>NC_135497.1:310589041-310889041 GCF_052857255.1 Amblyomma americanum | reverse complement strand
CGAAAAAAGCTAGAATGTTGTGCTAGCACATAACACTATTTAGCTCCTCGCAACAGTAAACAAGGAGCTGCCTTTCCTCTGCGGTTATCCGGCTTGCCAAAGCTCTCACGGAGACTCCTGTTTTCTTGCGAGATTTTCTTAGTTCGTATGCGTTGTCATCTTTTTCTAAACCTTGCAGGAACGACATTCTAACTTCTCTGCCATCTTTTGTTGTGCCCATACAGAATCTCGCAGACGTGACGGGTGCTCGGGTTCCACAAATGTACCCGTCTAAAACATCCCTACACTGAAATTACGCGCGTGCAAAGGGAGCTACGAAATATTAGCGACATGTTTTCTTGAGCACGCGCGAATCGAATGAGGAGGAAAAAATAATGCCTCGAGCCTGGTTATGGCCAATCCCTCTTGTGGATATGTCCCATTTTATGAGGCCAACAACAACAACAACAAGTCCCTGCGAGACATCGAACGCCCGGCATCTTTTGTCCAGAACCATTTCTTCATGATGCATCGCCAAGCTATGTGCGTCCACCCAGGCCGTCCCGGTCCACCCTTTTGTCACCTACATCAGAGTGGTTCCCGATTCCAGTTTGCGATGCAGGACAATCTCGGACAAAGAGCGGACTGGTGCCATGAGAGCTGCGAGAAGAGTGCAATCCGTGTCACGCAGTCATCTGGGCAGCCATCGGTCGCACAGCTTGCCAAGCACATCGTCTCGTCGGTCCGACACCTCAGCTGTTCACAAGCCGCTGGTGACTACCACCACCAACTCGGTCAAGGCGAGGAGGCATAAGGCTTCGAGAAGCGCCTGTGCAAGAATCCACCCTCCAGAGCGCAGCCGTCAGCGGTCCCCCCAACGACCTACAGGGTGATTAGGTAGTTAGTGATCCACTGCGAGCATCGTTGGTGGGCAACACAGTTCTTAATGCGCCAGCATTACTAGCTTACTTATGATTAAAGCCACCGCAGTGTGCTAGTGTGTGCACTTTATGATGGTGCTGACAATCAAAGTGATTGTAAGAAAAATGGGTGGCGTTATCAAGTGGCCGTAGAATGCACACTTCAAGCCAGGATCCACCGTTTCAGAGAATCATATACATATCGTTCTGCATATACTTCCCACTGGTCGACCTCAACATGAGCCAGTTTTCCCGATTACATTCGTGCCATGATTGCGAAGCTACCGATTCGAGTACAGCTTTCCCGGGGGTTTCATGCGATTTCATATTGCGTGTACCTTACAGGTGCTGGTAAAGTTGGAGGCTACCTTGCGACAGTGATTCGAACCGACCACATACGCGCCTTTAATAGTATGCCTTCCCATACTTTAACTTTTCCCTTCAGGCTCGGTTGAGGTGTGAGACAGTTGCTGCACCATCACTGAGAAAACAATTTTCGCACCAAAATTGTGATGCAACCATTTGTCGTACAGCGTTCCGGGTTGTATTATAGGCTCGCGCGTGTGTGTATCGGTGGGTATCAATGCGTCTAGGGACAGTAAGGACTGTAATGATTTCGCATTCCCACAATTAGGCAGTCTTAAGTGCGTCTATCAATTTTTGTTTCCCCCTCCTGCTTGGACACAGCTCCTCGATACCCATAAGCCTCTCCAGGACATAGAGACATGGCCGTAGCATGTTTTGCTTGTGGAGCAAAAGCTACCAGATCGCTGTTAATCCTGACGACAGGCTTCTGGTAGCTGTGGCCTACCCTCATTTCGAAGAGGGGAACTTTACACAGATACGCGCAAATGAAGAAAGTTTACAACATGTTTCGCACAGTGGCACTGCAAATTTCAGCGACAGCTACAGGGTTTGGAGATTCCCATGCCGTTTATTAACTCTAGGGAGAGGTGCCTTTTTCCAGAGAGTGTTGTAGTAGCCAGGTGCATTCATGAGTTACGTGGCGTGATGGCAAGGATTGGGAGGTGAGTGGGGCGAGGTGTAGAGATGAGTCACGCATGGTAATGCATGGTAGGAGATGATCCCTATATATACATACTGCGGGGCTTAGTTTGGACAGATAGTGAAGGAGGAGAAAAAAGGACCTAGTACGAAGAGGGGGGGCCACTGCTCTCATAATTGTGTTCAGACCAATAAGCCAGCAGCATTCTGGCCAATCAGCGTGGACCCTTGCAATGACATCAAGTGTGATGTCAGTCTATTGCCTGGCTTCTTCATGCATGTCATAACGAGCCCCGGTATTCCCTTCCTTTTTCTGGTCAGTAACCTAACGAGGGTCTGGTTGTGGCAGTCTTGATGCTATAGGTAGCATAAAAGGGTTCTCGCACAGCTTTCCCCCTCCCTCAACGTTCTATCACGTTTCACGTGGCAATCGCGGTAATACCGGACTTACTTCTTCCGTCCCTAGGGATGAGGATGGCGCTGCTGAACACTCTCAAGGTTCGATTACACTAGACATAAATACCCCCGAAAGCAGATGGTTTGAGAACCGTCACCGTAACTCAGTAGGTAAAGCACCGAACACGAAATTAGGAGGTCGCGTGCTCGGATCCCACATTCTGCATGGTTTGCTTTTTGTGTTTTCTAATAAATATCCTTCAAACAATAAAAGAATTGCATTATTAATCCGCCATTCATTAACACCAAATATTAAGAAAAAGTCTCCTGTGATCCTTGGTTCCAGTGACCATTACTTTTTTTTACAACTGGTGGTGAGTCAGAGGGCCACTCTTTTCTTCATGCACGTTTTCAGATCAAGAATTAGTTCTCAGAAGTGTCCACATGTAATTGTAAAAGATGCCTGATAGTGCAATTAAGGCCAATTAGAGGTGCTCTACATTCAGTATTCATCAGCACTTGGGTACCATTCCTCATGAACTCCATGCCATCGATCAGCAGTTTTCATATTTCCGAAATGGCATGTGCATGCACTTTCTTATCGTCCAGCTTCACACAAGCTTCACACAAACCGGGGAGCAGGTTTAACCTCGTGACCATAGGTATATCATGATTGTGTTTTAGCACAGCATCCGCCCCCGCCGTGCTAACAAGTTTCACGTAACACTCGCGGTAATACAGGACGTACTACGCCCGCCGCTATGGACGAGGGCAGCGCTGCTGAACACATTCATAATTCGGCTCGCGCCCTAAATTGTTTGATTAATTTTTCTGCCTTCCTTTATTGCGTTCATTGCAACTAAATCTTGTCATCCGCTTCCAAAATGATCAGACATAGTTGAAACGAATCATAAGTTGCCATCCGCGAGACGAAACAAAAGACAAAAAGAAATGATGCCTCAGTTCTTCACTGAAGCATCATCCGGCCCTTCTCATACGTGAGACGTCTGGAGCTTGAAGCCAATGCTATAAAAATCCAGACTAAATCACAGAGCTCATTATTCTGCTTCAGCAACAGTTTCTAAAGTGTCCACTTATGTGTGACATCCGCTAAAGAGCGCACACAATTGGAAGAATTTGCCAGTAATTCCTACCGAGTGGCTGCACGTCATGAACACTGCCCGCCCATATCTCAACACCTTTTGTGGGATCTCCGTGCGCTCAGTTATCGAAAGAGCAACGCGCACAATTTGCTAAGGTATAGGCACGGCTGACATGCTGAATTCGTGCTGCCTTATTTTGGCGAAGCAAGTTTCTGCGCTCACTTCATTTTTATTTGTCAAACCCACTGTGAGAGAAAGTTGCGCAATATTAAAAGCGAATGCCTGTCTAGATAGACTCAAAGGGACATGAAAATCAGTACATTCGCAAAGACTTTACATATCCTTTTTAGCTCCTCGCGTTGCCATTACACACACTGGAGCTTCGAAGATCGCTCCCTGAGTGAGTGACGGGTCGCAAGCTGCCGTCCCCCGGGACCACTCTTGCCTCTCAGCATTTTTCTTCTGGTTTCCTCTTGTTTTCATATAGCACTTTTCACTTAGAGGCTGAGCGCGCAAAGAGACTTGTCAAAAACTGTGGCATTCCCAGCCATGGGGAGCAAATCAAAGCTCAGGCACCTCGATGAACGACACACTATAGCAGTCGAAAGCAAATTTTTGTTTTTCTTATGCTTGCAAAAAACTCGAAAGATTTCTCTGTCACGCTGAGCGACTTACGCAGTTATCCGAACCTGTTTCTCGCTCTTTCCGGCCACGCATTCTCTACGGCATGGTGTAATAAGGGTAGCTAACCCCTTACACAAGGAATAATCTTGTCAGCCACCTGTGCCAATTCTTCTTATGACAGCACTGGAGGTACAGATGCGCTGAACGCCCCGTAGACAGGCACGCTCCAGTCTTTTGAAACCAACACTTCTGGCTCCCTGGCGCAGTCAACCAAGCGGCGCCGATCAAGTGCACCCCCTGAAGGCTCATTTTATCTTTTAAAATCAGTGCACGCTGAATACGTCAATCGGTATGTTTATGTGCATCGATAAATTAACCTGTTCTTGTCTAAAGCGGCAGCATTCACTGGAAAAGGAACTTTCACTAGCTATCAAACCTGTAGAAATGAAACACGTGTGACCTTTCAGCGGTCGCCTTCGCAAGCAAAGGGTGATGCGTGATTATGCGCGCATTCCTAAGGCTAGGCAACACCAAAACAGATATTGTGCAATTATTTTCGGTCATGATATCAGGGACTTGATCCAAGTGTTGTGAAATTTAGGCATGATTTTCGAAGGTAAAAACGGCCTTAAAGAGCCACAAAAATCGGTTTTACTACGAACAAAAGTTGGTGTTCCCAGTATCACTTCAAAGTAAAACTCATGCACGCATCTTTGCATGTGCTTAGAGTCTACACCTATGGGGCCACCCAAACTCGAATTTATGAAACGTGCAACACATTAATTTGCGTCACCTCTTCCTTCAGAAGAGTCGAATGGTCTTTTAAAAACGTCCAACGCTGCCTCAAGCACCACCTGCATCTCACGGCCCTTGTTTAACGGTCTTGTTGAATAACAGCGTAAATAAGGACTACCAAAGGAGCAAACGTGCTCGCATACCGGCGAATACTTTCGTTTCATGTCTGCATAAAGTGGAATATGTAATACTGGCTAAAGCTCTTCTGCTGTCGCATTTCAGTGGAGTGTCATTGAAAGAGCAGCCGCCATTTTCGAAGGTGTCTCTCCATTACCGGAACTAACACCGCCTAACACCGTCTAACACCGCACGGGCCTGTGAGGTCACTAGCGAACAATTTGCAGCATTGAACACGTTTTTTTAATGATTGCATCAGTGTTTCCATTTTGATTCGCCACCCCCATTCACTCCTTTCTCGCCTACGCAGACTGCTGAGCCTGGAGTTTGTGGGCATCCCGCGCGCATTCGGGCGGAACTGGGCAGTTACAAGAGCCAGCAGGAGTTGAAGTTTTATTTTTGAATACTTTTTTTTCATATTACCGAACTGGATACTGTTGTCAATACAATTCTAATTTAATAAAAAAATATTTATTATTTCTTTAACCCAGTAGCGCTCGACGAACACTTATTAACCGTTGTTCTATGGGGGATTTTTCACTCGTAAGAAGAGGTTAAAGCTCGAGGCCTCAATTGCGTTAAAAGTGCTTCTAGATGCTACAAGAATGGCTGAGTGCATACATACCACACATGGTCGCCAAATGATTCAATGAGTGGAAGTTATGTTAATTATGATGTAGAGTCATTACTGACACAGATAATCCACAATACTTAAACGCAGGCCATCTAAAGACAGGTGCTGAGCTTAAGATGCATCACGTAAATGGCCGTGCTGTCCATGCTCTAAATAGTTCGCTATCTCAGTTACTGTTCTAATGGCTGTATTTTAATCTTTTTACGTACATGGGAAGCAAACAAAACTGCCTAAAAAGAAAGAGCCTGGGCGTATTGCTGGACATGCCCTAGATTACAGCAACGCCAAACGCCACGGGTCCTGGTACTGGGTGTCTATGCCTGCTTGCCGAAATTATTGGGCTGCACAAGGGTGACCTAGGCTGCCGTAAAGTGGGATCTACCGGATGGAAAAAAAACCTCGGGTACACTTTGCGGGCCAAAAGTGCGCATGGCGAAAGCCTTCCTGATTACTGCGTCACCTCCACTGCCTGCATCGAATGCTGCTGGGGGTGCGATGAGGATGCGAGCCGGTGAGGGGGAGGGTAGCAGCTTGCACTAAGCCAAGATGGGCCGGTCGAACACCTTCACCGTGAGTATGAGCTCTTATAGGCTTTCGCCTTAAAACCGCGGATTTGGCCATGGGGCGGCTCCCCTCATGATTCGAGTGACTGCCTCCTCCGCGCACGGGGCCTTTTCGTTTTTGGGATTTTGACGGCGCTAGTTTCAGCACTTGGACTCTCGTGACTAGGAGCAGTGGTTATTTCGGTTACTTTTTTGATTAATTATGCGTGTCGAAAGAGACTGAGCCCGTCACTGTGCTGCTTGCACAAGCAGTTGCTCAGAAGTAGCGAGCTGCTATCCATTGCGAACAGCGTTGGTGGGGAATGTAAACTTTTGTTTTCAGGCCTTTTTTTTGGGGAACCAGCTGCACGATACAGGTCTAAGTGTCTGCAGAACATGTCGACACCGATGTAGGGTAATTCTGTGTATTTGGCATCTAGCAGCTGACGGTTAGGTACGACGGCGGTCTGAGGGAAGACTAACTGTTGCGGGAATTCTTAAGTTTCTGCAAAGCGTTTTATTTCGCGTGGTGCCATCACATGATGATTTAATTTGTGCTGGTGCAGTTGTGATGTTAGGCACCCGTCTCGCTTCTTCAGATATTCTGGGAAGCCAGCACGGAGAGGGCTTTACGAGGATATCAGTTTCGATAATCTCCAGATCCGTCCGGTCCGTCTTCTGTCGCAGTCCATACACCAATAACAACATGGTTATAGGTATATGTATTCAACCTGCAGAAGTACCACACAGACAACATAAAGGCCAGATTCTTACGACTCCTTCCAGCAGCTTTGTCTTCCAAATGGCACATTCGTATTTTGTTCTTCCCCAGTTGTCAACTATTGTGCCTCAGTATTGAGTAGCCGGCCAGAAAATGCTTAGACGTTTTCCTGCCTTCTTTTGTAAATAAAGATCGTTCCGTGTCTCTCACTTTTTGATCGTATTCGTCTTCGTTGCCTACTGTTTCTTTCTTTCCTTGATCTTGTGCAAAGTCCAAGTGGACTACCCGATTTTTCAGCAAGCGCAAATTCCTCGCAGATCACCGCAACGGTAAGCCGGGAGCCGAAAGCCTTCCGCTTTTACACTGCTTTTCTCCCCCTTAGCCGAGCACCATCTGAAGCCCCTGCTTTCATTCGTGATTTTATTTCTTTTTCGTATCCGTCTTAATCTTTTTGGAAGCACCACATTCATGACACTCTATCTCCTCCATCTTCGAGTGCGCCAGGACAGAAGCCTCGCCTGCACGCACGCTCTCGGCTCGCTCAGGTGAGCGCTCTGATATGCCATTGCGCCCTGCAGTGTATGTCGATGAGGCGCGCCTGGGCACAACCTGGAGCACTGCTCAACATACTGCCTCCATACAGCCCGCCGCACCCACAACATTGGGCATCTATAGGGTCGACCGCGTTGCTGTCATTGCGGTGGATTCCATCACAGTCCCTCACCTTCTGTAGCACTCTCCGCGGTTTGCATCCCTGCGGAGCTCTATTTTATCCCGTAACTGTGCCTTGTATTGTTCCTTTAGAGCGTGGCTGATGGACACATCAGCTCCGGCGCCCAACACGCGCCCCCGTCTTTATAACTAGCCATGCATCTCGAGCAACAACTTCCACCATATATTTCTGCAACTGTGCCCTGCTTTGGGGCATCAATTAAATTGTTTTTAATTTTTCCGCTGTAAGCAAAGAGAAGTCTATTAGAGAGTTCTAGCTGAGCGGGTTTGTGCGCCCGCTCCGCTCAGCGAGCCAGCGGGAGCGCTGCTGCGCATGCGCGAAACGCTCAGGCGGGAGCGCGCGAGCGGAGCTGCTCCTTGACCCCGCTCCTGCGCGAGCCAAGCGGAGACCGGAGCGGCGCGGCGAGCTGGCCTCGCGCAAAACCTTCTGGGCTCGCGCTAGCCGAACCAAACGTACGCATTAAACATGGCGGCCGCCAGCGCAAGTGGTGCAGACTCATGTGTAGCCCCTTCCGCAGAACACATGGACCCCGCTTCAATTCGAAGGCAACCCGCATATGTGGCACGGGGTTCTGAAGGACGTAGCGGCCGCCGTGCAACGCAAGGTGACTGCCCGCGCCGAGTTAGACAGGATCGACCTGCTCATTGGATATTTCAGGCAGCAAGACCGAGCAGACCTGAGAAAGTAAGTGGTTTTGTTTCAATCTTGATGTGTTTGGAGGTATAGCTTTGAGTTGCATGGGAGTATTCTGTGCATTACTTGTCTAGGTTTCTCGCAGCCGACTTTGTCGTTTCGTCGCACGAGGTGGCTACGGCGCCCGTGTATTTTGGCTTTTCTTTTAATCTGTTATTCCCTCTCTATTTACTTCTATTCGCATGCGGCAGTGGTAGTGATCCTGTTGATTGTAGTGGACAGGTTCGTGAGCATTCCTCTTCTTACTGCACTTACAACTACTTCTAATATTTGACCTGCGTGGACACATAACCAAGCTGGCGCTTCTCGTATTTCATTCTCAGATCCGGCACTGAAGAAGACTACAATGAGCTGTAGCAGCTTCTTCAAGAAGTGTCCGATATAACGCGCGAATTTGCGCATACGCCGAAAATTGTGCCAAGAAAGCGCAACGCATCGGAACCTGTGAAGCGCAAAGCACTCTCAGCCCCGATATCGGCCGCTGCTGAGATGCGATTGGCTCAGGGAGCAAGGGAGTCTGCTTTGTTGCGGAGCCCAGCCAGGACGAAGACAGTAAGATGAACGGCAAGTGTAGCCTTACTCTCGCAAATTTCCTCGCGAATCCTCGAGTGCAGCGTTCTGCATGTTAAGTTGCTGTTTGGCATGCTATAGGTGTTTGCAGGACTGCAATTATTATTAAGTGCATACAAACACGCGACGAATTTTGATGTGGTCTAAATATGCTGGCTAAAGGTGTATGTGTACATAATGTAGCACATTTAGAAACTGTGAAATAGTTTTATTCCTTACTATCCCAGTTTATTACCTATGCATCTCTGTTATTTGACTCACACAATTACTTTCGGCACTGTGCTTTTTTTGCAGAGTGCGGGTTAGCAGCCTTGAGCTCAAAAAGGCGGGTTTCTTGCATCGTTTTGTGTGTCTCCTTTCTCTTCTGTTGTAAATCTGGTGTATCAACTAACTCATGCAAGAGTTTTACTCTCCACAGAAATTGGCCATTTGCAAGCTGCTGAGAATCCGCGCTCGTTCCCGTTTTTTACGCATGTCGCGCACTGAGCAAACACCGTTGGAAAATTTTAAGGGCTTTATACGTTTCTCGTTGCAAGGCCATTTTGCCGAGAGAACCCTCAGGATTCTATCCAAGGGTCACCTAATCACGCCAATCATTTGAGTACGCCATTGTGGATACCTCGGTTTGAGCGCGGCACGACTGCTCTTAGCGGAGCATTTGACGGCGAAATTAGAAACTAACCAGCAATGATTGTTAAGGACTAGCCAGCTATCCCCGCCCTGGGCTGTGGTTGTGAACGCGGGCCAGCCGCTTTCCAATATTTCTTGTGGGTTCTCTATTCGCTTAGGTATCGAAAGGGTAATGCGCGCAATTTTCTGGGGTGTCATTACCGCTGTCGAGCTGGAGTCGCGATTGCACAAATGGCGGAGCAGGTTGCTGATCTCACTTCATAATTGCCGAGTGGCAGTAGAGAGAAACTCATGCCATATTAAAGAAAGAAAACGACGGTCTAATTAGATTTGAAGAAAAGGAAAACAAGTACATTGCCAACAGCTTACGTATCGCACTTAGTCCTTTCCCTGCCACACGCACACACACATTGAAGCTTGGACGGTAGTTCCCTTAGCAAGTGATGGGTGCGAAAGGCGTCGGTCTCCTACCTCACTCCACCCCTCTTTCAGCTCTTTCCCGCTAAATTCCTCTGAGCTTTCCATGGTGTTTCTATAGGTAGGCTTGGTGCGGAACCGCAGGTATTGGGTGAAAAAAAAAAGACGACGATCGCTAAGAAGCGATTGGCACAATAGGCGGGTTTAAGGTAGAGTCGCCTATATTGTGAGTGGAAATACGCATTCGAAGAGTAAGCAGGTTTCTGAGAATCCCTACTCTGACCGAGCGAACACGCGTGGTCTGTGTTATTCGAAGCGCTCAAGGAACCGAGGCGCATGCACCCTATAGGTCAGTGCACGTATACCGCTGTCGGTTACACGTTTCTTTATCTCAGTAAGGCGCAAGCGCACCTGCTCTCTTTACAGTATGTCCGCAGATGTCTTAAACTCGCATACTAGTAGTTACTATCGTTCCGTGTGGCCACAAAGTGCTGCATACGAGGCTGAGACCGGTGAATTCAGCTCTTTTGTCGCATTATGGTTGAGTGTCACTGGAGGAGCAGCCGTCATTTCTGAGGGTGCATGCATTAATCTGACCGAAGCTATACCTGTCTTCTCTTTTGCCTGACACCACGCAGGCATCTGAGGTCACTAGCGGCTAATTTGCAGCTTTTAACGCCATTCCTAAGCGACTGTTGTCTGTGTCTCCCTGGCTGATTCAACACCCTCACTCACTGTTTTCTCGCCTGCGCAGACGGCTGAACCTGATGTTCATGGGCGTCCTGCGCGAACTCGGCGTGTCCAGCTATGCCGCGGAAAGAGGCGACGAAAGCTTCGAATTTTTTTTATTCGTTTTTCGATATTTGTGAATAAGATGTAATTGTGAATTGTGTCGCAAATTATTAAATCTAAAGTACGCATCAGAAGTCTCATCATTCCTTCAATTACATATATGCGCTCTATGAGCTCTTACCTACTGGGGCAATGTTCCCTCGTCAAAAGGGGTTCAAACTGCAGGTAGAACTGAACTTTAGTAAAATTAGACGATAGTGCGTTGGGTTAATTCTCAAATATGCTGAAGGCTATCCTGGGCTTTACTCTCGTAAATCCCTGGGAGTCGTCAAGGCCCTCCTGGCGCAGTGGTGCAGCGGCTAAGCGATGCATCCCTGACCTGAGATGGAAGGTGTTCCATGCGGCGGGCCTTGTGTGCGCCCGAGGTTGATCTTCCCGAGCGACCAATCTTTAAATTAACTGCCACCTGCCACAATGACAGTTTTCTCACTCTAAGGCAGCCAGGTTGCAACGGCAGTGCAATGTCACGTTGCCTGGGTGGCCTACCTGCCTCCTGGGGCACCACCTGCCTGAGTCATGCTCGTGATTTTTCGCTCACAACGCCGACAACTGCTTTTGTGGACAATGGGGCCTTTAACGCTATCGCGTTATACTTCTAGAGGCTAGAAGAAAGACTGAGTGCACCCATGCAACGTAGATTAATCATTCAGCTGTATCATTCAACTGTACAAGTCGCAAGAAATCGGATAATCAGTTGCTGTTACTCCTCCTGTGTCGACAAGTGCTTTCACGACTTTCGGTGAATATGTTATGCGACACTTGATCAGCTCCGGAAACCCTGTAACCAACCTCGGCCCACCCAAGACGCGCTCCGACAGTTCGATGTCCGAAACAGAGGAATATCCTGTTGCGACCGACGCTTAACTGGCAATGTTTTCACGCAATCAAAGACTGGACCTTGGCATTTGCTAAAGTCCAGACCCAGCTCTACGCAGACGTTAAGATCAAAGATAATAAAGTATCACAATAACATAAAATTTTAGGTGTATTCAATCGTCTCGAAGTTCTTGAATCGAATACTAATATTCCTAATGCCATTGAACCTGGCCGTATTTTACAGCGCTCCAGGCAGCGCTGCTGTCTCGTTTAAATGATCTGTAAGACCAGTTCAGAAGAAATAACTTTATTCTGTGTGGTATTCCTGATGCAGGCGAAGCATGGAATTGAGAGAAGACACTTGCTTCGTTTTCAAACGCACTCTGCTGCGAATCCACGCGAATAGGTATAAAGGGTGTATTTTTTCAAAGTTTAACACTTTAAAGTGATACGCCGGAGCGCTCTCTTTAGCTGGATTGCACAGCAAGACAGATATTATACACTTCATGTGAATCAGTAATTAGACGTTTAATTAACTTCAATAAAGTAATAAACTCCGTATTTTTTATTTTAGGGGGCACGGTTTTATCCCGAAACTGATGGCCTTCAACATCGAAGGTGACTGTTTTTGAATTTTCTTGATCGGAAATAGTGTTTGAAATATCAAACCCCAAGAATGCGAGCTTGAAAGCTTGTTGAGTTGGCTTTCCCGCAATGCCTAAGTGTAAAATGGCGTCGCTCCGCTTCGTATCGCTGCCGAAATCACGTTAACTAATTCTGCATCATCAGATACACCAAATGCGCCTGTATTTGATGCACATGAAGTGCGAGAGACGCCATTTTAGAGATACGCAATACGGAAAAGCCAGCTCAACGAGCTTTCAATAGCATATTTCTGAGATTAGATATTTAGAGCCACATTGCCAAATAAGGAAACAAACACAAATCACATTCAGTGTTGACGGCCATCAGTTTCACAATATAATCACGCCCCCTAAAATTGAAAATAAAAAGCCTAATAGTTAGCTTTAGTTAAATCATCGTTTACTTCTTGATTCATAGGAGGTACACAATGTGCGCCTTGGTCTGCTGTGCTGCCCAGCTCAATAGAAAACACCGACGTATCTCTCGCAGTTATTAAATTATAAATCTGTGAAGGATAAAATCACCTCGTAGAAGCGTCAATCGACTTGGCACTTTTTCATCATTAAAATGTTGGCCTTTTATCTAATTTTTCTATTCCGAAACAAGCCGAATGTATTTGATCTCCGTGCGTAGCCAATTAGCAAGAACATTTGCATTTGTTAACAGTTTTTCCTCAGTCACCCGTCTAGCACGCAAGAAAATAACATCATAATTTGTGAAAAGCCTACCTTATTCCCCAGGTTTCCCCTTTCGACATAACATGTTGGTCGTTCATTACGCGTTCTACATCTTTAATTCTAAAACTAATAGCATTAAGGAACTGCGAGCCCAACCCTCTGCAAAAGTGTACAGAGCTGCCCCCTTCCCCTGTACGCAGCAGATATTTCGATGAGCGAAAAAACAGGGAACCCATAGTATGACATGAGGAGAAGTGCGCTGCCTTACCGCGTTCACGCAAAGCCATACTGCTAGGTGGCGCTAGAAGCATTCGTAACAGATGCGAATTATTTAACTCCGCTATCGACAAATGTGAATCTGGAATCACAGTCACAGAATTTTGGCTTGACACTAACGTACCTACATGACATTAGAGTATTTGGTGATTCATCCTTTTTTACAGTTTATCAATGCGATCGCAACTTGCGACCAGGCGGTGGTGTAATGTCAGCTATATTTAAAACCATACCTGGAAACCATTTTATGCTATCGGCCTCCAAATTACTCTCTGAACTTCAGATCAGAGCGGCATAATGTGTTTATCGATGTTATCTGAGGTCCAGCAGCATCCTTTTAACATTTTTTAACTTTCCTGACCACTCTTGGTGCTGGCAAGTGACTCCTAAAACATTATCTTCGTCGCTGGACAGTGGGTTCTTGAGCCTCTGTTCACTTTTTTTCCACTTCCCAGCTGCCAACGGAAATTTAGTATTAACTTTCCATCCCGATTTGGTTTCAAACTTGACTTACATGGCTGACTAAGGGACCGACTTTCGAATGGCTTCGGCATTCAAGCTAACGAAGCTGACAAGCAAGTCAAGCAAATCCGTGATTGAAACACTGATTACTTTCAGGCCACCACTGAGGAACATTCTACATTTCTCGATGTATTTCTAACATAATTGTATATCCGAGCCACTGAAACTAATCGGAGCATTTTCATTGCAGAAGTTTACGAACGGAAAAATACATTCCTTTACACACCATTACAACTTACACAAATATACTGAGGTACAACGCACGCATAAAAAGGCTTCCTAATGGAAAAATACTTTTTTCCGAGACTTTTTTTCCTGCAGTATTCCTTGTCACACATGCTCACGAACGATCCCCACAAATGTTTGTGAACCTTCAGTCATTCAATTCAACTGTCAGATACAAACGACGTCTAACAGTAGTAGTAGCATGCCCTAGTGGTGAGTAGCATACCATAAAATCACATTTAACGGCGATGTTCCCACTACTCTTAGCTTGACCGCATTATTCTCATTGTTTAGTACTTCCTGCCTATATTAAACTTTCTCCAAGCTTCCCTGGCCAACTGAAAATTTGTGCTGGCACAGACAACCAAGGAACTTCACGTAAAGGTGAGCGAGCAGCCGAATGCGCTCGGCATTTCCTCCGCTTTCTCTTCCTCCCTTCCAGAGCTCGCTCTGAAACAATCTAATTGGTGTTGTGCTTGTTGTCGTTGTTGTCCTAAAAACAAATTGCTCATACCCACACTGGGGGACCGTTCAGAAATTGGGAGACTTAGAAAGGCTGTTCTACTGTGCAGTTAAAATGGCGAAAAAAGAAGTCAGAAAAGCGGAACAACAATAATTCACGTGCTAACGCGCGGGAAAGCAACACCTGCGGGTCCGAGCGTTATACTGTGAAAATTAAAAAAAAAGTCGCTCAGATTCCAGTGTGAACTTTTGATTGGCGCAACAGACAGACCCGTGGCTGAACGCATTATGATGGCGCCAAATGACAGCAAGAGGGGACACCTCAAATTGAGATCAATCTGCTGCAAGGGCTCCGCTAAAAAAATTCCTCTGAAAGAAAAGCAGGAGCGGAAAGAAAAGTGGTAAGGTTTAAATGCAGTTAAACCAAGTAGACCTGCCAAAGGATATGTTCAGGCTGGTTGGCTCATGATTTTGCTTTGCTAGGTCGCCGAAACTGCTGGCGACGATATTAGCCACAGGTTAATCTCTGATCGAGGTTAAACTGATCTGAACTTTTTTGCGCTGCAGTTGGAAAATGATGACGACGACGATGTGCAATGCACAGCTTGAGGGTGCGTTGCAGTTTGACACGAGGCGTGATCGGCATGTTTCTCGCGGCGTTCTCTGAAACCTTTGTAAATATTTCATGTAAACATAACACAATTTCGGTCTAACAAATACCACGTAAAAAAGAATGTGGCAGTATCATAGTGCTCTCCTGCAGTGTGCCGGCAGCAGTGGGAATTGAGGCTGATCTATTCGCGCCCGTCGCGGGTTCGAAACCCAGTGCACTGAGTGTCAATATTTATTTTATTTCTGCACCCTCACACAAGATTCTTGGTTGGGGTGACCCCATGCTTTCGCAGTAGAAAGTCATGTGTTTTATAGACTCTGGTTTATGGCAAAATGCCCTCATTCCAGGAAGCGCCAACTGAGAGCAGTGCCGAATGAAATTTAGCGCCTATACACGGCTGCGCAGCATCCTGAGAGATACGTTAAGCTGCCGTGATAGATAAATTTTGTGCTGCCGGATTTTCTCAGGGGTTCATAATCAGGAGATGTTATGAGACCCGCATTGCGCGTTTAATAACGGACGTCTCTGATGTCTAGCTGCTGTGATACATGCAGCAGACGGGAGGATAGGTTACACGCGACGGCTGAGGGACGCCTTTTACAGGTTACGGCAGCCTCAGTGGTGTCGAACAACTGTGACCGAGTACCCGTGTGAAATATACGAAACACAAATGTGGATCAAGCCGCGAAAGAATTGTGGTTAACATGGGAAAGTCGACATTTGAAGAGAGGAGCGAATACTATAATAAAGAACCGCGAAACGACTGTCGCTGCTAAAGCAGATGGGTCTAGCTGGCGTAGAGCAAGCACTACTGCCTGAAATTGCTTGAAAAATTGTAGTGCAATCCGGAAGCGGCAGGGAAGATCACGAATATAGAGGCGGACTGGATATTCCCGCACACGTGCCTTTTCGTTACATTGCGAGGCGTCAGTTGATATCATTATGTCAAAGGAGGGCTCCTTAAATGATCTAAAAATCCTTTCAGAACAAGGCGGCAAAACTTTTGCATTCTAGAGAAGATCGTGACGAACGCCCACGTTTCATGTTTGCAGATGAGAAATGCACGTGCGCAATGAATTTAATCGCATGCTCGGGCACCACCATAGTATTGGCGTTTCCTTGAGCACCCACGAAGCGAACAGCGTGAAGGCTCCTCAGGTCTTCTCTTCAGCAGTTCCCCAAAGGTCGACTGACGCGGACTCCCTTCTTCCTTCTTCGGTGAGGCCGCTCCACGTGTTGGGGTTTTGGCCAGGTGTTTTTTATTGCTGTACCGATAGCTAGGGGCAATTTCCTCTTAGGCCTAGTGCAATGTCTTCAGCGTCCCCGGGTGGGGGTCCGGCTCCCTGGTTCACCAGCCTGCCGGCCCAAAGTTTGACCTTGGATTCTCTCAGTCGAAATGGCGTCCGTGACATCCCAGAGGCACTTCTACCCTTTGAAGACGGGGCACTAAACTTGAAAAATTCTAAAATGATCCAGGAGAAGCTGAAAGCTGTTACCAGCCGCCACCTAGAAATCTCTGAATTGCGGCCTTTCGGCCGTAGGGCCATTTTGTGCCGATCCTCGGGTGTGCAGTGCGTGTCAGAGCTGCTGCGCTGCACATCCTTCGCGTCATTTCCGGTAAAGCCTTCTATTCCAGAGCAACTTGCATGTTCAAAAGAGATCATCCGCGGCGTGGACCCATCGGCTTCTCCTCAGGAACTACTTGACGACTTTAAGGACGCCGGTGTTGGCGTGTTATAAGTTTACCGCTGCAACAGAGATGCTAATGGCGCACCTATGCCGACATAGTCTGTGATTGCAACATTTGCCGGATCTTCATACCCGTCTGAGCTAAAGATTTGGCCCATAGTGTACCGAGTCGACCCGCTACATCCTCGTCCGTTGCAATACAGGAATTTCTGGCACTTCGGTCATAGCAGCAAAGCTTGCAAATCTGCGACGCGTTGCCGACTCTGCGGGGAGATTCATTCCGCAGACCTCTGCACATCTGAAGGTCCCATTTGCAGTCTCTGTGGCGGCATTCATCCGGCTGATGATCCTGGGCGTCCCAAAAGTTCAAAAGAGCAGAATGTTCTGGACATCATCCAGCAGAGAAGGTGTTCTAGAGCTGATGCTTATGCACAATTAGACCGAAAGAAGCTGTCTTATGCGGGCGTTGCAAGATAATCTGGTTCTGAGGCTGAGGCGTTGCTGACAAAGTCTGTGGTGTCAGCTGTCGAGAAGGCGCTTGCAGGTATTGTGCATCGTATGCTGAATACATTCAACGTTCCCCCAGTATTGCACATATATCTTATGTGTTAAAGGAGGCTGTCACAGCCTCTCTGCTTTTACAGTAACAATGGCGGGGTTAAAATACTACAGTGGAATTGCCGTTCTGTTGTATCTTCTTTTCACGCTTTACGACACCTATTCTCACAATTCCACCCGGACATAATTTTACTTCAGGAAACTTGGCTTCCTTCAATTAGGCGATTCTCTCTAAAAAAATCCCGGGTATTTCAAGCCGATCGCAATTGCGGCCAGGGTGGTGGCTTGTTAACATTAATTTCTTCTAAATTTTTTCATCGTGCGCATGTATTCAAAGACCTGACTGCGAACTGTTGGCTGTTGATATCTCAATTCCACAGTGTGCTCCCCTTACCGTTGCTAATGTTTACTTTCCTTCAGGTGTCCAGAGCACAATTCATTTAAACGTTCTTTTGCGGTCTAACAATAGAGTGGTGATTGCTGGTGATTTCAATTCCCATCACGTAATTTGGGGTTTTCGTACTGATGCATGTGGGCAGCTTTGGTCATGCATGTCGGCAAGGAAAGTGCGTTGCTGTAACAGTCCAGGAGTTTCTTTCTTGCGTTCCGACTCTTGGTCTATCATTGACTTAACATTGGCTGTGAACGGGGCGCAGGTTTCTTCGTGGTCTACAGTGGATTGTGGTACTTCCAGTGGCCACTTTCCGATATCTTTCACAATAGCAGCTTCTCCCCTAAGGGCGACTGCTTCTCCACAAAAAATTCGTAAACCACACAATTACAAAAAACTTGTGCAATCCTCTTTCTCCTTCATTGCATCATCTGATAACTTGCATCGCGCTAACCAAGTTCTCTGCTCCGTGTTAGAGGCCTCTGAGCATTCCGTGTTCACGATGCAGTCTACGGTCAAGAACGAACAGCCCTCCCGGTGGTGGAATGATGACTGTGAGACAGCATATCTACTTAGAAAAGTTGTCTGGAAAACCCTCTCTCATAACCACTGCCCGCGGAATTAGATAAATTACAAATTTTTCGCGGCTTCATTTAAAAGACCATTGGTAAGGCGAAGGAGGATTACAATGCGAATTTGAACAGTTATCTATCAAGCCCTAATGACCGCAATGCTTTGTACCGATTAATGGAACGCAACCATAAAACGCCGTTCTCTCATTTTACAGAGTCAGTGGTGTTAACACCCGAGGATGCAAAAAACAACTTTACCAGATATCACAAGGCCTTGCTCTGCGCTTTAAACCGCGGTTGGTGATTCCATTCGTACTATCCCCTCCGCGCGCAGACTTGACTGCAGTTACACCCTCTGAATTATTTTCCATTGTTACTTTCCTCAAACCTGCAGCTCTCATATGCGATGGGATCTCTATTGGTATGTTGAAGTCTCTTCTGGAAGAATTCACCTCAGATGTATTGCATATGGTTAATATGTCTCTGGAGAGAGCTCGGCTCCCTCCTGAATGAGAAATTGTGAAAATAATCTTACTTCTCAAAGATCCAAAAAAGGTTTTGTAATTGATAAGATTTGGCAGATTTCTCTCTTGTCTAATTTAGTTAAACTTATTGAACGCATTGTGCACAGCCGTCTTACAGATCACGTTCTTGCAATAAAAGCCTTCAGTGCTTCTCAGATAGGATTTCGTCGGGGGTGCTCGATTTGGACAGCACATTTATATTTGGAAAGCTGAATTAGGATTGCAATGGAGAAGAAAGAAGTTTCGGCTTTAGTCACTTTGGATATCGCTTAAGCATATGAC
This sequence comes from Amblyomma americanum, assembly GCF_052857255.1. Lineage (NCBI taxonomy): Eukaryota > Metazoa > Arthropoda > Arachnida > Ixodida > Ixodidae > Amblyomma > Amblyomma americanum. The sequence goes on along the minus strand of NC_135497.1, from coordinate 310,870,058 downwards.
AGCGTAGAGCATTCGATTCTATAGAACAAGCTTGACGAAATTCGGCCGCTTTTTATATTCTTGCATGGGTTCAGGAATTCCGAAAAGATAGGCGTTTCTTCTGTTCTCACGGTTCCTTTACTTGCGAGACTTTTTCACGGACTAGGGGTGTACCTCAGGGTTCGGTGCTGTCTCCGTTACTTTTTAATATACTTGTGCGAGACATACCAATTCAGTTGACGTCAAAGTGTATGTGTATGCTGATGACATCGCCTTTTTTTCTTCTGTTAGAGACATTCACTCACTTTACCAGCTTTTGCAGGCCTACCTCAATGCACTGGAAGTATGGCTATGCAAGTTGCATTTAGGTCTCAACGTGAACAAATCTTCCGTTCTAATTTTTCCTCCAGCGTCTCCTCTTTATATATGTGTAGAGTATTGTGGCGCCCAAATCCCGCAGGTTGAGTCCTTGAAGTACCTAGGTGTAATTTACGACCCTCATCTAGACAGGAGACCTCATTTCAGAAGTATAGTCTTAAAAGGTGAGCGAGCTCTCGGTCGCGTTATGCGAATCAGCAATAGGAAATTCGGTATGCGCAGAGACACTCTCTTATTTCTCTTTTAAGACTTACGTAAGACCAATTTTGGAGTTCGGCTGCGTTCTGTTCTCCGGTTGCCCTAGATATAAAATTCAACCGCTGGTTATTTTGAAGAGGCGCGCTCTACGGCTTTGCCTGGGTTTACCAAAATCAGTTGCGAATTGTGTCCTCTTTCTGGAAGCTCGCATAAGGGACTTGAACTCTCGCTTCCAGCTTCTCACAGTGGGCACCTTCTTACGGGGGCTTGAGCCAATGCCTGGAGTGGCTCCTCCAATTTTTTAGACCAACCCAGTTTTTTTTCTTGATAAACATTGGCCGATTTACAAACTGCCTCAATTTGTGTTTACTGATCACTTTTTCTCTAGAATTGCAGTCTCGCTTAGGTTGGTACAATGCAATGCGTCACCAGTTTGCAGGCTGCACCAGCTGTTTGCTTCGACCATATGCTGCCGCTATATGCAAAGCACTTATCTGCCAATGTGCTAAACGGACTCCTGGAGGAATATCTGTTTCAGTATCCGAGCCATGCTTCAATTTTCACAGATGCCTCTCAACAAGGCGAAAAGGCAGCAGTAGGTGTTTATTCCCACACAATAGATTGCAGTTATTCTCTCCGGGTCTCTGATTATACACTAATTTTCACTGCTGAATTTCTCGCTATTGGTTTGGCCCTTCAAAACGTTCCCAGCAATATTTCTCACGTTATCATTCTCTCGGACTGCCTCTCAGTCTTAGCTGCACTAGAAAGTTCGCAAACTACTCTCCTATACCGATCCCTAATGTATATTGTGCCACGCCATGTCCTAGAGGTGCGCTTTCAGTCGATCCCAGGGCACTGTGGCATTACTTCAAATTCTATGGCAGATTTCTTAGCGAAATCAGCCATCAATGGCCCTGTTGCCCATGTCGTTCCAAACCTCACCCTTCTGACCACGTCCCGTTATGAAAGTTACCAAATTCACCATTACCTGAGCCATGAGACCATCCTTGGTACAGCGGATTTCGAACAATTAAAATTCCCATGGAACATATGTTCCTGCGTATCAAGACGATGTGAGGTTTCCAGGACGCTGTTGCGCTGTAGGATTCCTCGCCTTAATCTATATTTATGCCGTTTTGGGTTCACGCCGTCGAATATATGTGCGTCATGCGGGGACGTTGAAACGATAGATCATTTCATCCTCTACTGCCGGTGGTTTGCACGGCAGAGGATTTAGTTTTTGGAAAATCCTCTCGCTCAATTAGGACTGCCGTTTACTCTTCCCGTCCTCCTCTCCTTCGGTGCAACCGTCAAAGTGCATGCCATTTGGCAGGTGTGTCAGCTACTCCACAAGTGTATCATTGAAACCGGGAGATTTTAGCGTCAACTTCTCGATGCCTTTTCTTTCCTCTCAAAATTATTTTCTTTCTGATTAATTCTTAAAATTTAGTTATTCTACTCGCACCGCTTTGTTTCCATGATTTCCATTTCGATTTCTTCAAGCTCTCTCAAAATTCGTGATTTACTTTTTCACTCAGAATCCACTCCATTTTTGAGCCGCTTGAGATAAACCTGGATGAGATTTTCCCTGTTTGAATCTGCACCAAACCCTGACCATTCCCCCACCGTGGGTATGTGCAATCGTATTTCAGGCAATAATACCAACAACAAACACAACAACACGAGGAGTGTTCAGCTGCGGCGATAGCCTGGTAAAAAAAGACATCAAAGCTAAAAGGCCGGTGAAGAAAGAAATCGCTTAAGCAATGAAAACCAGTCCGGTATAAAGGCGCTTTCTTCATAAATGTCCCTGAGTTGGAGCATCATTAAACTGAAATGGCTTCCGGCTTCTGTTTTCTGTCTAGCTAGGGCAGTGCCGTCACTAGCTGTGTGTTTTGTAAATTATGTGTGCATATCCCCTTCATTACGTACATAACCTCGAGTTGTAAATACCGTGTTAAAAAAAAATAGCCTTGTGCTCTCGTGTTGTGGCCAACGAAGCCGCTCTGTTCGCGTCACCGCGGGTTCAAATCGCAGTTGTGGTTATTTATTTGGTTCCTTTTTATTAACTTATTTCACTTGGTGCAAACCCATAAACATCGTAAGATCTTGAATAGGTTTTACCGATCACAACAGTGCTTTCGAGCAAAAAAGTGCAATTTAATCGTTGATTTGTCTTCTAATTTTGCTTCAGCTCTTGATCTGTCCCGCTCCATGAACTGCAATGAGAGCGAGCAAGCAGATGGCGTTTGGCAGTTTTCTTCTGCCTCACGTGGTCACACACCTGCGACATCACAACCCACCGTTTGATTGCTGGGGCGGGTACCGAGAAAATCAGTTATAAATATTTTGCAGCGCGGAAGAACGTATCTTCATGATCCCTGCTTACAAGCGTCTTACGCAGCATTTCAAAGGAAAAACGCAGCACGAAACTCCGTGCCTTAAAATGCAGCGGCCGCAGGATTTGGCAGTACTTGATCGGAATTAAATTCCTTGTTTCGAACCGGCTTCTTTACTTCTAATATTTTTCAGGATTATATGGTAGAATTACTAGTCTGGGCTAAATGAAGGTTGTTTCTGTTTTATGGTACTTAATCAGCCAATGCCACCTACGCAACCGTTTTAAGGTACAGCCTGGAGCGGTAATTCAGCGAAAAACTGTTAGACCAATTTGGTCTTGAAACGATGGATATCATAAGCACTGAAAAAACGAAGCAGAATTACGCATAGAAATAAAATGTATAATTATGAAGCATAATTTGCATTCAAGCGGTCACAGAAAAAAAAAACACTTCACGAACTATGGCAGAAACAGTGCCATTGGGAAGATCGCAGCAAAACGGAAATAGCTTAAGCTAGCGCAACCAGATTTAAAATACGTGCCTTACAGAAAGTACGCTTGAAGTTGTATTGATTATAAAGCCGCCGAAACTTGTATTCGGTGCCTTTAAAGGGAAGGGAAGATGACCATGCTCTGTTCGAAGAAGAAAGGCTAATGGCGCGATGACTTTAAAGAGGCTGAAGTAAAATGTTGCGTTCCTGTAACGCTCGGACTTCGGACAATTTTAGGCGAGGAAAAGCAGGAAGTGCCGTTTAAAAGCGGTTTGATCATAATATTTAAATAGGCTTTGTGTGGGGATTATGCTGATGCAGTGAATTTACGAAAGAATTTGCATACGCTAAGAAAAAGATATCCAAATATTAGCGATGCTTAGGTACAGATGGCGGCAATAAAAGAGTTTGGCGGTGGGCTCCAAATCCATATACTTGTTTTCGGAAATCTCAACTACGTCTCTAAGATAAGAAAAGTGAAAGCTTTAACGTTTACGGTTATAAGAAATGAGTTTGCATTCAGTCGTACTTGGATCAATTTCTTGTCCTAGCACCGGTGGCTTATTAGGTTCAAAGTGTTGTGAAGGCAAGGTTAATCACTGAAGAAATAAAATTCTCCGTACATAATGCAAAACTCTGAAAAATGCGGGATGCTCGAAAGTCTGTCAGTGCGCAGGGTCATTAGCATAGAGAAATGAAAGAGACCGCCAAGGTTCAGACTGTGGCATAATGCCCGAGAGTCTATGTGTTTCTGGTGTTAGACAGCCGAGCAAAAAACGCGGTCTTCACATTTAGCTAGATTCACCTCGGATGGTACAGTTAACTATCAGCACCTTTAGAAGTAATACGGAGAAGTTAGAGATGCAAGTGTGCTGTGCAATTTTAGCGCTATGAAACCACATATGTCATACGCCACTGCGCCTGTTAGCGTAATCTATTTTTGCGGAAATAAGTGTATTTTAGCACATTTATCACAAATAAAGTTTCGCTTTTATAATTCATCTATTTGCATGTCGTTCATTTAGTTGAAACTAGATGTCCAGTAGCCATCAATTTTCTTCTTCAGTGGTGACTCTGAGATATTGGTTCCTTTACACCGACTCTTCAAACCACCAATGATGCCAGGTTTTGCCCGTAATGACCCTGATATGGTAGCGCATTGAAGTTCCACCTTCCTCGCCACTTCTTTCATCTACACGGCGCGGTTAAGGTGTCCACTGAGAAGTGTGACAGTCACTGCGCCTTCCTCCGTTCCTCAAAACCGATTTTCGTTCTCTCTTCTGTATTTCATTCATTTCTTAATCCCTTCTCTCACGACACGGTTGAGGTGTCCACTGGGAAGTGCGACAGCCACTGCGCCATTCGTTTCCTCACTTCCACTCTAACCTCGAGGCTTGTAATTGACACCAACAACGACGGGCACTCTTTGCGAAGGTGGCAATGCTAATGCTAACGGAGCAAAAACAAGCTAAGGCAATAGCTAAGGCAAGCTTAGTTAAGTGGAGCCCGGTATTTCTGTCTAGTCGCCTTCATTTAGGAATAGCATTAACCGACTGTGATAGATGCAAGCGTATTTGTCGCTTACGACACACTGCTCACTTCTTCAGTCACAGAACGAAGTGCGAGCGCTTCACAAGAAATAAACTTTAGTATTGAAGAGAAAGAAAAAGTGAACACTGCCGAAATTCAGCAGAAGCCAGAGGGCCTCCAATCACGTAGTCTACATGATGACGACAGCGATGGAGGTAGCTCTGAACCGTCGCAGTAGCCGTAGCAATACAGTTGTTCGTGAAGGTTGATTATGATTTCGAGTTTTCGGTGGCTTGTTACGGCTAATAACTTTGTCAGTGCCCTTACATACCTTTGGGCGGAAGGCGCTACGTTATCAGACGAAGCTTGACGAGGCAGTAGACCCTCTCGGTCTGTAACAGGGTCTATCGAATGTAGCGAGCAATGCATCAAAAGTGCAACAAGACTCCTTGTACCTACGGACCAATTGTCACCACGCTCCTGGCTTCCGCAGTTTGTCATTCTCGCTTGACCGATTCCAATTTGCGCTCAATAGACAACAAGCTCTGGTGTACTTCCGATTAATGCTGCAAAAGCACCGAAGTTTGGGCCAGTTGGTAATGATCCATCTTGAGAAAACGAAGCAGCACGAAAAAACAGGGACGAAAAAGAAACACATACGACAGGACGAATGCTGCACTTCCAACTGATTTTTATTGAGAATACCAAGGTTAAGTACAGCGCTACTATCGCCTCGTGGGAATCAACCGCAATGATTCAAAAACGCCATTTCATTATCAAGAAGAGACAAGGAAGCGGTGCTGACACACTGACCACCTGCTTTTCTGATGTGATATGCTTCAATAATCTCTCTTTGCATCCGATCTCTTCCACGCCCAAGAATTTTAGCTTTCCGAAATATGGGTTTACACTTACAATCCCGGCAGTGGATAGCAAGATGGCCACTTTTCCCTTCTTTCACCAGATTATAATGCTCCCTGGCTCGCTCATTAAAACAGCGTCGCGTTTGACCAATGTACACTCTATTGCAAGTGAGCGGAATGCTGTACACTACCTTAGTAGTGCAACGGATGAAAACAAGTTGGTGGTTTATAGTGCAAATCGGCCTTTTCTTACTAATCATCATTGGGCAAACTTTTGATAGCTTGCTTGGGGCGGTGAAGAGCATGTTAACACCGTATCTGTTTCCAACTTTCTTAAGATTATGAGAAACTCTGTGAAGATATGGAATAACTTGAGTTGGCAGCTTCTGGCCTTGCTTATCCGTCTTTTTGATGCACTTTTTCTTATTCGTATTCTCAATAAAAATCAGTTGGAAGTGCAGCATTCGTCCTGTCGTATGTGTGTCTTTTTCGTCCCCGTTTTTTCGTGCTGCTTCGTTTTCTCAAGATGGATTAATGCTGACCTTTTTCCGGCTAAACCCGCATGCCAAAACAAGAATTCTACGTATATTTCTATGTTTTTCTTTTCGGTTTAACCGAAAACTACAGCCGCTATCAATGTTGGACAGGTATTTCTTTAGTTCGTTTTACTCGAGATATTTTTCTGCTTATTACCAGTGGCGGATTTTTATTTCTTTATAGATATCGCAGAAAGCAAGCAACAAAGGTGCTCACTTTAGCCAATGCCCACTTTTTTCTCATTGGATTAGGCGGCAATAAAAGAAAAGGGAAGTTCGCGGCACAAGTGAGACGAGAGTGGCTGGCAGAGCGCTGGAGCCTTGCTCAGGAATTCAAAGGCTGTCGGATGAGCGAGAACTATAAATTAGAGATCGAACCGGGGGGCTTTCTCTGACGGTGCGCGACGGGACCTTAGCGGCCAGCCTGGTATTGCCACTTGCTAGTCTGGTCAGAAAATTCTCAACTTTCTTGGGAATGTCAAGAAGGTCGACACGCAGGCTACACGCAGCACTAGCCTGAAGGAAGCACAGAAACACGGGCATGGACTCAGGGTTCACCTCAGGCCCCTTAGGGTCTCCATTGTCTGTTTACATTGGCTTATTTTTTATTGTTCACGCTCCGGGGCTATTTCGTGTGAGGTAGAAAAATTTAATGTCTTTTCACGTAACACCAAAGCGCTTGTGTATAAATTCTGTCCTTGTCTTTTTCTGCGCGCCTTTTTCAGAGAGTTTCCTTATCTTGTGGTTGTAGTACGACTGTAAGCTTCTATACATGTAATTGTGAGTAGAATATATGAATCAGTGAATAAACTGCACATGCAGACTGCGTTTAGGTTATTCATTCGAAACGTAATGCGCAGCCCACTCGCAAAAGTTACGACTTAAAAATTTCTCCAAGGAGTCGACGCTTATATTGAGGACTGTTGAAACGTATACGTAATTTGTTGTGCTTTGATTTTAGTCGCAACTACATGCTTCTCTAGTCAATGCGAGATCGAAGCGTTATTTTCGGTTAAGTTAACTGGCAAGATACAGAAATCGGAATAAGCCACATATAATAGGATTTAGTTTGCAACAGAGGACCCAAGAAAGGCCCAGCTGTCCTATATTAGGTATTCGATGTTATCGCCCGGAGATAAATAGCGCTCGAGCAATGATGCCCCCCTCCCGGCCACAGCTTTGGCTTGCAGGCGTTATACCCCTGTCACACGGGACTTCTTCACGGCCTTTGCCGTAAAGTTGTCTTAATGTACTAAAGGAAGAAAACCTAAAAGGAGCAGCGGCGCGGCTACACGGCAAATCCAAAGGAGCTATAACGTGGTCTCCATGAGTGCCAAAAGTCACCGCTGTGTGTGAAGCGGCGCTAGTAACATTATGAAATTAAAGCAGACGGTAGCACTTCAGCTAAGAGGATAAGAGTGTTTTCGTGTTTGTTTGAAAAAGTAGCTATCACGAGAATAAACCGGCGTTCTGACGGTGAGAAACGGATATTTTGAAACAAAAGTTTCTTTTTTTTTTTTCATCGTTCCCGGTCCGACCACGGTAGGGGCACTTTTCCGTTCGGCGCCTCGTTGTGTGAGAAGCGTGCTTTGCTGGTTATGTCTATGTGCATATTTCAAGGAAATCAGGTTGCGCCTGGTTAGCGTGCTGCTGTAATCATGAGCGACGAACCGCAAGACGTTAGAACGAAGTGTGTAATTGCCATGAAGAGCAAACAAAGAAAAAACAGCAAAACGAGAAGCGCAAGCACGTGTGTGTCGATGCGGCTGCTGAAATGCGTTCAAGTCCTCTTTTAGCAGTGTAGATGTCTTAAGTCATCCTCCTCTACGGTTTAGTGCACTGTAACGCAAAATTAACCATTAAATAAGATAAATTAGATATTTTTTGCGTTTTCAAAACTAAATATTGCGCCTGTTTTTTTATTCTTTGAGCTCGCTAGCTGGCGCTGCCGTCTCGGTTGCTCGTTTAAGCAACTTTAGGGCCGCTGACGGCCGCCTTTGCGGCTACGTATCTTTTTCTCAAAGGCCTCGACGCTTTGATGTGTAGGTGCGCGTCACGCGCCTTTGGGGCAAACGACCTTAATTCCTAAGGCCTTACACGTGCCCGTGTGACAGGGGTATTAGGCTGCGTTCGGGAGTATGTGCTGCCGCGGAACCATACCGCGTAGGACTTTTTCCGCTCGCAAAGCCACCGCGCTGCTGTAGCGCCTCTCTTAAATTGCTCCAGACAGAGAGGTAATCTAATATATTGGTTCTCATCGCCGACTTCGCTGAAACTACGTCCCGAGTAATACATACTGGTTAACAACGCGACTGGCGTATTCATTAAATAATGCCTCGCCTCCTCTTAATGGACATAATTCTTTCGAGGTTGAATTCAATTTCGATGGTCGAAAGAAATCCGTTGTGCTTGTCATGAAGGTGTCGCCCTTCGTCCGCTTCTCACAAGGAGTTGGTGTCGGCCGACTGAATACAAGCTTTCAACTTCTTTTGCCTAGCAACATCAGGAACGTGAGCTATGAGTATATGCAACCTCCGAAGCATGTCGATCCGATGTTGCTTAAAAAGAACGTAGCTTATTGCGCCTGGAGGGCTGGCTGTACTACTGGTTGCCCGTTGTACTGCTTTTACACTTGCTTCTTTTGGCTGCTTATAAATTAGAAAAATGTTAACCGCATGATTAACTTTTGCGACGCCGTGAAGGCCAACTTCTTTCGTTCACACTTCTACCTTTGTAAACCTGGTTGTTTAGCGAGTGTTTCAGTCCGCACAGTCAAGAACAACTGTCAGCCATCAGAGCCATGTTACCGCCATCAGAAGCTACTTCCTCTCTACATTCTTTTTGTCGCCATGCTATCCATTTTAATCTGACGCTGCGCGAACCAAGTTGCGAGAGTTTTCTGAGAAACCAGCAGTGCAGTTTAATTGTTGCGTGGCTACTTTACTTAAGTGATTATCGTTGCGACCATATTAGATTCGTTTCTCCTCGTCCACTGGCTTTCATGGTGCATACTTGTCAGCTACATTCTTACAGACCCCCTCCCCCGTGCTCTCTTTTATCTCCTTTAGAAAACTGACCTGCTACATAAAAAGGCCATTCGCCGTCACGGGGTGAAAGTGAAAACAATTAAGTGAACGTCCCTCATGAGCCGCCCAAACATTTGCATCAAAAAACGAGACAGTGCGCGTGGAAGAAAAGTTTGGTAAGAAAATAGAGCTTTTTACCGATTTCTTTCTTCTTGTCGGCAGTTTCCTGCGAGGATTTTTGCTTCCGTCTAGGATAATACCCTTGGGACGCCTGACCTGCAACGTACTCGGAACAGCAAGGTTCCTACGGCTAGCATAATTATCTTCGGCATCCTCGACTTTGACAAAAACAGTGATCTCCACCGCGCTTGAGCAGCAAGAAGTGAAAAGTGAAAATCCAAGACAGGCACGATGAGCACCCCGGGGAAAATAAGAAAAACACCTGACACACCCGACAGGAAGGCGTTCATTGGAGTGCGACAAGTTTTATTCTTCTTTCCGAGGTGTATAACGCAGTGTGAAGAAAAAGAATTCGTACTTTCTACATTTTATGCCGAGTGCATTCTGGAATTTCTTCAAGTCCATCCTCATTTTCATCACGTGCGGCTGGTTTTGTGCGAGGACACTATACAACTACCTACGTATACGTTAATCAAGACTCAGTGAGGACCCTCTAATAAAGGAGGCGCGCAGAGAGCCACAGACAGAATGTTAATTGCCACTTTCAGTGCTACGGAAGAAAAGCAGACCAACGAGATGATATGTGATTGAAAGAAATCTCTGAGTCAGCTGCACTAACGATAACTGTTTCATTAGCAACAAAAGAACAGCGCAAATCGCACAACGATAACAGTTAGCGCAAGGCGTTTTGCACTCATTGTTTGAAAATTTTGTAGGTTATAAATACCGGCTGTTCATATTTTTTCAGCAGTGCATTTAATTTCTCGTTGCGGTGCCCATGGTATTGTACTTATTCAGTGTTGGTTATACACGCGTATGTTTAGACATTCTTTGTACATAGTGATACTGCATGGCTTTGTTGTGACAGACACCACTCAACGTAATGTTCATGGTCGAGTTTTGTGCTTCCTTGGTGAAAGAGTTGTTTGTGGACAACACGATGAAAAAAAACAACGCACATAATTCCACAGCATTCATTATTTGTCAAATATAGTCAGGCATATGAAAGCCCTCGGCCAGTCACCTAAAATGTTGATTTTGACGTATTTGAGCAAGTAACACTAGCCAAAACATATGGTAACCGAAAAGCAAACAGAAGTACTGAAGGCTTACAATACACACCACCTTGATTGCAGCTTCACCGAGCCCAAATTTATTATTGCGGCAAAGAAACAAAATCACCGGCAATGCATGAGAATATTGGCGACAGGCTCACCAGAGCGTTCACCAAAAGCTCGCGAAGTTCTTTGTATGTTGGCTAACAAACGCGGCTACACTTGGCAATCCAGAGAACGTTCTGTTTTCCTTCTCTTTCGATGGAAGAGAGTAACCTTCTACAACCTGTCGTCCTAAACAGCTCGTCGTTAATCCTAAGTTCACCCTAAGTGGTAAGAAATCTGGAGTAAAGTACCGAAGAAATTGGGTATGCTGGCGCCCGTTTTGCGCTGCAGCTCGACGACTGCGTAAGTTCTGTGCGGTGCGTGAGACCCACCTACTCAAATTTTGGCCCGTAGTGGCAGCCAATTCTAAAGATTCCACGTAGTTTCAAGCAAAAGCGGAATTCAATTACTACTGCGAGCGCTAGAGAGACACGGAACGAATCTTCGCCTTCTGTGATGCTAATGGACCCTCTGATCCTGGTGAAGGAGCTGTCATCTGCCAAGTGCCCCTTTCGCCATTTCCTTTGTACGGAGAGGAGAGAAAAGCCTGGCCATCTTAGTTTTCCACGGCGTTCGCCGCTATCTACCTTTGTCCTCCATCTAAACTAAGATCACGCAGGAAGCATACGGGGATGAACTTTAGAGCCTCTATGATGCCCATGCTGGGAAAAAGGGTGAAAAATAAAAAAAAATGTGGCGCTAAGTCCGCGGCAGACGAACACAGACGGTAATGCCGCAAGCGAGGCTTGCTCACGGAAGTATATGACTTTTCTGCGAGTTCTACCCGGGTATGAGGGTCTTACTCGTTACATTCCGGAAGCTGTTACGAGAAAAGAAGGTGCTGAGTTGCGACGCGACGACACATTTAATTTTCTTACCACGGCGTGTGAAATAAAGCACTTGTGAAGCCCATCTGGCACAACTATGAAGCGGGCTAGCTTGGATGACCCGGAAAAAAAAGAAAAGATTGTAAGGGTGGTACCAGGACTCCTACAGTGTCAACCCTGAGCTTAGTGTATCCAGTTTAAACAAACTGAGTTCAGAAATATTCAAGTCATAACAGTTTTGATATATAGTCTTTATAAAATACCATTGCTGATTTGGACATTATAAGAAAAACACAAGATCAAACATGTAAGTATATAAAGCGTTCGACCATCTGATCTGAAGGCAGAACTAATTAAATTTAATGGAAATCTGCTCTCACGTACGTGCTAAACTTACCGAAAAGAAAATATTCCCGCGATGACATCGCGGTGCTGTCAAGAGTGGCACAGCTGTAAAGAGAGACGGGAACCCCAAACAATGCAGGAGCAGATCATGTAAATTTGGACACGAGTTATATAAAAAAATAAAACAAACTTGAAGAAAGCATTCAAGGCCGACCATTTTTAGCTGTAAAAGACTGCACTCGCGCTCTAAGGCACTCTGTAAACGAGTAATCCGAGCCCATTTCAAACGCCTGATATTTAAAGCAGAACTTTTCGCTAGGATTGTTTCATTATCTTTTGTAATATTTTAGCGCAACTTAAAAATAAATGCCATGGCACTCGCTTGGGGCAGGCAACCGAAATGCGTGAGTGGTTACCGTTACGAACTAGGCTCATTGACAACACACCATTTTTATTTCATTTATTTTTCATTATTGGCGTCTTCGTTCTCATCATCTTCTCTTAACGCAGCGACATCGGTCATTCTCTGCGGTACATTCATATATCCTTGGGAGTCATCTTACCACTTCTGGCGCAGGGGTGCAGCGCTTAAACGATGCGTCACTGCCCTGCGCTGGCAGGTGCTCCCATCGGTGGGGCTTATGCGACATAGGTTGTTCTTTGCGGGCAATCTCTCGCGACCAATAATTGATTTAACTGCCACCTGTCACGGTAGACAGCTTTGTCACCGGCAGGGCTTCAGTCCTAGGGCTTCACTATGTTTACCGTGACATCTACACTCTAATGCTCACACTTTAAGAGATTCACGCGTGAGACACACAGGACAACGCGTAATTTCCTTTAATGTGCTCGAGCGTACACATGCTAACTTCACGAGCGTTTTTGTTTTTCGTCTAGGCGCATATTTTTTTCTACAGAGGTTCAGTAAGTTCCGCTTTCTGGACTGAAACTCGTTTATTAAGTGACCCAACTTTAGTAGGTTACAATTAAGTGCAATTTCGGAATGCCCTCGTTTTCAAGAGTCCATCATTCTTCGACACTTAGCCCACCAGCGGCGGTGTACTTTCTACAAATGCGCGCATCATTTCCTCTGAATGCAGCTCGCAGAAGCATGAGGTGAGATGGCGCACAGCGCTGCTGACCTGTTTATCTGGCGCGATCACAGGTCATTCCCTTGAAATCTTCTTTCATAGTGAGAAACAGCCAGGAATGTGACGATGCGAGGTCCGGGCGTGGGTGGGGCAGTATAGCCTCCATCATCTTTCTACGACGGCATGCAGGCACTAGGGCTCCAGCAAAGAAAGCGCATCACCGCTCGTGTTTATTATATTGGAAGGTTGATAAGCTTCTCGGTAAGGCGGCATTTCCGAATTTCATTTGAATGTGGCAACTTTCGATTCAGTCACCGAAAACACAAATTGCAACCGATATGTCGACCCTCATATTGTTCCTTTTCAGCTAACAGATGGAACTACCGCTGTGTTTACTCTGGAAGAAAATGATCTTTCATCGTGATGACAAAAGAAGGATCAAGCATGCAAGCCCCGAACGCCGTTATAAACGGTACGATTCCGAAACTATAGGGGCCTGAGCGGCTAAAGTAGAACTCATTGCGAAAATGTCGGCAGGACTAGCGGCCAGCGATGCTTAGCGGATAGAGGTCCTCTGCCTGATCCTCAGGCGCGGCGGAGCAGTTTATCCCGCGTCGCCTTCACTCCAGGCCCGCAGAGAGGCAGCGAAGTTTCTCCGGCGAGAGGATTAAAAAGAACAAAGCCTGCTGCGCCGCCCTGGTTCCTGACAATGGCGCTGTTTCCACCGCGTTGCTCGTTAGCCAGCTCCTCGCCAAAGATGCATTCAGACAGGCGAGTCGCGGAGGTCGCGCGGCCGGTTTCGATCGATTCGTTACAGTCGCAGAGTCTTAACTCTGCAGCTCGCCACTCGCCTTAGGCAGTAGCTGGCTGATGACTTGTTTACGGCATGATAATAAAGAGGCATGATAATAGCGCGATCCGCGATCCGCTACGGTGAACCGCTTCTTCCGCGGGGCGCCACTGCGCGTGGGCAGAATGCCATGAGGGCGCCACATGGCGCCTCGTTCCCGTTAGCTGCGTGCGCGCTTGCCGCGTCGACACCAATCAGCGCGTATGTTGTGGTGCCCCGCGGAAGCGGTTCATGGTAGTGGATCGCGGATCGCGCTAAGCTGTAACTCTCTATTATTCTGTAAGACTCCTTAGCAGATCAGTGGCACTGCGGGGTATGACATTTGCCATGGAGGCGTCATGAAAAGTCGACGACATGAGAGCTCTTGCCACTATGTAATACCCCAATCTAGCACAACTCTTCATTCTGAAAGTTTGTTTCCACCCAGGTTCTTGTAATGAAGGCCTCCTATTCACAATTTCCCAATGTAGTACCCTCTGGTATGGTTGGAGAGGAGGCTGTGCTTACATTTCGCATTTTCCGTGTATAATAATATCAATATTTCAAAACGAATAGGGTTGTGTACTGTAGCGTCATTGTTGAGTTATACCTATTTTCTGGGCTTGAAACTAGCACGCAGTGATGACGCTCGTTCGAAGCCATTGCAGTCGTGCTCTAAGCTCGTTCGAGAGATGATAATGTACACAAAGACACTTTTTCTTATCTGCAACACAGCGAGAAGACTGGGTTTAAGACACAAAAATGCTACAGTAACATTTCATGAGAGAACTTTCAAAGCAGGTGCCGTCTTTTAATAAAAGTAAAATGACACCCTTCTTGCCTGAGCAGTACCAGAGTGTCAACTCTGGTACTGCTCAAGCAAGAAGCGTGTCATTTTACATTTATTAAAAGCCAGCATCTGCTTTGAAAGTTCCATCGTGAAATCTTACCAAAAAAAATGAACTTATTTTCTGAAGGTTAAAGCGGCTTCTTTAAATGCTGCTCATAGGACTTGCCCGGTATGCCATGGGGGACACTGAACATTGTACACGCAAAGATTCCATCCATTTAGTGGTACCCTGAATGTATAGGTCAATTTACCGGTGATACCCGGAAAGTTGTAACAGACGCAGCAAAAAAAGCGCAGTTATAATGAACAAAAAGAAACAACAACAGCAGTTCATTAACCCTTGAAAATCACATTTTGTTCCGTGTGCGATGTCAGTGCACGTTAAAGATCCCCAGGTGGTCGAAATTATTCCGGAGCCTTCCACTACGGCACCTCTCTCTTCCTTTCTTCTTTCACTCCCTCCTTTACCCTTCCCTTACGGCGCGGTTCAGGTGTCCAACGATATATGAGACAGATACTGCGCCATTTCCTTTCCCCCCAAAACCAATTATTATTATTATTATTATTATTCCCTACACTCTAAGCGATTTTTTGCCTTTTCGGGAGTAACGACTACCATGAGCCCCCGGAAAAGATATTTAGTTAATCAGCAAAAATACTAACTGTGGCACTAGGCAGAACAGTCGCGATTTCAAGGACGGACTGGTTAACCCTTGGTAGCAATAAGAAACGATGGGACGAACGACATCGTTTCAAGTTCCCGCTCTCATTATCTGTTACACTATTATTCACCAACTATGATGTGATGGTTGCTGCTTACGAAATTGTTGTCTTTGCAATCGAACGTCGCGAGAGTGCGGGCAGCAAGTGAAAAAAAAATTATGAGGTAAGGTTATAATGAGGTAAGACTGCTTTTTTAAAGAAAGGTTTAGTGGGATCGGAGAGATCGGCTGCTGAGCATACTGCGATATATCACCATCATCAGCCTGACTGCGCCCACTGCAGGGCAAATGCCTCTCCCATGTCTCTTCAGTGAACCCTGTCATTTGCCAGCAGCGACTACCGTATCCCCGCAAAGTTCTTAATCTCACCGCCCACCCAATTTTCATGCCGCCTTCTGCTACAGTTGCCTTCTCCTGGAATCCACTCCGAGCTTTTCAAAACGTGTGTGAGGGTGAGTTTCGTCGTGCGCATAAAGCATATACGCAACTTAATTTCGTTCCTGCAAGTATATGCAGTCTGCCAGTCAAGCGGTGCACTGAAGTGGCAAACGGCCTGACGCCGCCCGGCGCACTATCACCTTGTTCGGCGAAAAGACAAGATCATACACCGGCGGCGGCAAAGGCGAGGAAAAGGAGACCGCACCGATACGGCACCGGGCGGCATCGAGCGAACGGTGCCAGGATCCTGGCAACGCGGCTTACAGTGCGTCAATACACGCATGGCTCGATCACATTTTTTTTTACGCGTAGAACGCCGTTATAAGAGCGTCGTCTACGTTTTGAGGCTTATCAAAGCCTCCTGTTGAAGCGTATGAGAATAAAACAGTCACACAGTGGACGAATAATAGAAATACGCTCGATAAATCGCTGGTGCAATGCACCTACTTCTTTCGTGCTTTGTATTAAAAGCACGAATTCGGAAGGCTAACTCGGTCGTAGCGGTGGTCTAAGTCAGGGCAGAGCAACAGTTAATAATATTGACACCGAGGGCCGGTTGACATGCTGCGCTTGTCTACTCCGTAGGAAGCCAGGGCGATTTTTTTGCTGGAGCGGATCGCATCCCATTGGTGTTCAAAGCGTGGTAATTTTACTAGACTATGACTAGCATATCGTGCTAATAGGTCACTTTAATTCCGTATGCGACCCGAGAGATCGGGCGACTGGTGACGCCCGTAGGGAAAGAAGCGGTGATGTTGTCACGTGTTACAAACGATGCTGGGCTTATCGATACTGGGCGTGTTGGCGTGATTCTCACGCTCACCTAGACGGGAATTATGCTCCTTACTAATCCGTTTCCTAAGGCAGTTATGTGGACGCTACCAGTTTCGTTTTCTTACCATTTCATGATGGTTGCTTGGCTCGGAGGCCATGTGCGTTTAAAATTTAGGTTGCGGTGTGTGATTCGGAAGTTAAACTCATTTCTTGGTGATGTTCAAAATTTGTGGCCGCTCCCAAATGCAATCCTGCTTTTCTGGTAACGTGCCGTTATTTGCGGTTGGGTAATGTTTTAAGCAGAAACTACTGCGACAGCTACTGAAATACACCCTGTTGAGTCGTTTCATTGGAAATACGAAAAATACACACTTAACATAATGTTTGATCAATCTGTATGAGTTGGAACGTGAAGCGCTTGGGATGTATGGTAACGAAATTTCTAGCGCCACATGTGAACTACAAACGCGCAATGCACAACGATACACGGGTGTCCGAGTTCTGTAGTGCCCGACACGAGAAACTTTTTTTGATGAGTACAGTCACACGACTGAACAGCTGATGCCGGCAATGATGTCTAACGACAAGCTAGGCACCAGTACGAGCGAACTGATTTCCGTGTTCGTGAATTATTAAACAGCGCTGTTTAGTGGTGCTCCTCATAAAAGTAATCCGTACGTTCTCAAGCACTTCACGCCCCTTGAGACATTTTTAACAGAAGATGATTGCTCTGTTATTAACCCCTCTTTTACGCACCAAAAGGTATGAAGAATAATTGATCTGTTACTGTCTCAAAAACGTCTGGTCCTGATGAAATGTCACGGGAATTTCGCAAAATTTTTACATCTCTTCTAACTCCTATCTTGGTGCAGGTCTTCAGTGTGCGTTTAGATACAGACGCTCTTCCTCAGCCGTTTACAAAATGTCTGACAGCCTCAATTCCGAAGAGTACTGATGAAGAAAAATTGTGCTTTGCGGGAGCTAAAGGTCCATCACGTTGACAAATGTGTATTACAAACTTTCAGTAAAACCTTATAAAATCGTCCACAATATTCAATAATGGTTCTCACTGCCCCTCACTAGGCGTGTGATTTGAGAAGCCCCTCTATTCAAAGTAACTTACACATTGCACATGCAATTCCAAAACCTTGCTCCTGTTCTAATGATCAGCTTGGTTTGCTTCAGGTTGACCTCGTGAAGACGGTTTATCGTGTTCGCCATTCATTTCTGTTATCTCTTCTAGAGCATGCCAATGACTGTACCTAAAGAGGTGAAAATTTGCTGCCGCAATTTTTAGACTCACTTTAATTATTAACGGGCATCTCTCCGAAGCACGAGCCAATCCACTCTTCCGTGAAGGAAGCCTATTCGACGTCGCCGTAGTTTTTTTCCTTTTACCTGAAGCCGCTTCATTTGAGTGTTCTCTATAACAGACTCTTAAATTTTTATGCACTACTTACAAAGCCCACATAGCCCGCAGGGCATTATTGAGAGGAGTGGTACACAAAATGTAAAAAAAAGAGCTACTGCGTTACATGGCTTCCATGTTTTGGGTAATAAATTCAACGCGCTGGCATATGCTAACGATCTGACCTTTTTCTGCAATAAGAAGCCCAGCACTGACAAAGCTTTATCTACGCTAGATCATTCTGACATCGTGTTTGACGCTTAGATGAATCGCTGCAAAAGTTGTAGCCTGCGGTTCTGTTCATGGGGCTCAACACTGGCCCATTGTGCAGGAATAGAATGCTTATACGTGCGCCCTGAATACATCGGCGTTCCCAGTAACGCATTAAAACCATGTGCTCATTACAGGAGGGAGCTGATGTAGGCTATTCACTGTTACGCTCAAATTTTTTTTCCGCATGAGCTTTGAATTTTTGTTAGAGACCGGGCCTTTATGAAAACTTTTTGGCAACAATAATTCATTATGCACTCCAGGCCCTCCACTGCGCTAGACATCACATGCAACATTTTCATCGAATAATTGCCACGTTTAGTTGGTCATCCAGTTTCGAGCCTATGCGGAGTGATAACCTTTTCAGGCCTGTTTGTGCAGGTGGACTAAGCTTAGTGTACCTATATGTGAAAGAATTGCTCGTTACCTCTTCTTTTTTTTCGGGACTGTTTCCATCCGATTATTAGAGCATTCTTTCAGGTTAAATTCATGACCTCGCTTTCCAACTTCCTAGTATCTTCAAATTTCATCGACCGCTCCTCCTTATTAGGGTTTATGAAAGAAGTTTACCCCTTGGTGCGTTGATTGAGAATACGGTTTTCTAATGAGCCTTTATTTTCTGTTCAGGGCAAGAATCTGTACAAGGCGATCATAACGATGCTGTTTCCATCACCACTGTATCACTCTATTTACGCGGGCTTCAGGGGGCATGGACTATTAGCTCGTGTGTGTAAAATGTCTATTCTTCTTTGCACCAACACGTTTTCTATAAACTACCACAAAAGAGCTCTCCCTATTAAAACCTGTCTCCTTAGGAAATACATTTTCGTCTCTTCTGTCAACTGTCATCTGTGCTATGTACCAGGAACTATCTAGCACCGTTTTATGAACTGCAAAGATGATATTCTGCTTTGAGACGAGCTAAAAGGGACACTTAAAAAAGTGTTTGTTTTAAATACCCACAGTGTACGATACCTTCTAGCTACTCAATATGATAATGAACCCTACCGTATGATTTTTCTGATTGGACCGCACAGCCTTTGAAAAATCAGTGTTGGACAGTAACGCTAAACTTGTCGCTTCCGCCAGAACATATTTTGCCCGTACGATGTTCAACCTAGAGGATATTTATGAATAAAGTGACATTCCACCAGACTAGCTACCATTGTTGATATCTTTTCTTTCATTGGGGCCGTTTCAGTTGTGTTGTGTGTACTTGCTTTCTCTCCAGCTAGCGCAGCAGAGCTACCAGCTGACTGCTTTGCAGATATTCTGTGTATAAAGCACCTTCCTGTATATTCATAGACACATGCTATAAATATCATGCGCGGAAAGTATGTACCGGTGTACTGGTTGATGGTGCGCCTACCTCCGAACCGATGAGGCAGCTGTTCGATATCAACCTCGGGCGCCAAACTTTCTCTTTTTCATTCGACCTTTGCTCTCTTCGTATTAAAACCAGCGCTTAAGAACACAGACAGAGGACGAGACGAGACACACTGAAAACGCTGAACTTACAACTGAATTTTATTTGAAAGTAAGCAGTCAAGTTATACACACACGCGTGCGGAATCACGTCTTGTCAAACACAGATGTACTGCAATCACCCACATGCGATGAAAATATATATATATATATATATATATATATATATATATATATATATATATATATATATATATATATATAATGTCACGAGGTGGTGACGGGAACTCCGCCGGGGTCACGTAGCACCGACTGGGGTCCGGTCTTGAGGAAGGCACAGAGCAGCTCGTAAGAGAATACTTTAATACCCTGGCTTACGCCCACTAAGAACAGCTCTGAAAACTCAGCGGCGGCGATAGCAGCGAACGTGCTCGGCGGTCGTCGACTAACAGAATGCCCCCCGCTCTTAGCCGTGCTCGATTTTAAAGGCGGCAAGGAAAGTTCCAGAACATAGTAGGCACACTTGGGCGAGGCTAGGAAAAATCGAGATAACTCTGATCGCGTCTCGCGTCCAAGAAAATTGATAATGCGGCGTGCCTGCCGCGATAAGAAGATCAGACAAAAAGCAAGCTTCGCGGCATTACTCCCCCCTTAAAAAAGCATCGACCCGATGCTTAAAAACAGGGATAACGGACATAAAGATACAGAGCATACAAAATAAATACTCATAATGTAAACACAAAGAGTCATTAGCGCGAATAGTAAGGCTTCAGACGGGCGACGTGGACAACTTCTGAGCGTGTGCGGCGTCTCTGGGATGCTGTAACTCCGTCAGGGATGACTTCATAGTCCAGATTACCCAGTCTGCGAAGAATCCTGTACGGGCCGAAATAGCGGCGCAGAAGTTTTTCACTCAGTCCGCGGCGGCGAATCGGCGTCCAAACCCTAACTCTATCGCCTGGCTTGTATTGCACTGCGCGTCTTCGAAGATTGTAGCGTCGGGCGTCGGTGCGCTGCTGGTCTTGTATTCTCTCACGGGCAAGTCGTCGAGCTTGTTCTGCGCGCTGCAGATAGGCGGCGACGTCGAGGTTACTTTCGTCGGTAACGTCGGGCAGCATGGCGTCGAGTGTGGTCGTGGCCTCCCTCCCGTGGACGAGACTAAATGGTGTCATTTGCGTGGTCTCTTGCACAGCGGTGTTGTAGGCGAACACCACATAGGGAAGAATGACGTCCCATGTCTTGTGTTCTGCGTCTACGTACATAGAAAGCATATCGACGATGGTCTTGTTGAGGCGTTCTGTAAGCCCGTTTGTCTGCGGATCGTACGCAGTTGTTCTCCGGTGACTTCTATGGTTGTGCTGCAGAATAGCCTGGGTTAGCTACGCCGTGAACGCTGTCCCCCTGTCTGTTATCAGTATTTCGGGGGCGCCGTGTCGTAAAAGAATGGATTCGACGAAGAATTTGCGACTTCTGCTGCTGTGCCGTTCGGGAGGGCCTTCTTTGCTTCGGCGTACCCGGTGAGATAATCGGTAGCCACAATAATCCACTTGTTGCCCGTCGTTGATGTTGGGAAGGGGCCAAGTAGGTCCATACCGACCTCCTGGAAAGGTCTTGATGGCGGTCGAATCGGCTGCAGGAACCCTGCTGGTCTTTTCGATGGCGTTTTCCGGCGTTGGCATTCACGACAACTCTTAACGTAGAGCGCGACGTCGGAGGATAGACGAGGCCATTAATATCTCTCTTGGATTCGGCGGAGGGTGCGAGTAAACCCGAGGTGGCCAGCCATTGGTTCGTCATGCGAAGCCTGCAGAATTTCCTCCCGAAGGCTCTTCGGGACGACGAGAAGGTAGGCGGCCTTGTTCGGTGAGAAATTCTTCTTCACGACGATTCCCTGTTGCAGGCAGTAGGACGATAGTCCACGCCTGAAGAGGGCAGGAGGTGAAGGAGACTTCCCCTCAAGATACTCGTGCAGGCGCTGTAGGTCAGGATCAGATTGCTGCTGTCGTGCGAAGTCGCTGGAACTTAGCAGTTCAAGGAAAGCGTCGTCGTCATCGTCTTTTGGCGGCGTGTCGACCGGGGCTCGTGACAGGCAGTCAGCGTCGGAGTGCTTTCGCCCAGACTTGCAGACCACCGTGACGTCGAATTCTTGGAGGCGCAAGCTCCATCGAGCGAGACGGCCAGAGGGGTCCTTCAAGTTAGCCAGCCAGCACAATGCATGGTGGTCGCTCACAACCTTGAACGGGCGTCCATACAAGTAGGGACGGAACTTCGATGTAGCCCAGACGATCGCAAGGCACTCCTTTTCAGTGGTCGAATAGTTCGCTTCTGCTTTCGACAATGAACGACTTGCATATGCTATTACTTTTTCGACTCCTTCGTTTTTCTGGACGAGCACGGCGCCTAGACCAAAGCTGCTTGCGTCGGTATGGATTTCTGTCTCGGCGTTTTCGTCAAAGTGCCCTAGCACCGGTGGAGACTGCAGGAGACGCTGAAGTTCGTTGAAGGCTTCCGCTCGTGCCAAATTCCATGTGAATGGTACGTCTGCCTTAGTGAGCTTGGTCAGAGGTTCCGCGACGCGCGAAAAATTCCTCACAAAGCGTCTGTAATAAGCACACAATCCCAGAAATCTGCGGACCGCCTACTTGTCATGAGGCTGCGTGAAATTGGCAATGGCGGCTGTCTTCTGCGGGTCGGGGCGCACGCCGTCCTTGCTGATGATGTGGCCGAGAAACAATAGTTCGTGGTAGGCAAACCGGCACTTTTCAGGCTTCAGGGTAAGTCCGGATAACTTGATTGCGTCGAGTACTGCCTTCAGCCTCCGGAGGTGTTCCTCGAAGCTCGCTGCGAAGACTACAACGTCGTCTAGATAGACGAGACAGGTTTGCCACTTGAGGCCTGCCAACACTGTGTCCATTACCCTTTGGAAAGTTGCGGGTGCGGAGCAAAGCCCAAATGGCATGACTTTTAACTCGTACAGTCCGTCCGGTGTGATGAAGGCAGTCTTTTCCCGGTCTCTTTCGTCGACTTCAATCTGCCAATATCCACTCTTGAGATCCATCGACGAGAAATACTTGGCGTGGCAGAGCCTGTCCAGAGTGTCGTCGATCCTCGGGAGGGGGTAGACGTCTTTTTTCGTAATCTTGTTCAGTCGCCGATAATCGACGCAGAATCGAAGAGCACCGTCTTTCTTTCTCACTAGAACGACCGGTGCCGCCCATGGGCTCTTCGAAGGTTGGATGACGTCGTCGCGAAGCATTTCCTCTACTTGGTCCCGGATGGCCTGTCGTTCTCGCGGCGACACACGGTAAGGGCTTTGGCGGAGAGGTCTGGTGTGTTCGTCGGTTATAATTCGATGTTTGGCTATCGTCGTTTGTCGCACCTTTGATGACGAGGCGAAACATTCGCTGTAACTTTGAAGAAGAAGGGTGATTTTCTCTTGTCGGTCCCGGGGTAATGCTGGGTTGATGGCGAACGTGGGAGCATGGTCTTGCTTTAGGCTGTCATTTGCAGGTTCGTCGGAGCTGATGAAGGCGTCCAGTAAATCAGTTGCTTCGTCCAAGAACGCAATTGTAGTGCCTCTGTTGAGGTGTCGGTATTCTTCGCTGAAGTTCGTGACCAGTACTTCGGCTTTTCCATGCCGCAAATGAGCGATGCCTCTTGCGACGCCAAGTCGTCTGTCTAAGAGCAACTGCGTGTTTCCCTCGATGATGCCTTCTGCGTCTTCGAAATTTCTTGCACAGACGGGGACGATGACGCTGGACCGGGGTGGGATGGTTAGTTCTTCATCGAGAACACTCAGGGCCTTTGACTGCTCTGGGGTCGTTTTCGGAGGTAAAGCTTCGTCCGTCGAAAGCGTGATGGACTTGGACTTGAGGTCGATGACTGCGCGGTGCTGTGTCAAGAAGTCCATCCCCAGAATGACGTCACGGGAACATTTCTGAAGTACGACGAATACTGTCGGATATGTGTGTCCGTTGACAGTCAGTCTCGCAGTGCACCTTCCTGATGGCGTGATCAGGTGTCCGCCTGCTGTGCGTATCTGCGGGCCATCCCAAGTCGTCGTCACTTTCTTGATCCTGTCGGCGAAGGAACCACTCAGCACGGAATAGTCAGCTCCCGTGTCGATTAGAGCAGTAACGTTTCGGCCGTCGACAGTCACCTCTAGATCGGAAGTCCTTGCTCTTGCGTTGCACGTAACTTTCGGCGTCGGGTCACGGCTTGGTCGGTGATTGCGACTGCGGCTGCAGGGGCTTGTCGATGTCGGCGGCCTGGGGGTCTCTAAGTTGCGTCGTGTCGTCGTCGGTGCGGCGTCGCCGTGAGTTCTCGTCGTTGGAGGGTCTTCGTTTTTTTGCCGGGAAGCAACCTCACCTCCTAAGGTTGCTGTTTTCAGTTTCCCCTACGGGGGCTGGGGGACCTTCCTCGCACAGCCGCTGCGTAGCTGTGGCAGGGCGACGTGAAGCGCGAGGCTCGCGGCGAGCGTGAGCGGGAAAATCGGCTCGACACGTATTCGTCGCGGCGCAGGTAGTCGTCGATTTCTTGTGGATGTTGGCCGAAGCGTGGTCGTGGTGCGTCAACGGCGAATCCGCGAAGACCGATGCGTCGGAACGGGCAGTGACGCAGGACGTGACCGGCTTCACCGCAGTGGAAGCACAGCGGACGGTTGTCACGGGTTCTCCAGGTGTCGCATTTCCTTGGGCCCGAACGTTGTTCGTAGGTCGGGTGGGCGGGGCCCGGAGGGCGGCGGTCCAGCACTGCTGGCTCACGTCGAATAGGGCTTGGGGTGGCACGTCGAGGCACGGGCTTGCGTACTGCAGCGACGTAACTCATGGCTGGAGCTTGAGGTTCAGTCGTCGCAGAAGGGGAGCCAAGCGCATGCCGCACTTCTTCACGGACGACTTCCGTCAGGCTCGCTACTTGAGGTTGTGAAGATGATGGCAGCAGCCGGCGTAGTTCTTCGCGGGCGATTTCACGGATGATCTCCCGCAAGTCGCTGGTTGTAGTCGTCATGTCCGGAAAGCTGGAGCAGACCTGCGGTGGTCGGTTGTACTGCCTTGTGCGGGCGTCCAGGGTCTTCTCAATCGCTGACGCTTCTTCGGCGAATTCGGCGACAGTCTTGGGCGTATTTCGTACGAGGCCAGCGAAAAGAGACTCCTTTACGCCCCGCATTAGATATCCGGTTTTCTTCTCCGTCATATTCGGGTCAGCTCGGCGGAAAAGACGCTGCATTTCTTCGACGTACATGCTGACAGTTTTGTTTGGGTGCTGCATCCGTGAGTCCAGCAGCATCTGCGCCTTTTCCTTTCGGAGAATGTTGGTAAACGCCTTCACGACTTCAGACTTGAATAATTTCCAGGTCTTCAATGTAGTCTCGTGGTTTTCGTACCACGTTCTTGCAGGACCGTCAAGGGAAAAGAAAACATAGCAGAGCTTCATGTCATCTTCCCACCTGTTTAATGTAGCCACGCGCTCAAAGTTGTCTATCCAATCTTCCGGGTCGTCGCCAGGGTAGCCGTGGAAGGTTGGAGGCACCCGTGGCTGGTGGAGTATGACAGGGGTGGACGTCGCTGGCTCGGTCATGGTGGGCGCTGGAGCTTGTTGTCGTTGTCGAGTAGGATCCGGTAGTAATCCGTGCTGAGCTTGCAGGCCTTGAAGACGGCGGCTGTGTCGTACCTCGGGATCTTCTTGGCTCTCGTTCTCTACGGTGGATCTTCCAGGTTGGGTTGGGTGCATGTACCCCGCACTTCCACCAGATGTCACGAGGTGGTGACGGGAACTCCGCCGGGGTCACGTAGCACCGACTGGGGTCCGGTCTTGAGGAAGGCACATAGCAGCTCGTAAGAGAGTACTTTAATAGGCTGGCTTACGCCCACTAAGAACAGCTTTGAAAACTCAGCGGCGGCGATAGCAGCGAACGTGCTCGGCGGTCGTCGACTAACAGAATGCCCCCCGCTCTTAGCCGTGCTCGATTTTAAAGGCGGCAAGGAAAGTTCCTGAACATAGTAGGCACACTTGCGCGAGGCTAGGAAAAATCGAGATAACTCTGGTCGCGTCTCGCGTCCCAGAAAATTGATAATGCGGCGTGCCTGCCGCGCTAAGAAGATCAGACAAAAAGCAAGCTTCGCGGCAATATATATAAAGAAGGATTATGAAACACCCTTTCAATTGGCACGTGCGGTATCGTCAACCCCGCTGCCTACAAAGAAGCAAGCTCATTTCCCTGCCCGACAAGTTAATCGAGATTTTTCTCACGCATCCATGGCCCTTTCTGAAAATGTGGAATACTCAGTGATTGCTCTTTTGCGCTGGTCATCATGCACAAACAGCACTGTAGTGTCAACAAAAAAAAGGAGAACAATTACACGCGAGGCAGTGTTGTGCTACATTTCTATTTTCTTTCCTGCTGACGGAACTGGCATGTTCTGCTAGGTGAACATTGATACACCACCCGGTCTGGCCGATGTATACACACCCGCAAGACAAAAGGATAAGATACACCACGCCTTTCTTACAGGTAACATATTTGTTACTTTGCTCTGTTTGGACGAACGGTTCCACTCATACATTGCTCGCTCGGAGAAACAGTTGCAACCTAACAGATTATTTGCAGCAGGAATAAATGTTAATTCTCTATAATTTAGACATGAAAAGGACTAATGGTTGTGGCAAGTGAATCGTCGCGAAAAGGACCAAAGCCGACGCCACTTTTCGTCCGAAAGGACGAAAGCTCTCTTACAGTGTTTAGCAAAATACCTACCACTAAGGAAAAGCTGTCATGGCTAATGGTTCTGAGAAACGGTTAGGAGAGTAACCAGCAATGGTTATCATGACGGAATGCATTAGGGCCCACATACACTAAGAAGCCAGGCAGCGTAGCCGGCGGGCGCCAGCAAATATAGCATTATACAGATTGCACCAGATTATCGCATTTCTTTTGCCGGCTGCTCCGTATACGCACGTCTAACGAGCAGAACACTTCCAAACGTGCACCATCTTGCACTCCCGAGAAACGGAAGCCATTATTTTGCCGTTGGTCCGCACTTCGCGCTCGACGTTTCCGCCGCAGCGTCGGCTCGGGAAATCAACCATCTCATCTGCTTCGCGTTATCCCTGTTCGCGCCAGCCCGACGGTTTAGAAGCGTTCGCCAGAATCTACCTCTCTATCTTGTTTATAATTAATGCACCACGTTAGGAGCATCCATACCTCTCTCTGTCTCTGCACACTGCACTAGCTGCACAGGCATAGTGACTTCCGTCCGTGGTCCAACAACCACCTTTCCATTTTCCTGCCACTCCTTTTAATTTTGTTACGTCAAAGACTACATGCATACGCACCGAAGGGCAACTTGCAAGCGCATAAGACATGTCCTGATATTGATGGCAATCATATTTACCAAATGCCCCCATCGGAGAATTACGTACAAAAGTTCATTGCTTTTCAGTCACAGGTGATCCTGCCACGTCCTACCGAGAGCTCTGCGTGCTTTGAACGTAACACTCGTCCCCGCTAAGCAGCTATCTGAACGAAACAATCGCCCTTCGAGCACAGCCCCGTTGGCGAGTGCGCCTTATATGACGGTACGCGCGGCTCCAGTATTACTTATTGTGGTACAGAAGAAATCGTCGATTGAGGAAACAAACCGCAAAATATATATAAAATAAAAATGAATGCGTGTCCTTTATGCACCAGTTGCTTTTCTGTCTAGGATGCTTTCAGAAGTAATGAAATCGGCTAGAAATTAAGGCTTTAAGTCAGTGCAGGTGTGGTTACCTTGCTTGGCTCTTCGCCCTTGCGCTTTGGGAATAACAATTAAAATTAAGGCGAATGGTTTCTCGCTGGGAGGAATACTAGCGCGAGATGTCTTTGCATTTGATTTTCTTTGTGTTCTTTTTCTGGCTCCATGTCGGTGTGTTTGGTCGTCTTCAAGCTATTCCAGCGGCAATACTGCCATGCCTTCTCCGGCACCCATCGCACGATTCGCAGGAACCAGGCTGACGGCCTTTGAATTGTGCCTAAGGAAAGAAAAATAATAGCATTGGCGCTGTCGGTTCAAAACTTAACAGAAAAGGAAATATGCTAGTAAGTTTTGCAACAAAGATGAAGGCACAGGGTACGTCAAAAGTTTTCAGGCCACACGGTGAGCTTCTGAGCCGTGTAGAGGGGTATATACTACACCCCTGTGCCTGAAAATCTCTACGGGAGCTAGAACTATCTATCTCACACCTGGGAACCTTGGTAGCTTCATAAGCGTCTCAAGTGCCAGAATATACAGATGAAAAACTAGACCACCTGGGCTGGCAGCTTTTTACACACACTGTACGTGTTCTTAGCACTGTCACTTTCATGAAACCACGTAGCTTCGCCCCCTACAATCCTCTGTAGAGGTTTCCCGAAGATCCACTACACCTACACGATGTTCTACTTGAAAAACAAAAAAAAATCAAATTGTTTCAAATTTTCTGTCGTACCAAGAAATTTGCATCGGCCCTGGGTGCGCGTTTACCAGGCGTGCAAAATATTCTGGATTAGGTTCTTTGCATTCAATTTTTGCGGTGTGTTCGAACAACTTTAACACTGTAACACACCAAGACGAAGGGAAGTCTTCGTTTAGAAACGTTAGCTAAGCAGACTGGATCTCCTACCTCAACTCTTGGTCACATTTTCTTTGTGCTTTCAAGAACTTCATCTTCCTGCTTTCTTCCTACTGTGGACGCTGACATAGAAACATGTGTGTTGTAATTAAATTTTTCAGTATTTTCTATGGACTCTGGCCGATACAAGTAGACTTCTCTTCGCGTCAGCGTAATTCGACTTTCTGTTTTAGATAATCGGATCAAAATTTATGCCAAAACAAGTGGTCAGAACAGTTCGGGACTCCTGTTCGTCGCGCTGTCTAATATAAGCATAGTCTACTATCTCTCGATTTCAGTACCACGAGAGACTCGCATATTAGGCACACTTCCCACTTAGGTAAATATCGCTCGCCGTGGCGCTAGAGGGGTGTATAAAAAAAGAAAGAGAGAGAGAAAGCAAGGAATTCATTCCTGACCTGCAATGTAATTGGCCCGTATATTGATGCCAATTACTAACTAGTTTTTGCTGTTGTTCAGCACAACTTTTTGTCGCGCGTCGGAACTTATGTATGCGTTACATATAATTCGAGGCAATTATGAGAAGATGCCGGGAGATGTATTTGTGTACACGTGAATCATTATTTTTCTCTTTCACAACCCAATTTTCTCGTTTTTCGCCGGAGGGAATAATTAAGGAAAACGGATTAATTAATGAAGCTTACTGCTGCTACACTATGCCGCCCTATTTAGAGAAAATGTAATTGTGAGAAGCCATTCGGAAACAAAATAGCCCAACGTGCGGAGCACATGCAAACATTATCCTGATGCACAGGATTAGAAATTTATCAGCCATGACTTCTGTGCAAAGGAGACTGTTGTCGGTGAACAAACTATAAGGGTGTCGTGCAAGATGGTTTCGAGTGGGATTTTCAGTGAATATTTCTATTCCGCGCCAACGACAGAAATTTAATGGCTGTATGGAAAGTAACAGCTGATTTGTTGCTTCTCTCTTTTAGCCAAGATTTGATACGCTGCAAAGAACTTGTTTTGAAGTAATCAAAAGGCTGCACCATTTCCACACATGAATTTTCTTTTGTAAAAACACAGTAACCATAGCGCAAACAGAAATTAGAGCAACATCACCCTGAGTCACGATGGACAGAAATATTGTTGATTTGATCGTAGAAGTGTGAAAAGTCACAGTGTTAAAAAATGATCTGTACTAACCGCAACATGTGTCTTTTCGGTAATATATGACGCAAAGTCTCTGTTTGTAGTTATGGCCTGCTAGAGCAAATTAAGTTTATGCCGCCAAAAAAGAGGTAATTTATAAAGCAGGGTGGAGTCCACGGATGCGAATGCAAAGTTTTAATTCGTTTAGAAGACTCAATTATCCGACCCTTTCTTCTCCCAGTTAACAGGGAAACACTTCTCTGAACAAGCACTCAGAGATATCTACTTGCCAGAAGAAGAAAAACTACACTAGAATGCAATATCGATGAAAAGTAAAGAGAGTTGGGGAAACAAGTTTCTTGGCATTTCCGCAAGGCATTGGATGAGTGGCGTTAAAGTCGATGCACTCTTTC
Organism: Amblyomma americanum; assembly: GCF_052857255.1. Taxonomy (NCBI): domain Eukaryota; kingdom Metazoa; phylum Arthropoda; class Arachnida; order Ixodida; family Ixodidae; genus Amblyomma; species Amblyomma americanum. The sequence goes on along the minus strand of NC_135497.1, from coordinate 310,840,237 downwards.
GCGCAAATGTTCACACGGCGACAAGTTCCTTGTCGAAAGTGCACACGTCTCCTTGCTGCAACAGCGATTTTAGTTGTTCTTATGCGCTTGAAAGAATTAGCAAAATTCCAATCGCTAATTTTTCACTGTAGAAGAAAGCGGGCTTTGCCGACGGGTATCCACTGTGATGGCTAAGTGGTTATGATACTCGAGTGCTGACCAGCAGGCGGTGCCACATGGCGATATCTAAGATGCCCTGCTTCAATTATTTTCTTTCAAACCATTAAAGAAAGCATGCACCACTGAATCGCTGTAATGCACACTCATCCTAGACATTTAAGCCAGCTGTGTACGTGCGTGCTCCTTTCCCATGAATGAGCATTTTCTTCTGATGAACTGCTCATGTTGTCAAGCAGCCTTGCTAGAAAATTTTTGTAGCGCACAGCGATGAGACAGCAAGCACCTGCGTCACCAAGGAGGAGCTTGGGGGTAACCTTCAAAGCCCTGAGTGCGTAATCATGCGGATTGAGTTGCTGAAAATTGGAACGTAGATACACCACAACTTGGGCATGCTACATGAATTGTGCAAAATTGCGCAGTGCAGAAACATAACTTCATCTGAGCTTTCGGTATAAACAGGCGCGCTAACTGCACGGTCTAAAAATGTTGTTAACTGATATAAATTAAGAGAGAAAGGGAAAACGATGATTAGCCCTCTGACACTGCACGTCCACCTGGTCGTAAAGACTGCTAAAAAACGGCTTTCTTACGCTCTTCGTCTTTGTTTTAATAATAAAAAAAACCTGAAAGCCAAATTTTGAACACCTTGCTAAAGGCATTCACAAGTGGCAAAAAATTTCTTGCACGCAAGGGTGGACTTCATGTTTCAATCTGCGCTGCAATTAGTTTACTGGCACTTCGCTGAACACTATTAATGACATCACACGGATTTTTGGTTCTAATTCATAGTGGGTGCCTTGAGAGAAAATATCAAGAGCCGATGTCTATCTGGGCGCAATTTTTTACACCTGGGTGGTGTTTGTTAGAATCTGACAGTTTTATTCGCCAGCAGCAATTTCCTTTACCAAATCCTGCATGTTTTCACTCACGAAATCAAAGGTGCATGCAAAGGCATCATGTGCGACCTAGTAACGCAATAGACATGCTCCAGAACTGCGAACGGCTGATTGCCGAGCTCATTGCAAAATAAGTGGCATATACCATTAGCGTCCATCATCCTCAGAGCCTCAATTTTTCGTTTGAATGAAGATAGAGACAAGCTTTGCGATTGCTTGTATAGCATGAAGAAAAGCTATGAAACTGCCACACGCCTCCGATCCCGGTTGGTAAGCTATATGATGTCAAACCAAAACAGGTTCTGAACAGCCCCGCTGCGTTCCACTCCTACTCGGAGAAATAAACGCAAGTTACTGCTATGATCACGATGTAAAAACTAAAAAAATAATCCAGAGAGATTATTTGGCTTTTACACTCATGTTAAGCGAGTAACAAGTAATGTTAGATTAGCAAGGCTCTGCGATGCTTTTACTGAACAAGATTTAATCGGTAAATAGTTAAAATATTCCTCGAGACCCATTTCGTTCCATTGCTGCTTTCTGCTCATTGTGGAAAATAATTTCACCAAATTAGCAATATCGAGACTAAGTTTTTCATGCTGCAGCGCAGCTTCCCGATGATTGATTAAAGAAATGTAATCGTCTCGCTCAAAATACGCGTCAGTAAAATAATATTAAATTAGGCACCCGATATGTCGCCGGACGCCACCATCGTAACGACTCTGAGTGACGGTACAAAAATTGCATATTGATGAGAGTGTGCATCTAGCTTTTAAGGCGGGCAGAAATGAAATCTTTTATTACAACATGCGCTGATATGGTTTCTCGTTACCGAGTCAAACCATACGGCCGTCAGGTTGATCTTTGAAATAGTACTCACAATGTTTTCTTGTCTTGTCACCTACCTATTTGTTACCGCTGTTAAGGACACTGAACGTCATCGGCAACGAGTAGGAATATTGGCAACACAGAATTATTGGATTGAAGGTTTTTTTTTTTTGGTAGTGATCTGTGGGATGCCAGGCGGAACAAGACCAGTTTTTTGGGTCGGGAAGAAAGAATCGCGCCCGGGGAGCTCACGAACGCAGAAAGGACGTAGTGTATTAAGCCTCAAGTAGCTGTCGACAAATAGTAGAAAACCAGTGGAAACGTTAAACAGCCGAAGCAACTTGAACATCAAGCGCGAAATCGTCAAGCTCAAAAAAAAAAAAAACAATATCATACTCCTGCCGCATTTTGTAAAGCATGCTTTGCCGCTCAAACAACGTTATTCAGGAGAAGCCATCTCAGTGAAGTAAGGACGTAGGATGTCAACGGAAGAGGAGGTTGATGGGGACGTTGGGATGGCTGTTTGGAATGATGAAGCAAATTTAAGGTGATTTCATAATGTAGTGTTTTTTAATATCCGGATTATTCTGGCCGCTGCATTATAAAAGACACAAGCCATAACAGCGCGCCGGTACGGGCTTAACTATCTGCTTGAAAGACTCCAGTGTCCCAGAGCATGCCGGAACATCCTCAAGACAACACGTAGCTTCACAGTGATCCACAAGGTGTGATAAAGGTTATACAGGCTCCATTCTCAGCTCCCTGCATAAGACCACTCCCAATGCATATCCAATATATCGTTTCTATATTTTCAGACTCCTTCATATACAATCGTATATCCTTCAGACTCTCGGCACATACGCAGGGGTGGCCATCCGGGATCTGTACTCGCGGGCAATGGTCGGAACAGAAATAGGGCGACAAAAATGCCCCAGAAAAAGAACTTCATGCCATTATAGAGCAGGTGCAGTTGACCCCAGAGCTTACGAATCTAAATCCAGGTGTCGCAGTCCCTGTAGTCAGTGTTATTCTGCCTAGTTACAATTGTGAGCTTAGTTACCTGGACTAACCACCCTGTGTGCTGCCGTCGGCATTATATCATAAAGAGGGAAGTGCAACGAGAAAAAAAACACGCTAAGAAAACTCGCTGACAAAGAACTAAGAAAAAAATCTAATTTCTTCCGCCGTGTGCTCTAATTTCGGGCAATTCATTACCTTGTGATTTTCCCCGCATGTTCTGTAAATGAGATGGAAATCAATGTTGAGATTGTTGCTACCTAAGCGATTGTTTTGCTTCCCACAAAAGTAGTAGTCAAAATCCGCATAAAACCGATACTCAAGTCGAAAACTAAAATATAAATCCACTCCGCTATGTAACTGCATATGAAACCTTCTCGAAACTATAAGGGCCGATATTGTCCTTCTATATGTTGCAAATAAAGGAAAAATTCTCGAAGGAAAAAAAAAACAATGCCAGAGCTTCTTTTGTAGTATATCATCGAAGTTGGTTCCCCGTAGAATCACGCAAGGACTATCACTATGCTACAACAGTTGGCGTATTGGACTGGTGCATTGAAGGAGTGGTTATGTGTACATTGCTGGTTGGTATCTGCCTTAGGAAAAGGAGATTAAAGTAGGCAATCAGTCACCCGAGCCAGCCATAAAAGCCCCCAAAACAAGCCACGGGGAGACAATGATTGAAGCGGATTCAGAATAAACAGAAGTAAACTTTAAAAGGACGGCAGAAAAAAATATATATCAAAGAGGAGGAGTACCCAAAGAAGCACACTTATTTCAAGAGTGACATTTGAATATCGCGAGCAATTCCACTTTCTATTCATAAAATATCAAGCTCCAAATCAGCATTCCTTTGACGCTTCCACAAAGCCGAGAGCTTTCTTCATTTCCTCGCAATTTCGCCGCCATCTATTGTCCTAATCTATTGTTCTCTCCACCATCGCAACAGAAATATCTCCTCTCTCCGTTCTAATTATCCGGTGGGATCAGTAGCACGATCACTCGACTAGTTTCCATCGAAACAAAATACGATCTCGCAAGAGCAATCATTGTCAGGACGCTTTAATACGATACTTCGGCGGTGGTCATTACAAGCGCACAGTATGAAAATATCTAAGTGACCTACTCCAAGACACACCAGTGTTCCAGCCAGCATATAACCGCCCACTGACGTCACACAGAGAGAAATTACTTCTACATGACCGTATTATTTACTCATCCTAATACGCTGCGACGGACTATTTTCTAATTATAATAAGATCTCGGGTGCATTTACGGAAGAATATACGCGTGGCAACTCTAGTGAACATATTTTAATAGGGAGCGAGGAGCAAGCTGGGAAAAGTAAACTAACGATATATGCCTCACGATAAAGGCTGCGCATTCGTCACTTTTTATAGCGCCAGTACGCCCACATGAGTAACGTTAGCTCGGCACTAAAAGAAGACTACTGTAGGATTTATTTTAGAGCTTCAAGTTTCTAGGAACTTTATAAGGAGAGGGAAGTGATCAAATAGCACCCTCTAGGCAGTGAAATTCAAGGCTTCAGAGAAGAAAAGACGAAGCAGATTTTAGCCGTCTCTTAAGAATTATGAGGACAGTGACAATTTGCCAGTACGCCATTCTCGTGTGTTCATTTCGTCTGAAGACGTCGAGAAAGAACATTTAACTCTCCAAGTTAGCTTCGCCAGCTGCCTGAAACGTCAAGAAAGCTGGAGTTTGATCGGAGCTAGCCTTAACAGCCAGATAAATGGAAGGCTACGCAGCCCAGGCAGCCTCCAGTTCTCTAAGATTAGCCCGACACGTAGAAACGTCCCCGCCACAGCGTTCTCACTCCGGAAAGCCCGGCTTCTCTCGGCCTTCGGTCCCTCAACTCAAGAAGTGAACGGAAATTTCTGGAAGTGCTGTGATTTATCATTCTACTCTGTTCAATGGTAAGCCGCTTCACCAGCTCCCGCTTCCTCTGTCGCATTGCTAACCTCCAGACATACCTGTTGCGCCTGCTGTCTGCATCACTTGTCTGTTGTGGCGGCAATGAGCGTTTTTCTGAATGTTACCGACAAAGGTAATCTTCCCCTTGTACAAGCCAAATATCGCAAAATTTGCAGCTTTCGGGCACTCTGAAACTGGCGCAGGTGATCTTGAAATTATTCTCGGCTCTCTTCATTAAATTGAAAATGTCAGCGCTGTTTTAGGTGCCAGGCAGACCTGAGAACTGCATGACAACCAAACAGGCTTCGTCACTGGTCCCGATTAACTTCAATTTTTTTTCAATTCCAATTTTATTTCCTCGGATGTGGTCAGAAAACTACAGACCACGTACCACGGTCTCTTGAGAATACGGGGACCACGCGACAAGATGTGTGCGAGTTCCGCATGTGTTCGCGGGACTGATGGCTGCAGCTCCGCCCAGCGGAACATTGGCATCAGAGGCTGAGAGCACTTGGGCGTCTCTTTTCTACAGCCGCTCTTCACCACCACTTTGGCTCTCCACACGTTAGTTAACGCCCTCCCCCGTCGCTTCGGATCAGAGGTGACTGCGCGAGTCCTGCAGCGCCCCTGGAACGCTAGCCTGTTCTTTGCGGAGCTGGATAGCCAGCGGGCACTAGCTAAACAGGCTATACTTCTCCTGGAGCCTTAGTCTGAGTCCTCGATAAAGTTTTTCTCACCGGACCTGAGGGCCGCCGATTGGTGGCGGCACTGAATTGAAGCGATGGTGTCGCGCACGGTCAACAGGCGGCGAGTCTTACCGCCGGCTCTGCAGAGTGCATTCCGGCCTCCACCTGTCTCTCTAAAACATGGGGAGCCCGCGCATACTCCTGAGTATTTCATAAGGAAGGGGGCACAATGCGAGAGACAGGGAAGCTTCTTACGCGGCGCTTCGCGTAAGGCCCGTTTCGCATGCTGTGACTGGACCGAAAATATTGTCACGTAGTGGAGACTGCAATCCGAGGAGCAGACGGACAGCGAAGATGGCGTCTAAACAAAACTTTATTTGGGGCTGACATGCACCTACAATGAACTGAATCACTCAGCGGCGGCGTAGCAAAAAACGTGCTCGGTGGTCGTCGAAAGGAATTCCCGCCACTCTAGGCCATGCTCAATTTAAAGGTGATAGCCAACTTTCTAGATAAAGCGTGCAAAGTTACTAGAACATTCTGGAACAACGTAGAATCAACTCTGCCTGGCTGCGATCAATAGAGATAAATATAGCCGCGTCTAGCGGCGCAAAAAAAGCGATAAAGAGGCGTGGCGGCAGATTTGAAGAAATAACAAACACTGCAAAGATTCACGGCAATATTCTGTGTAGTCCGTGATGCTGCAGTGCGATTTTCTGTCAGTGCTTTCACAAGCAACACCGACACAGCGAATTCGGTCGGAGGGACAGGCAAGGTTTGCATAGGCAACCCATTATTATACGCGAGAGAAACACCACACAGAATGTGTTGATTATTTTACAACCAGCGTATTTTTAGATTCAAGGCAGTATTTCGCATGTTTTTATTAAAATAAACACTTCTACTTCCGCCACAGCAACAGCTCTCACGTGACCTCACGTCGAACGCCGTCTCGGCGCTCCGCATTGGTCAGTCGCAGAACGAACACACCGACGCTGCGAATGAATAGCAACCGGATGGAACTCGATCGCACGCCGTCTGCGACAAGGCAGACGGCTCTCCTCAATCGCAGACCAACAGAATTCGCAGCGTCGCAGGAGAAAATCGCATTCATGTGAAACGGGCCTAAGCGAAGCACCGCGTAAGCAGTGACAGTTGCTGTTGACCGTCACTCTTCTTCAGGGTCGAAGAACTGACAATAGTTGCAACCCTCTCGTCCTCTTTCTTCCTAACCCCTTCCTAAATAAGTATGCCCATTGTCAGGACCATCTTGACCTGGTACCACGGAATAAGGCCCACTCTCGAGAGCGTCTACGCTTTAGTACACACTTGGCCCACCTGGGGAGCACATGCTCTTCGGCCGCATATTCAATGGCGCGTAAGTGAACGCTGGTGTTTTTGTATACGACGTATGACGCCGGCACGGTCTGCGTCGGAGAATATCGGGCTGTGTTCGTCCTATTTCTTGCTCTTCTCGGCCTCTTGGTCTGGCGCAATTTGCCTTTTTAGATCAGGTGGTAGTAACTATATTCCTTCATACCTACCTGCCACCACTGTGAAAGCGTTAAAATGGAAAGCACTGAGCTGCGCTAGAAATTGAGAGGCTTCAAGATGAAATCAAAATTCGTTAACAAGCGCCAAAACGCTGCATTCAAAGCTAGGAGACCTGCTATTGAATCAATAAAACGTGCCTATAAGCCGGCTAGATTATTCCAGAATACAGACGGTACTGGGGTAATAGCCACAGTAACTAGAAAAATAATCACGCTAGCGTTTGACTTTAGAATACAGTTTATTTGAAAAATGGACTGTAACATTATTTCACAAAAAGTCAGAGCAGAATAGAGAGATGAAGAATAATGAGAGCAGAATAGTGCGTGAAGAATAGTGATAGCAGAATAGTGAGAAATGAGAGCGCTTAGAGAATGATGGAAAGGCAGGGAGGTTAAAGTAAGAAACGCGATCATGGCGGCCATTACTTTGTGAGAACACAGAATGCTCGCAGGTAGTATAGAGGCTGTAGTATTCCAAGAGAGCATTGAAGGATATTTTGATGGCGGAATACTGAGCATGAGTAGATGAAGCGCACAAAAACACAGCACACAGGAAAAGAAAGACGCGAGACAGGCGCCCTTCTCGTGTCTTTCTTTTCTTGTGTGCTGTGTTTTTGTACGCTTCATCTACTCAGGCTATGAACCAACTTGCCCAAGAACGTGTTCCACTGGAATACTGAGCACCCTGTTCTATGAAAAACAAAACAAAAACAAAAGGCTGTTTATTGACATGCTATTCAACATGAAGCGTATGATATGCGCTGGTGCTCACTTTTCTTGCTGCTGACATCATCTCCGAATAAATGTTCCCCGCAAGTATTGCTTATATTGCTTGAGTCATCAAAATAAATGACAAAACGTTCTAACTTCAACGAATGCTGCATTTCCAAGTGCTGTTTCGTAAAAACAGAACCGAAATTAAAAGCATTCCAAAACAGGTAGAAACAGTTGTATCCTTTAATTTCCCCCTTTAAAACTCCTCCTCTTCTTGATGAGACTTCCGTTGCCTTAGATCGTTTTGCTAGAGCACCGATGTGTGTTCTAATCAGACAGGTCTGTTTGAGAGTGTCTTAGACACTCTAAATATCATGTATATTTAATCATCATGTATCAGCCGACAGCACTCAGCATGAAGTATAAAGCTGTGACAAAAGACACGTTCTTAGATACGAAACCAATGTAGACAAAGGTTCCTCTCAGTGCCTTCCTAGCCGCGTCAAGGACTGGCACTGGGGCTTCGTAACAGTTATTAATTAAACATGTTTGAACGTACGCGCACAGCTTCGCAACCTTGACATGCAGTACAAATTTACGAGAAGTTTTGAGAGAGGATCCCATTAATATTATTATTATTATTATTATTATTATTATTATTATTATTATTATTATTATTATTATTATTATTATTATTATTATTATTATTATTATTATTATTATTATTATTATTATTATTATAGATAGATAGATAGATAGATAGATAGATAGATAGATAGATAGATAGATAGATAGATAGATAGATAGATAGATGGATGGATAGATGGATGGATAGATAGATAGATAGATAGATAGATAGATAGATAGATAGATAGATAGATAGATAGATAGATAGATAGATAGATAGATAGATAGATAGATAGATAGATAGATAGATAGATAGATAGATAGATAGATAGATAGATAGATAGATAGATAGATAGATAGATAGATAGATAGATAGATAGATAGATAGATAGATAGATAGATAGATAGATAGATAGATAGATAGATAGATAGATAGATAGATAGATAGATAGATAGATAGATAGATAGATAGATAGATAGATAGATAGATAGATAGATAGATAGATAGATAGATAGATAGATAGATAGATAGATAGATAGATAGATAGATAGATAGATAGATAGATAGATAGATAGATAGATAGATAGATAGATAGATAGATAGATAGATAGATAGATAGATAGATAGATAGATAGATAGATAGATAGATAGATAGATAGATAGATAGATAGATAGATAGATAGATAGATAGATAGATAGATAGATAGATAGATAGATAGATAGATAGATAGATAGATAGATAGATAGATAGATAGATAGATAGATAGATAGATAGATAGATAGATAGATAGATAGATAGATAGATAGATAGATAGATAGATAGATAGATAAAGAGGAGGAGGGAAAGGCAGGGAAGTTAACCAGAAATGGGCTCCGGTTGGCTACCCTGCACTGAGGAAGAGGTATTAGGGGACGAAAAGGAGGAAGAGAGAAGTGAAAAAAGGCATAACAGACACGCGCAGAACGCTAAGAAAGGCAAAGAAAACGAATACGGTCAAGATAAGAGCAGCAGAAATATCGGCCATAAATGTGATTTTCTGGCATGCCACTCACTACTGAGGCATGCCACTGTCAGATACCGTTTTTATCTGACAGATACTACTATCAGATACCGTTTTTATCTGACGGTTGAACTGATTGATTCAAGGTTCGCCAAAATTTGCGGAGATTGTTTGCGAACATGTGTGAAAAGGAATGCTGCCGGAAAACAGCTTCGGAAAAACGTGTTTCTATATTAGGAAGCATTTTATGCGTGCGTTGTGCCACAATTCCTTTATATAAGGTGTAATGGCGCGTAAAGGAATCTATTTTTCCGATCGTAAATTTTTGCAATGAAAATGCTAAGGATAGTTTCAGTGGCGTCGATATAAAAATCTCTTAGAAATACATCCAGAAATGAAGAATGTTCTTCAGTGGTGGCCTGCAAGTCATCGCTGTTGCAATAACGTATTTGCTTGACATCATTGTCAGCTTCGTTAGTTTGAATGCCGAAGCTAAACGAAATAAGCAAGCGGTCCCTTAGGCCGGCCAAGTAGGTCAAGTTTGAAACCAGATCCGGATGGGAAGTTAATACTGAATTTGCGTTGGCTGCTGAGAAGTGGAAAAAGTGAACAGAGGTTCAAGAACCCACTGTCCTGCAACGAAGATAATGTTTTAGCAGTTACATCTGAAGACCAAGGGAGGTCAGGAAAGTTAAAATTGCCTTGAAACGATATGGGCGCTGCTGGAAGTCAGATAACATAGTTAAACACATTATGCAGCTCTGAGGCGAAGTTCAAAGAGTAATTTGGAGGTCGATAGCATAAAATGGTTTTAAGGTCACCTTTATGTCTAATGTGATAGGACTGACTGAATTTAGATAAAGCTGACACGACACCAACGCCTGATCGCACGTTGTGATCGCACTGCTAAACTGTAAGCTGGGACGATTGATCAAATACCTTACTGTTATCTAGGCAGGTTGTAAGGAAGCCAGGTTTCTGGTTTCTGTTACTGTGATGTCAGCCGCACACTGGTTGCGCCACCTAACAGAATGGCTTTGCGCGATGCGGTAAAGGCAGCGCACTTGCCCACGTGTCATGCTGTAGGTTTCCTGCTTCTTCGCTCACCGAAATATCCGTTGAGGCTTGGCGAAGGGGACAGCTCTGTGCACTTTCGCAGAGGGTTGGGCTCGCAGTTTCTTAAAGGAATGAGTCCCAGGATTGAAGACGTAGCAGGTGTTATTAACGAGCAGCATGTTATGTAGAAAGCGGGACCTTGATTACTAAGGTCAGCTTTTCACCAATAACGATGCTTATTGAGTGCCAGATGCGTTGCTGGGAAAAACGTGCCCTGACATGAACATTTTCTCGCTAGCTACGCACGGAGGTCAAATACGTTCGCCTTGTATCCGAAAGAGGAAAATTTGATAATAGGGCAACAACTTGATGACGAATAAGTGCAAGGTCGATTGGCGCGTTCAACGGGGTGATTGTTACTTTTACAGATTTACATTTTAACGACTGCAAGAGATACGTCGATGTTTTATATTGAGCTGGGCAGCACAGCGCAGCAAAGCGTACAATGTATATATCATATGAATTAATAAGTGAACGATGAATTAACAGAAATTAACTAATAACCTTTTTATTTTCAATTTTAGGGGGCACGAATATTTTCTCAAACTGATGGCCGTCTACACCGAAGGGGATCTGCGTTTATATTCTTAGTAGGAAAAATGGTGTTAGATATCTAATCTCAGAAAAATGCTTTTGAAAGCTCGTTGAGCTGGCTTTTCCGTATTGCACATCGCAAAAATGGCGCCTCTCGCACTTCTTGCTCATCAAATACAGACGTGCTTGGTGTATTTGATGATGCAGGAGTAGCTGTCCTGATTTCGACAGCGACACGACGCTCAGCGACGCCATTTTCCATTTGGCAGCGCGGGAAAGCCAGCTCAACAAGCTTTCAAGCTAGCATTTTTGGCTTTCGATATTTCAAAAAATATTGCCAAAATTTAAAAACACTGACCTTCAATCTTTACGGCCATCAATTTCGCAATACAACCGTTCCCCGTAAAATAAAAATAAAAAGTTTATTACCAAAATGAAGTTAGTTAAACGTCTAATTACTGATTCACATGATCTGCACAATGTCTGCCTTTCAGTACAATCCACCTAAATAGAGCGCACCGGCGCATCACTAAGGTTTTAAATAAAAATCTCTTAAACTAAAAAAAAGCATCCTGTATACCAGCCGCCGCGGTGGCTGAATGGTTATGGCGCTCGGCTGCAGGCCCGAAAGACGCGAGTTCGATCCCGGCAGCGGTGGAGGAATTTTCGGCCCGTGTACTGTGCGATGTCAGTGCACGTTAAAGAACCCCAGGTGGTCGAAACTCCCGCAGCCCTTCGCTACGGTGTCTTTCATAGCCTGAGTCGCTTTGGGACGTTAAACCTTTTAAACCAAACCAAACCATCCTGTATACCTAGGTACTCGCGTGGATTCGCTGCAGAGTGCGTTTGAAAACGAAGCAACTGCTTTCTCTTCTAGATTCATGCTTCGCCTGCATCAGGAATACAGTGCAAAATGAAAGCATTTCTCCTAACTGGCTTTCCACATCATTTAAACAAGACTGGAGTGCTGCCTAGACCGCTGTCAAATATTTAGTTTCGTCCTGAATCGAAGATAGCCAGGCTCAATGAGATTAGGAATATTCATTCGATTCAAGAACTTCGAGGCGACTGAACACACCTGAAACTTTGAGTTCATATCTTTGACCTTACCGTATGCGCAAAGCTGGATCTGGCCTTTAGCAATGCCAAGGTCTAGTCTTCGATTCGTGTCAACATTGTCAATTTAGTTTTGGTCCCTACAGGATAGTCCTTCGTTTCGGACTTCGAACTGTCAGGGCGAGTCCTGGGTGGGCCGAGGTCGGTTTCAATGATTCCAGAGCAGAGCAAGTGTCACGTCAACGCATTCGCTGAAAGTTAAAAATAACACTTGTGGACATAGGTGCAGCAAGAGAAACGGATTCACCGATTTCCTGGCGTAAAGCGTATGCATTCTTTATACTGTCCTGCGGATGATACAGCTGAATGATTGGTCAACCATGTATTGATGCACTCAGTCTTTCTTGTAGCCTCTCGAAGTAATGAAGCGATAGCGTTGACAATCCATATTTAGAAAATCTGTTGTCGGCGCTGTCGGCGTCGTAGTCGGCGTTGTGGGCGAAAAATCACGAGCACGACAACGGAATGTGGTGCCCAGAGAGCGACCCGGGATTCAGGTAGGCCAACTAGCTCACGTGACCTTGCACTGCCGTCACAAGTTGGGCACGGGATAGTGAGAAAACTGGCCGTCGTGGCAGTTAGCAGTTAAATTGATGATTGGCCGTTCGGGGAGATCAACCTGGGGCGCACACGAGGCCCGCCGCTTGGAACACCTGCCATCGCAGGGCAGTGACGCATCGCTCAACCGCTGCACCACAGTCGAATGAGGGGCATGAGGAGTCCCATAGATCTATGAATGTAGATAATGACCTTCTGCATATATGGTGAATTAACCCAATGCGCTTTCCTCTAATTCTTATTAAAATTCAGTTATATCTGCACTTTGAACCCATTTTGACGGGTGAACATTCCCCCCGTAGATAAGAGCTCACAGAGTGCTTATATGTTATTGAAGGAATGATGAGACGACTAATTCGTTCTTTAGATTTAATAATTTGCAACACAATCTACAACTACATAAAATTCATAAATATCGAAAAACTATCGAAATACAAAACCGAAACAGTCGTCGCGCCTTTCCATGGCGTAGCAGGTCACGCCGAGCTCGCGCAGTACGCCGATGAACTATCAGGTTCAGCCGTCTGCGTAGTCGAGAAAAAAGAGAATGAGGGTGATGAATCAACCAGGGAGACACAGACAACAGTCGCTTAGAAATCGCGTTAAAAGCAGCAAATTGGCCGCTAGCGACCTCTGATGCCTGCGTGGTGTCATGCCAAAAGGAAGACACTTAGGTATAGCTCCGGTAAGAGTAAGGCATGCCCTCTCAGAAATGACAGCTGCTCCTTCAGTGACACTCAACCATAATGCGACAACGGAACTGTAGTCGCCAGTCACTGTCTCGGATGCAGCACTTTGTGGCCACACGGAACGATAGTCACTGCAAGTATGAGAGTTGCTGCGCAGATACTGTGAAGATACTGTGATACTGCGCAGATACTGCGCAGAAGATACTGCGCAGATACTGTGAAGAGCGCAGGTGTGCTTGCGCCTTACCGGACATTAAGAAACGTGGAACGTGTGTGTGTGTGTGTGTGTGTGTGTGTGTGTGTGTGTGTGTGTGTGTGTGTGTGTGTGTGTGTGTGTGTGTGTGTGTGTGTGTTGTGTTGTGTGTGTGTGTGTGTGTGTGTGTGTGTGTGTGTGTGTGTGTGTGTGTGTGTGTGTGTGTGTGTGTGTGTGTGTGTGTGTGTGTGTGTGTGTGTGTGTGTGTGTGTGTGTGTGTGTGTGTGTGTGTGTGTGTGTGTGTGTGTGTGTGTGTGTGTGTGTGTGTGTGTGTGTGTGTGTGTGTGTGTGTGTGTGTGTGTGTGTGTGTGTGTGTGTGTGTGTGTGTGTGTGTGTGTGTGTGTGTGTGTGTGTGTGTGTGTGTGTGTGTGTGTGTGTGTGTGTGTGTGTGTGTGTGTGTGTGTGTGTGTGTGTGTGTGTGTGTGTGTGTGTGTGTGTGTGTGTGTGTGTGTGTGTGTGTGTGTGTGTGTGTGTGTGTGTGTGTGTGTGTGTGTGTGTGTGTGTGTGTGTGTGTGTGTGTGTGTGTGTGTGTGTGTGTGTGTGTGTGTGTGTGTGTGTGTGTGTGTGTGTGTGTGTGTGTGTGTGTGTGTGTGTGTGTGTGTGTGTGTGTGTGTGTGTGTGTGTGTGTGTGTGTGTGTGTGTGTGTGTGTGTGTGTGTGTGTGTGTGTGTGTGTGTGTGTGTGTGTGTGTGTGTGTGTGTGTGTGTGTGTGTGTGTGTGTGTGTGTGTGTGTGTGTGTGTGTGTGTGTGTGTGTGTGTGTGTGTGTGTGTGTGTGTGTGTGTGTGTGTGTGTGTGTGTGTGTGTGTGTGTGTGTGTGTGTGTGTGTGTGTGTGTGTGTGTGTGTGTGTGTGTGTGTGTGTGTGTGTGCGCGCGTAACGGACAGCGGTATGCGCACACTGACCTATAGGGTGCATGCGTCCTGGTTCCTTGAGCGCTTCGAATAACAGGCCACGCGCGTCCGCTCGGTCAGAGTAGGGATTCTCAGAAACCTGCTTACTCTTCGAATGCTTATTTCCACTCGCAGTGTAGAAGACTCTCCCTTCCACCCGCCTATTGTCCCAATCGCGCCTTAGCGATCGTCGTCTTTTTCACTGTATGCATGCGGTTCCACGCCAGGCCTATCTATAGAAACACCATGGATAGCCCAGATGAATTCAGTGGGAAAGCGCCGGAAGATGGGTGTAGTTAAGAAGGAGACTGGCGCCTTTCGCACCCATCACTTGCTAAGGGAACGACCGTCCAAGCTTCAATATGCATGTGCGTGTGGCAGCGAGAGGAATAAGTGCGATACGCAAGCTGCTGACCATTGTGCTTGTTTTCTTTTTCTTTAAATATAATTAGACCGTAGTTTTCTTTCATTATTATGGCGCGACTTCCTCTCCACTGGCACTCGCCAATTATGAAGTGAGTCCAGCAACCTGCTCCGCCAATGTGTGGAATTGCGACTCCAGCACGACAGCCGTGATCACATCCCAGAAAACTGCGCGCATAACCCTTTCGATACCTAAGCGAATGAAGAACCCACAAAAAATATCTAGAAATGGCTGGCCTGTGTTCACAAGTGCAGCCGCAGGGCGAGGATAGCTGGCTAATTCTTTGTATTGTGCGCGCGGTTTACTTGAAGTCAGGTATGAAAGACCAGTAACTGAAGTTATGGAGGGACCAGTCCTTAATAATCATTGCTGGTTAGTTTCTTATTTCGCTGTCAAATACGCCGCAGAGAGCAGTTGCGCCGCGCTCAAACTACTGTATCCACACTGGTCTACTCAAATGGTTCGCGCGCTTGAGTAGCCCTTCGATAGAGTCCTGAGACTTCTCTCGGCAAAATAGCCTTGCAATGAGAAACGTATAAAGCCCCTGAAAGCTTTCAACGGTGTTTGCTCAGTGTGCTACATACGTAAAAAACGCGAACGAGCACGGATTTTCAGGAGCTTACAAATGGCCCAATTCTGTGGCGATTAAAAATCTTGCATGGACTAGCTGGTACACCAGATTTACAACAGAAGAGAAAGGAGGCACACAAAACGACGAAAGAAACCCCCCTTTTTGAAGGCCGACCGAGCCGTGTCACACTCAAGCACCCATAAAACGCAGGCTCATGGAGCTAAAGCGCGCAGTACATCACGGAAATCTGTGGTGGTTTGCGTGATTTATTAGGATTCTGCAAGAAAAAACCGTTCCCGCGTTTCGAAAGCACACTGCGCGAGTTATTCTGCACATTGGGAAAGATGTGAGAGGGGAAAAAGGCGAAAAGAAGTCGAAGGAGATTGAATTTGGTCAGAAGTTGGGCAGCACCGCTTCAGATGTCTCCATGATTTCAACGGAGCCACTGACACCGTGGTAGCAGGCTTCGCCATTTTTAAAAATGTTTCGAGTTTTGCACGCCTGCAGTGAAAGCTTCGCCACACAACCTAAAGGTTTTTGAGTAGTTGGCTTCTGTGCAGTGCACTTGTGTAGTTAGATGAACGGGGATAGGCTTGATTCATAACTACCGGTGGCTGTTGCAGAAATCCGAGTATGCACGGTGCGTATAGGCGCCATCAAGAGCCACCAAGGCACCCAACCGGGCTGTCTCGTGTGAAACGTCAAAAGAGGCCTGCCACTGCAGACCGCTCGGCTGCCACTGCCAATCAGCTTTCACTAATTAATGCGTTAAGCCGAAAAGCTTAGATCTAATAATATTTCTTTCCAAGTTGCATCTAATAGTCCAAATCTGCAGTCCTTGTCTGGTCCACAGTTACAGCGCCCGTATACCTGCGCCTAAAGTATCCAAATTGTTTCAGCTGCCACTGTGATATACGGCTGAATTATTTCCCAGTGGGTCCCGAACGCCTTGCATGTAAGACGCGTTCATTTTCCTGCGTCATTGTTCAATGATACGTGTATGCACGGACACAGCAGCTGCGTATCATCAACGCTAACGCGAATTCCTCGTGGCGCGTTTTCTCCGTGACGCTGCGGAAAACCGCAATCTGTAGCAGTGCCCAGGCGCTAGACAGTCTACTTTCTCAACCAGCTGGCAGAGGCAACAGAACTGTGCACCTCGGTCGGACGCCCTCAGAGCGTTAGCAGCTTGGCTTACGTGACGATGCGTGGAGCGGAAGGTAATGTCTTGCTCCTCAGCAGACGCGGTGCGTGGGTTGCGTCTTTGGCTGCACCTGAAAACACGAGTGGTACAAAATTCAGGTGAACGGAAAGCCATAATGAATCCCGGTTCGCAAACGCCAAGAAAAAAACACGCATACAATAAAAGTGGGTAAGCAGACAGACAGATAAAAGCGGCCGTGCACATGGAATTTGGGATCTTTAAAGACTGCTGATCGATGAGTTCATGTTTAGGAACAAGGAAAAGGAAGTGGTGGTCGATAGTTGTATATTGAGTTTAGTGCATCTCTAGCAGGCGTTACTGCGTTATCACATATGCTCTCAGAATAGCAACTGCATATTTATAATAAAGGTTAAAGCTAAGCCTTAACTGCTCAAATTATTTTGTTAGAAGTGCAAATTATCAAGCAAATAAAAACAGTTGTCACTATCAGCAGCAACTCTAAAAGTAAGGAATAAATAGTTTGGCTTATACACGACAGATGGACACTGGGTAGCGAGTGAAAAGAATCAGCGCAATGACGCCACGAGAGCAGCGAAAATCGCCGCGTGGTAGGCGCAGCGTGGCGCCGTGCTTTAGTAACGCAGCTGGCACTTTCGTTATCGGCGTGTTCGTAACCACAGCGACAAGCGTTGCTATGGGATCAAGTGGAGGAGTCAAGATGAATATCTGGTTCTCCTCAATTACATCGTCGCTTTCTCGTCCGCCTTTGCTGAGCTTGGCACTTTCGCAGCTCGAGCGCACTGAAACCTTCGCCTAATGGCTTACTCACCGAGGGCAAGCGTTAAATACACTGCCACAAAAACAGCTGGAGATAGCGCTCATAATGCTCCACGACAAGTTCAGTTGTCAGTAACGCCACGTCTAAAAAACGAAATGATGATCAGACCACAATTATGCGATAATATACTAGTGGTCCGAAGGTAAGTTGATAGCAACCAGGAAAATAGCAGTCGTCCCCAGTCAACCAGTTCGAATAAGCAACCATGGCCACAGTGACATTTTTTCCTGCGATCAAGTTTTTAGTTGTTAGTGCACTCCGGGAGGCATCGTCTTGTTTCCTGAGATGCAGCAAGACAGTACTGTGAGGACTTTCCCTCGAGAAGGCACACTAAAAGGGGCACAGCAAAACTCCGTCGACGATCGCTTTTCTGTTTTTTTGTACTTCACTTGTAGGTACCAAGAACAGTAGAGAACTGAGACAGCGTTTCACACTGCACGATTCACGATAAAGTAGCGTGCGTTAGCACGCCTGACTTGGTATTCTCGCACAGGCCACTAGTTGACCAGGAACATTCTGGATTTGAGAACAGTGAGCGCATGCACCATTGTTGATGTTTCAAACTGGGCAGTCTCCAATATTTTTTTCTGCGTTAGTACTAAGGGCTATGGTTCCGTTCATGCAGCGTCATTGTCCTTGTCGAAAAGCACAATCAAATGACGTCACGCATGCGTCATTGCAAGGCACCAAGCTGATGGGCCAGATTACTGATCACTAATTGGTCTGAAAACAACGGATGACAGCTGCAGTCTCCGACTCCCTCTGCAGCCCTTTCTTCCCTCTCTTTCACTGTATCTGACGTGCTCAATGCCCGCCTTATATCGGGATTATAAACTATGATAGGGATCATAAGGGTTTAATAAACGACGAATAAATGCAACAAGCAGCGCAACTCAGCAACACTCACTGCTGGCGCCGCCATTGCCACCCTAGATTAACCGCAAAGACCGATGCAAGCGATGGGTTTACAACGATAGCGCAGCTAGCCCCCTTACGCGGCTGCACATTTAAGCTCTCGCTATTAATGCTCTAAACGCTGCGCATTTCAGACGAGCCCTTATGACATCGTTGTATTTCATTTTGCAATGAAAACAAGACTTTTATTAGCTTAGTTTTGAAATCACATAAATACCTGTTAAACTGCGGCGACCTAACGCCGTGTAAATCAGCGTTTCTTTCACTCCTTTGCATAATTTGAGTACTTTGCGGCAGGGCGAAATTATGGCGGCGAATTCACAGCTCTCGATTTCGAACTCGATCACGGCGACTGCGCTGGGATGGAGACGAAACGCTAAGGCGCCCGTGTGCTGTGCGACGTCAGTGTACATTAAAGATTCCCAGGTGGTCGAAATTATTCCGGAGCACCCCCTATGGCACCTCTTTGTTCCTTTCTTCCTTCACTTCCTCCTTTATCCCTTTCCTTACGGCGCGGTTCAGGTGTCCGCCTATATGTGACAGATACTGCGCAATTTCGTTGAATAATAATAATAATAATAATAATAATAATAATAATAATAATAATAATAATAATAATAATAATAATAATTGGATTTGGGGAAAGGAAATGGCGCAGTATCTGTCTCATATATCGTTGGACACCTGAACCGTGCTGTAAGGGAAGGGATAAAGGAGGGAGTGAAAGAAGAAAGGCAGAAAGAGGTCCCGTAGTGGAGGGCTCCGGAATAATTTCGACCACCTGGGAGTCTTTAACGTGCGCTGACATCGCACAGCACACCGGCGCCTTAGCATTTTTCCTCCATAAAAACGCAGCCGCCGAGGTCGGGTTCGAACCCGGGAACTCCGGATCAGTAGCCGAGCGCCATAACCACAGAGCAACCTCGGCGGCTAAAAATTTCGTTTCCCCCAAACCAATTTTGGACACACACTGCCGCCCGCCGTAGTGGCTCAGTGGTTAGAGCGCTTGGCTACTGATCCGGAATTCCCGGGTTCGACCCCGACCGCGGCGGCTGCGATTCGATGGAGGCGAAACGCTAAGGCGCCCGTGTGCTGTTCGATGTCAATTCACATTAAAGATCCGCAAGTGGTCGAAATTATTCCGGAGCCCTCCACTACGGCACCTCTTTCTTCCTTTCTTCTTTTACTCCCTCAATTATCCCTTCCCTTATGGCGCGGTTCAGGTGTCCTACGACATATGAGACAGATACTGCGCCATTTCCTTTTCCCAAAAGGAATTATTATTATTGGCGACACATTGTATACATGGTGAAAGGTCAGTTTGACATCACTCCATAATACGGGATTATCTCGTGTTTATGGCAGGCAATCAAAAACAGGGAGCGGCCATTTCCAGTAAGCAGCTGCTTTCCTCAAACTGGCAAGTCGAAATCATTTGTTCTCATCCTACGGCTTATAGATTCTTTTGCTCATCACAATCACAAATAATTACGAGGCGGGGACAAAAAATAGTGCTGCTAAAATCTATTTTCGACGCCACATCTATTTCACGCCGACGCGAAAAGAGCGTCTCAAATGACAGCGAGTGACGCGAACAGTGTCACTGATTCACACACCTTAGAGCCAATCAGAGAGGCAAGATGACGCCTACAGGTGATTATGAATATCGAGATTTGGGAAATGAAAACTTCTGAACCAGAGCTGTTGGGACCTGCATGTCGTCCGCCTGAACGAGCTGGTGGGACTATCATGTCGCCCGCCTGAACCTTAACACGCGCCCTGACCGTAGGCAATGAATACAGGGTGTGGAGAAGCAGCCCAGAGGAATATCCCGCAAGTTCATCAAGGCCACTCGGGAGAGAGAAAGCTTTGAATAAAACTCACCCTCCAGGTTGCGGGGGACGGCTGACGGCTGTGACCGGCTGCGTGCATTTCTGCGCAGGCGCTTCTCGGAGCTTAAGCATCTCTTCGCCTTTGCCACGGATGTGGTGGTGGTCGTCACCAGCGTCTTGTCTTCCATTGTTGCTGCATGGCCACGAGGCGACGAAGCGCTTTTCCAGCTCGTCGTCCGCTGGCTGCCCAGATGGCCGCACGGTACAGGTTACTCCGACGGTACTGCTCCTGTGTGGCACCGAGACGACGAAGCGCTTTGCGAGCTCGGCGTCCGGTGGCTGCCCATATGGAAGCCCGGCACAGTTTTCTCCGATGGTACCGGTGCTCCGTGGCCCCGAGGCAACGAAGCTCTTTTCGAGCTCGGCGTCCGGTGGCTGCCCAGATGGCCGCGCGGCACAGGTTGCTCCGACCCCGAGGCGACGAAGCGCTTTGCGAACTCAGCGCCAGGTGGCTGCCCAGATGGCCGCGCGGCACAGGTTTCTCCGATGGCACCGGTCCTGTGTGGCCCCGAGGCGACGCGCTTTGCGAGCTCGGCGTCCGGTGGCTGCCCAGATGCAAGCATGGTACGGGTTGCTCCGATGGTACTGGTCCTGCATGGACCCGAGGCGACGAAGCGCTTTGAGAGCTCGGGGTCCGATGGCTGCCCAGATGTAAGCGCGGCACAGGTTGCGGTCAGTTCTTTGGCCAAGATCGTCTTGCATCGCGAGTTCGAGTCGAGAACCACTCTGATGGAGTTAAGCAGCGGACTAGTCGGGAAGGACAGTGTGGACGCACCTTGCTTGGCGGTGCCTCATGAAGGAACGGCTGTAAAGAAAAGATGGCGTGCGTTCGATGTCTCGTGCCGCTCGAGCATAGAGAGCTCGAGCAGCCGACTTGAGATGATGATGGTGATGATAATGATATCTTCGGGCTTAATCGACATAAACACCGCGAGCGATTGAATCGAGGACTTGGGAGACCTCGAGACATTTTTTTCTTCTACTTCTTGTTTGTTTTGCGCGCGCGCAAGAGAACATGTTCGAAATATTTCGGGGGCTAGCTCGGGATTAAATCCAGTGCAGGCATTCATTTCACGTCTGCTTCGAGGAACTTGGTGTCGGCGATGTCTGCGGGCTTGTGCCTGGCCATGATAGAAGGCTTTTTTCTAATTGAGAACGTCCTTCATCCCAGGTTAATAAAAAAAATGAGCTGCGGTTCAACTACTGCTGAATCTATTTAGAGAGCGAAAGCTGCTGTGTATCGGGTAAGTAGACGCGGCTTGGCCTGTAACCTTGAGTGCGCTCCATTCACTAGATTTGCAACGCGCCTACCTTTGCAGGTGACGGTAAAACAATGGTTAATCGCGGGAGGTTAGTCACCCAGTGAACGCTGCGGCTTAGTGGCTTAGCTCGGCTATGCCAGGATATACGTAGCGAAAGCTAAGGCACAGCATGATTAGCCTGGGTTAATCTTGATTGCAAGTCCAGGTTTGTCTGATTGTCTAGCTATGATGTCGCATTAAAGGCGACACAACTGTGGTTGGGGCGCACGCGAGCTCTCCTTTTCAATCCGACAGGTTATCTCTCACGCAACGCACCTGGCGAAGCGAGTGGAGGCGAGCGCAGTGACGAGGAACGCGGTGTTACGTCATACGAGCCGCCCGGTGTGACGTCATGCCAGATGGCGCGCCGAGCGCGCAATGCACAGTAACCGTCTCACATATCTCCATGGACACCCGAACCGCGTCGTGAAGGAAGGAATAAAAGAGGGAGGGAAAGAAGATAGAGAAAAGTAAAAACCGAAAGTTGCGTTTTGAGACAAGGCGCCTTCTGTGGCTCGGTGCTGCTAGTGGCGCATGCGCAGTTGTGACTAGGGAGCGAGAGAGTGAAATGCGCCGTGTGCCCTCACTGCTCCTCGCGCATGCCCCGCACGGCTCTCCAGGAATCACGCTAAACTGCTCAACCTGCGGCCAGTAAAGCTTTCGCTTTAAACATGAAGATGGAGAAGAGCAAGAGAAGCAGATCGAAAGTTTACAAAGATTTCTGTGGGAGTTCTAGTAAGGAAGAGGCGAAAACAGAGGAAGGAAGGGATGCTTGCAGTTCCTGGTTTACCATTGCGATGTGCGCCTTGGATTTTGTGCTAGCACAAAATTCTTGTTTTCAAGTTAGGCTGAAGAAACATTTAGAAGCCGAAGAATATTCGACAAGGATTAAGAATGCGGTCAAGATTCAATGCGCACAATTTCAGATCCGGAGCTTCCGACACCTGACGCTTGTTGGCGGCCCATTGTGGGCATCGCTGGGAATAACGGCGCTGCAGTCGTCCTTTTCTACACATTTCGCGCGTCGTCTGCTACACCTCCGTAACGACAGGCAGCGCCACACACATAGCTGCACGGCACTATGGTACACACAATAAAGTTGAAAAGAACATGAGAATAAACGAGGAACGCTTCTACTGTTACGTTTTGTGTGTCTCATGCAATCCAAGCACTTTAGTTTCTTACTATGCGTTTTCGTCGGTTATAGCACTTTACACAATTAGATGTTACGACAGCACTGTATTAGTGTACAAACATCGAGCTGTGCACTGTCATGCCGCGTGCTCATGACACGAACCTCAGGCACTGCAAAAGAAGCAGATCGACCAGTGCTCTTTGATTTCCTTGGCTGCAACTTCTGAGTTCTGCCTCCAGTGTCTGCACCTTTCTCTTCCTTCTCCCTCGCGGAATTTGACCGTAGTATCTGCTCCCATTTATTAAATGGCTGTCATCCTGAGGTCATGCGAAAAAAATGATTATCAGCGGCGTCTTTTCTGTTGCTACTTGTGCAGCCGGACGCAAAGCAAGATGGCACGTGTAACACTCACTTGAAGTCACCAAGTGCACAGATTTCACCACAAGGAGGTTTTTCACAGTGACTACGAGCACCTTTCACGCAAAAGCCAGCCTGGAAATCCGATTAGCCTGTCGCACCTGCAACGAGCGAAGCTACCGCGACAGCAGTATGTGCACGCTAAAGATCCCCAGGTGGTCGAAATTATTGCGGAGCCCTCCACTATGGCACCTCTTTCTTCCTTTTCTTGTCCCCCCTTTATCCCTTCTCTTATGGCGCAGTTGGGCGTCCACCGAAATGTGAGACAGTTAACGCGCCATTTACTGTCCTCGAAAACCACTTTTGAATTTTATTCTCATTACTAATCGTAACCTGCACACATTTTTATTATGTAAATAGATTGTGTATATTACCTCTAACCATATATCCTCTCATCCTGTCCCCCATCGCCACTTTCATTTCATTTCTTTTTCTGCCTGCAATCCTTTAATTCCGCTGCCCCGGCTCAGGTCCTTCAGTATCGATGGCAGATGCCGGGGCTAGCAAAAATCTTATCCTTCCATTTTATAAATATTTTAATAAACCACAACCACCACTACTAATTCTGAAGCCCTCTACTACGGCACTTTTTGCTTCCTTTCTTCTTTCACTAACTCCCTTGCGATGGCGTGGATCGGGTATCCACCGATTTATGTGAGACAGTTACTGCGTTATTTCCTTTACTCAAAAACATAATTTTCAATTTTTATTCAGAAGTCCTCCACAAGGGCACCTCTTCTTTTCTTCTTTCACTCGCTCTGTTATCCCTTCCCTTAAGGCGCGGTTCGGGTGTCCAGCGACATATGTGAGACAATCACTGCGGCATTTCCTTTGCTCAAAGCCAATTTTAATTTTTTCTTTTCAGATTTCAAATGCTTTTAAAATCCTAATAGCCCTCAGAAACCTTGTTGCTTACTTATGATTCGTGAAATCCCTTGAAGTAAATAAAACTTCACTCTCTCCTTCGATCCGAATCTGACGGTATTGTTATATCCACGCCGCAAGTCAGATTTAGATAGTACGGGCTCGGCCCTAAATTGGTTTGGCTCATTAAGCGAGAGTCCACAAGGAGCATTGGAGGGTGGGCCCAAGGGACTCCAAGTGTTGCTGGCGGCCGTACTCGTGCAGTAATGAGCAGCTCAGCAGTACGTGGTCGGTGCTGGGCGGAACCATGCAGGACGAGCAGAGAGAGGTACGGGAAAGAGGTTAGAGGAATGGTTATGGATAATAATATGAAGGTGCGGATAGAGGAGTGTGATACCGGTCACTCGGCACGGCACCAACCACCGAAGTTCGCAATTAGGCCTGCTAAATCTCTTCCCTCGTACCGCCATTCAAGCACAGACTGTTCGACACAACTTATAAGCGCCTCTGAGCACGAGGCAGCGCAGATCGCGCGTGTTCCAGACTGGCTTGCCCTGCCGGGGCCCTGCACAATAGCGACCATATTGAGCACGCAGTTCAAAAACCCGCCGCTGTGGCTCAGTGGTTAGGCGCTCGGCTACTGATCCGGAGCACCTGGGATTGAACCCGACAGCGGCGGCCGCGTTTCGATGGAGGCAAAACGCCGGGGGCCGGTGTGCTGCGCGATGTCAGTGCACGTTAAAGGTCCCCAGCTGGTCGAAATTTTCACGGAGCCCTCCACTACGGCATCTCTTCCTTCTCTTAGTCTCTCCTTTATCCTTTCCTTTACTGCGTAGTTATGCGTCCATTGAGATATGTGAGACAGTTACTGCTCCATTTCCTTTCCTCAAGAATTAATTTTCAATTTTTATTCTGAAGCCCTCTGCTACGGAGTTTTTTTCTTCCTTTCTTTTTTAACTCCCTCTTTTATCCCATTCCCGTACGGCGCGGTTCGTGAGTCAACAAGGATATGTGAGACAGCTACTGCGCTGGTGGGTTAGCTCAGGTGGGTTAGCTTATGTTAACACTGTCCGAAAGCGAAAAGCTGCATCTCCCTGGCTCCGTTCGTGGTCGAGCGACTGCCGGTCTTCACGGCAGGCACCGCATCGAACCCACCTATCCTTACGCTGAACGCATAACAGTGCACCGGCGTTTTATGCAGGACGCATTTTGATGCCCTGCGCATGCGATTCCCGCAGAGGCTCTCCCGCTCCGTACTTCTACAAGTCAAAGACGTACTTCTACAAATCAAAGAAGGAGTTCTATGTAACGTTCCTAGGGACGGAGAGAACGTAATAATGGCACTTGATATCAAAGGAGCTATTGACAACGTAAGCCACGAAGCCATCCTGACAGGCCTGGACGACCTGAACTGCGGCAGGAGCGACTTCGGTTACGTCAAAGCTTTCCACTCAGATAGAACAGCGACGATAGGGCTGGGAGAACTCCGTTCGGAGAAGTTCCACACCCGTAACAGGGGAACTCCCCAGGGCTCGATCCTCTCACCTACGCTTTTTAACGTTGCAATGATCAGCCTTGCAAAACAACTTGAGGAAGTCGAAGGAACACAGCATGCCATGTATGCCGACGACATCACCATCTGGACGAATACGAGCTCACTAAAAGAAAAGGAAGAAAGACAACAGGAGGCCGCGACCTGCGTAGAGAACTACGTAAAAGCGAGAGGGCTAGCATGCTCCACCGAAAAATCAGAACTGCTCAGAGTCCGGAGAGGGAAACAAAACCGCACAGTCCCGAACAGCGACGAGCTTAGGGTCAAAATCTACCTAGAGGGAAAACCCATACCAGAGAAAACACTCATAAGAATCTTGGGCATGTGGATACAATCAAACTAACTGCGTACACATGCACTTGCTCTACTCAAAGCTTCCACCCTGCAAGTTGCCCGCATGATCACGCGCGTCTCCCATAAACGCTCGGTCATGCGAGATGAAGACACGCTAAAGCTGGTCAGGAGCCTGGTGATCAGCCGAATCACCTACAGTCTTCTATACTACAACCCAATCAAAAGCGAAATCCAACAGATTGATGCGATTATACGCAAAGCATACAAAACAGCACTCCATCTACCGCAATTCACATCCACAGAGAAGCTTTTAGCTCTAGGACTTCATAGCTTTGAAGAACTGAGATAGGCACAACACGTCGCCCTGTTGCAGACACTACAGCAGACTCCGTCTGGCAGGGAGCTTCTGCAGAAGTTGGGATGCAACGAACAAATACAAGAAATCCAGCGATCCGCGACTATCCCGGACGGCATACGGGGCACAATTAGAGTGACCCCCATCCCCAAGAACATGGACCCCAACCTACACTAAGAACGCAGAAATGCGAGTGTATCGCAAACACTTGCCATATATCATAAGAAAATTACTGAAGTCTAATTAGTTAAATCATTTAACGTGCTGTTAATTCTTCTTTCCTTTTCACTGCAGAGGACCGCTGCAGCGCCCTGATAAAAAACCTGCTCACATCAGTACGTTGAGTCGTGGTCTCGATACCATCGGGTCGGAGCGCGCTTTGGAGGCGCGACGGAGGAGGCAGTAGCACATGTTCCAGTCCTTAATTTCACATGCCGGTAATCCTATTCCTAGACGTGAATCGAATGAAGTGAAATTTACTGATTTGGCCTAAAGTGCAAAGCTACCCCTTGCCATCGAGTTAACTTGTCCTGCCTCGCAGTTTTATTTTTGTCTTGCCCGCTGGCTCATGCTTTCTCAAATGCGCTCATCTCTCGCCGCTCGGTCTTATCGGTGTAAGGTTTTATTTTGCGGAATGTGAAACACGAGCGTTTATAATGAACAGGCACAAATGCGAATATGTAGAACGCAGAGAAGAAAAAATATAATACCGGCGCATTAATTGCAGCTCGAAATCTAGCGTAAGAGGTGCTATTGTTCGTTGGTTATGGTTGCGTCGCGGCAACATTTAGAAAGACCTGCCACGATTATCATCCTAGTCGTTCAGTTAAACCAAAGAAAGCTATACTTGCACCGAGTCCTTACCTGTAAGAAAATAATCGTCTCACTGAAAATGCCGCAAACCAACCACCGTGGACACTGTTACTGGCTTACCAATCCGGTGTTTCTGCACCCAAAGTTGCCTCCTTTTAGGGCGTCGAGCAGTGGTTAAGGAATGCAATGATAGCCCCTAGCTTTGCCATCTCGTTGACATAAGAGAAGGCACGCAGCAGTGCGGCCGAGCTTTCTTTCTTCCGAAAATTCCTACTGCCATCAGAAGACATGGTGCATCTGTAGGACGAGTTCTCCAAATACGGAATCGACGCGTAGCTGCTATGTCATGAAAATCGATCATTTTTATAGGAAACATTACAGCGAATGCGCCGACGAAGCACTGCCAAAGGAGCAAACGTATGTCTCCACGTACTGGCGATCCCTCTATACACTCTCGTTCGCGGCGCTGCCGAATCGTAGCGTTGACTTCGAGAAAACCGCACCTTGTAATCATAATTTCAAAAAGTGATGGTGCGCAGATCTGCTGGGAAACAAGCGGAACCACTGATTTTTGGTATCAGAAGAATGAGACCACTTTTGGCAACGCCTGATTAGATCAGAAAACAAGTTACTGACATTACGGCTCCGGAAGAATTATCCTTAAGAAAACAACCTTTTCACGCCAGCGGGAAACGGCGTTATTCCGCCGAAAGTAATCACTTACCCGACGATATCAGAGTTAAGAAAACCTGCTTTTCACGCTAGCGAGACGCGGCGTCATTCCTTCCGACACTCATGAGTGGATCAAGAGGCTTCTAGCTGCACTTCAAATCTACGTCGCTTTTCTTTTTCCGGGAAGCGCTTTTTCGGCTCGTGGTCGTCTTCAGCTTTCTTCGGAAATTACTTACTAAGCTAGAAACAATGTCTTGTCTGGAGACTAGGATAGAAAGGACAAGTGAAAGCGCCAAAAGCAGCACGGTGCCAGTTCAGTTCACGAGAATGAGGTTAGGAGGAGAGGAAGCTGTATTAAAGAAGAGAAAGAAGTGCGGGCGCGTAACACACGTAAGAGAGAGAAGGAGCGTTTATTGACCGGAAGGGCAGAGAGGTTGGCCTGGTACTCTGCACTGGGGAATGGGAAGAGGAGATATATATAAATGGTTTTTTAGGGAAAGGAAATTGCGCAGTACCTGTCTCATATCGTTGGACACCTGAACCGTGCCGTAAGGGAAGGGATAAAGAAGGGAGTGAAAGAAGAAAATAAGAAATAGGTGCCGTAGTAGAGGACTCCGGAATAATTTCGACCACCTGGGGATCTTTAAAGTGCAATGACATCGCACAGCGCCCAGGAGCCTTAGCGTTTTGCCTCCATTAAAAGGCAGCCGCCGCGGTCAAGTTCGAACCCGGGAACTCCGGATCACTAGCCGAGCGCCCTAACTACTGAGCCACCGCGGCGAGTAAGGGAAGAGGATAAAAATCGAGGCTCACGATGGGGGATAATGATGATGGGAGGTGGAAGATGAAAAAATACATAAAAAACCAAGGCACACTTTCTAACTTCGGCAACGCGAGGCAAGGTCCGTGTCGCTTAAAAAGCGTGAGCGCTCGCGTTGCCTGTACAGTTTTCAAACTATATGGCCAAGCGCTGAGGATTGATAGGATAGGATAACATTACTGAGCTCTAGCGCAAGTGCTTTTACGCGGTTCAGATGAGGGGCCCTGTGTCCATAGACTTCAAAGCAGATGCGAGCATGAGTGTTTCACGTGCATATGCTGGACACGCCACTAAGACATGTTCTATAGTCTCTAGCACGCCTCATGTGGGTACATTCCAGGGAGTCCGCTTGTCCTATGAAGTGCAAGTATTTGCGCGTGAAAGCGAAGTTTAGACGTAATCTATGGATTATGCATGCATTAGGGCGTGGTATTCCGCGACGAACAGAAAAGGTCATCGCCGGATCTAGCCATTTATGGCGGATGTGTCGACTGTCTGGCAGTGCCCATTACCTAGCCGTCGCACTCCTCAATGATTCCGAAAGGAGGCATGTGGTGTCCGGTCTAGAGAACGGCACAGCTGTACGCAGGCCCTTGCTGAAGGGGCTCCTTCCTTCAGCGTCGGAGGTCTCATTTCTGGTTTGTTAATGGTTTATGGAGGTTCAACGTCTAAAAGCGACTCAGGCTATGAGAGACGCCGTAGCGAACGGGTTCGGAAATTTCGACCACCTGGTGTTCTTGAACGTGCACTGACATCTCACAGCACTCAGGCCTCTAGAATTTCGCTTCCATCGAAATTTGACCGCCGCGGCTGGGATCGAACCCGCATCTTTCGGGCCAGCAGCCGAGCACCGTAACCACTCAGCCACCGCGGCGGCCCTGATCTCATTTCCATCGAGTCCACCGTGTCCAGCGTTCCACTGGAACACTATACGATGGCCTTTTTCCTGAGAAAATGACAGGAGACAAATTTTATCAAGAGCATGAGCTTGGTAGGCAGTGTGGCGTAGGAAGCATTGGTTTATTTACTATTTTTCGCAATAGAGATCCCAGGACACTGGCCTTAAAGGCCAGCCCCTTACCAATAATAGGAGGGCTCCCTAGTCCGGGACCTTTGTGGCTTCGGCTTTATCTCGGGCCCTAGCGACGAGGGCTCTTTGGCTCTCTAACGTAGAGCAGCCGAGCAGGGTAGCCTCTCAGCTCTCTCCGGTACGTAAGGAGAAAGGGGGTAAGCAGGGTTAGAGGGGCATCTCCACGCCGTGTGATACACGTCCGAGAACGCGAAGCAACAATGCGGGCACTCCCCGTCTAAAGACGGATTAAAATATATTCAACGCTGCCGGGCACAGTACCGTGTTGGTATAACCTTCTCAGACTTAAGAGCACACGTCCGAGCGAAAATGTTTATTTCACATATGATTTCTATTTTGAACCTCAGAAAAACATAAACTTCAGTTTCAGTTATCGCAATTTTGACTTCGCTGAAAAAGCATGTCCCCCTACAGGGACACTTGGGTTCCTGTGTGTGTATTTGTTAGGTAGTTCAGGATACTCCCATAATCCTACAGACATCCTTAAACGCTTTCAAAAGGTCCCCCTACTCAGAACTTGGAAGAACCTAATGCTTATCATTCATAATTAATAATTGAGCTGTATGTCCAGGTTCCTAGACCCGGGTCATCATTCTCTGGAGCTGACATCGCTGCTCTCCACAAAAAACGTCGCTGTAAAGTTTAAGGGGTTGATTCTTCAGTGTCACTGCCAGATGAGGCATCAGTGTACTTCTCAGTATTACAGTTGTGTGCATCATTATCCTCTTTATTTTCAGAGTCAGATATATCGGATTTTTCACGGTGACATATTGACCTCAAAATCTCTTCGGCCTTACTAAATAGGCAGGGCCTAAACAAACAACAAAAGTGTTGTAATTTCTAAGCTGCATACGTTGAACAAAAAAATTTCCATCACCCGGAACCAATCAAGAACTTTCAGGACTGAGACCAAATGTCCCCGAGAAGGGACATTTCTTTTAGAACACTGCGGGTGGCAGACAACTAACATTTCTCGCAGTGAACTGCACTAAAATGTTCTTTAAGCCATAGCGATTCGAGACATATAGAAAAGAGCTCCCATAAAAAGATTTTTCAATGGTAAAATGCGCCTTATCGCTCTTTTGCATGTAATACGTCCTGGTGCTTATTCCCGCCATGTTGTCTTCTTTACGGAGAGATATCCATCTCTGCGCTCTTCACAGATAACGCCACAACGTTTGTCCTCCTAGGGGGACACTAGGTCTACATTCTACATAAATTGAATTTATCGTCAGGATCTGCGAACCAATGTCGCTGTAGAGGGAACAGGCGTCTGAAGAAGATAAAGGCGAAGGACCCAACGGTCCCCGCTTTTGGTTAGCCCTTTCGCAGGGGGATGAAAGCGGCTATGATGTATTTGATGCATCTGAATAATTTCTCTCTGATTGTTAACCGGATTAGGTTCCGTACAGTCCTCGCTCGTGGGCTTCTGCAGCACGGCAAAAAGATTTGCGCCGGTGGTACACTCCCTTTGATCTCAGGACCTAGGCGCCGCATCTACAGCCTCCACAGCGCAGACGCTCCTGTCGGTCAGGGACCTTTTTCAGTGAGCTCACGGCACTTTTTGTTTATCAATGAGGTGATGGAGGCCTAATGCGCAGTTTCCAACTGCATGAAACAAATTTGAGCGTCAAGTCCGTTCACAATTTGCACCCCAAATAAACACTGGTGCGCATGTTAGTGTGGTCTTTAAATAAGCAGTGCAAATTATACCCCGCTTTAGCCACTATAAACAAAATAAAAACCGTTTTTTGGACAAACATGGAGAGATAACGGTGCGAACGTTTTGTTTTCTCTATGGCAGTGTCAATTTGCGCGCACCACTACTCCTCACTAGTTGCTTAGAGATCGAGGTTCCCACCAAAGTACGTAAGGGGACGGTTATTCATCGCATGTTCGCAAAACTTTAAGCTGTTTCATTCCAGTTGCCTGACAAAATATAGCCGGCTTAGCCCTGTTTATTTGACAACGTTTTAGGCAACAAAGCTCTACCACAAGTCGAACCACTTCTTTGTTGGCTGGGTTAAAAAAAACTGCAACATTATTAGCTTCAATTCGAATACTTAAGCGTCAAGCGCCGGATTCTTTCGTTATCAATCGGTTTGAGTTCACGACGTGCTTACAGATTTTATGGAATAATTAAGACGAAAAAAACATCTCCTAGACACAAGCAGTTCTCTTCCTTGTAAATTTCGACTCCTCTCAGCGTGAGGGCACTCCGCTATTGAGCCAGAGAATCCGGATTCGATCCGGTTCGCAGTGGCCGTGTTTCGAGTGAGGCAAAAAGCAAAGGGCGCCCGAGTGGTGTGGGGATGTCTGTGGACGTTAACGATGCCCAGGTGGTCGCAATTTTTCCGGAGCATTACAATTTCTCAGCTCTTTCTCCCATTCTTCATTCACTCTCTCCTTTATTCCTTCCCTTACGGCGCGGTTATGGTGTCTACTGCCATGTAATACGGTTACTGCGCCACCTCCTTTCCTCAAAAACCGAATTTGTTTCTCAGACCGCCGCTGTGGCTCAGTGGTTAGGGCGCTTGACTACTGATCCGCAGTTCCCGAGTTCGAACCCGACCGCAGAGGCTGCGTTTTTATGTAGGAAATACGCTAAGGCGCCCGTGTGCTGTGCGATGTCAGTGCACGTTAAAGATCCCCAGGTGGTGGCAATCAGTCCGGAGCCCTCCACTACCGCATCACTTTCTTCTTTTGTTCTTTCACTCCCTCCATTATCCTTCCCTTACGGCGCGGCTCATGTTTCCAACGATATACGAGAGAGATACTGCGCCATTTCCTTTCCCCAAAAACCAATTATTATTATTATTATTATTATTATTATTATTATTATTATTATTGCTCAAAGTTTTACCAGGCGCCCGTGTGCTGTGCGATGTTTATGCACGTTAAAGATTCCTAGGTGGTCGAAATTATATCAGAGCCCTCCAATACTACGGCACCTTTTCCTTCCTTGCTTCTTTCACTCCCCCTTTTACCCCTTCCTTGACACCGCGGTTCGGGTGTCCGCCCATATAAGAGACAGATACTTCGCCATTTACTTTCCTCAAAAACTAATTATTATTATTATTTTTACCCGACGCGGGGGCTTAGTGGTTACAGCGCTTGGCTACTGTTCCGGAGTGCCACGTTTCTAGCGCGATTGTAGCGTTCGCGTTTCGATGGGGGCTAAACGCTAAGGCGCCCGTGTGCTTTGCGATGTCAGGGCAGGGCAGTGCGCGCACTCGTGAGCGAACTTTGGTGAGCCTCTGTGCATTCCTCGAACACACGGGCTTGACATCCCGTCTGTTCTCCGTCAGGTAGTTACACGCAGTGACCGAACACTCCGCGAGTTCTACCTTGAACGATTAATAACTGGACGCCCCACTCCAGTTGTAACCTACACAGTGCTGTGCGCGTGTGTGATTTAATTCCTCTAAAATGAACTAATCACGCGCACAACCTGGACACATTTCTTATTGTGTAAATAGTTTGTACATATTACTTCTCCCCCTGTCCTCTATTCCTGACCCCTCACCTCTTTCATTTCATTTCTCCATTCTGCCTGCTGTCATTTATTTCCGCTGCCCCAGCTCAGGTGCTTCAGTATCGATGGCAGATGCCGGGGCTAGCAAAAATCTTTTCCTTCCTTTTTACTATTATTTTTAATAAAACCACTACCACCACCACCACGATAAAGATCCCAAGTAGGTCGAAATTATTCCACAGCCCTCCACAACGGCACCTCTTCGTTCCTTTCTTCTTACACTCCCTCCTTTATCCCTTCCGTTACGGCACGGTTCTGGTGTCCGGCGATATGTGAGACAGATACTGCGCCGTTTCCTTTCCCCAAAAACAAAATTAAATTTTCTCAGCTTTACCCCCGCTCTTCGCTTTACACCAGCTTTATGTTGATTAGCGTGTACTTTCGGGAAGGAATCCTCTGATTGTTCATAAATATGACGAAACACTGCTTTTTTATTCACTCTGTCGCAATGCATCTTAGTTGACCTTCAGGCACCGATAGTAGGCAAATCATGCATTTATTTTAGTGATTTACGAAACTGTGTATATTTTTATTACGCGAATCTACTTGGAGTCTCTGCAACGTTTTTAAGTCTTCAAAGTTATAGTCCTCGTATGCAGCATATAAAGTTATCTTTAGATTGTTACCGCATATCCTTTAACATCTTTTCACTTGCCGGCTGCGAACATCCTTTGCACATTATATTATCAGAGAGTTCTCAGCAGTTTCATCGTAATACCTCTTCCTACGTATTTGCTTTTTACCAATTTTTTGTTTTGGTTTCCGAATGATATATTAAAATCCGCGTTTCAATTTAATAATAATAATAATAATAATAATAATAATAATAATAATAATAATAATAATAATAATAATAATAATAATAATAATTTGTTTTGAGGGAAAGGAAATGGCGCAGAATCTGTCTCATATATCGTATTACACCTGAACCGCTCCGTAAGGGAAGGGATAAAGGAGGAAGTGAAAGAATAAAGGAAGAAAGAGGTGTCGTAGTGGAGGGCTCCGGAATAATTCCGACCACCTGGGGAACTTTAACGTGCTCTGGCATCGCACAGCACACGGGCGCCTTAGCCTCTTTCCGCCATCAAAACGCAGCCGTCGCGGTCAGGCTTAAACCCGACCGTTTCAGCTCGTCAAAACGATGAAAGTGAGACACAAAAATATTGCGAGACGTAATTATTCTTTGCCTGGAACGGATAATTAAAAAAAACTGGACTGCGTTCGTTGTCATATGTTAGTTGTCCGAATCCATGGGCGCTAAAGTTGTTTCTGGGTGCGAAAATATTTCTTCGTTCAGTTCTTAAGGCCGACGCTGGCATGAACGGAATAATTTTTCTAACTGAATGGCCCGTCTGGGGATTTCAACCCGAAAGCTCTCGCACCCAAAGCGAAAATCATACCCCAGACGAACGGGCCGCACGGCCGGCATATGCGCTGATCCTACATATAAAGGCGCACTTCCGCAAGATATCTCGGAGTCAGTATTACGGCTTTTTTTCTTGTTTTATCGAGCCGCAATTCATTATCTACCGCGGAATCTCTTCTATGCTGCTGTTTATTATTCAAGAGGCTGAGCTTCAGTTCCAGCGTACAACGCCGTTAACCGCCTTTATACCAGATCTGTGAGCGAAAACTGCCTCTAACTTTTAAAAGTAGTCTTTTTGAGGCATAAAGGTGGTGTTTGTGTGATAAGAAAAAAGGTTAATCATGTTTATTAGTCAACTGCTTAACTTAGCTCCAATAGTTAGCTGTTTAGCTGCTACAATCACGAGCCTGGTTGATAATAGAGATTTTCTCCAGCACAGGCGGGATGGAGGACGTCACCAGGCACGTGCGCCACGGAGCGACGTGCACAAGTGATCTTTGCTGCGCGCTACACAGACGCGCGCTTTTCGAGTGGTGCAAGAGATTGTCTGGATTTGTTTGAGCCGGAGAACCTGAGGCAATCGAGTCTTCGAAACTCTGAAAACTGTTATAGGTCTGCCTAATTCCACGCACAAATCTCTAATGGCATCTAGGCAGATAGCTCTAAGAGTTTAAAAGATAAGGGTGCCTCGAGTTTAGTGCTTCGTTTTTACAGGTAAGCAAGGTTTTCCGTATTCATTGCATAAAGATGAAAACTTAAACGGTTTGCTATGGTTTAGCTTTCGGCCGTCATGTGCTTCGGTTTCTATTAAAGGAACTGAAGTACAGTGGCATTTAAGTGAGGCCATCGCTCCAGTCGAAGAGAAACGTTCTTGTATACATCATGTATTCGTGGGAAGATTTTTTAGAGCGCTGAAGTAATGTGCTGCGAACAATATCGTAATTAAGTCAGATCTGTAAATGTGTTTGTTCTTCCTGTTTTTAAAAATAATTTATTTTCAGTGTGTCCCAAACAGTTTCTATATATCATAGGAAATTTACTGAAGTTTAATTAGTTAAATTATTTAACCTGCTGTTAAATTTTGTTTCGTTTGCACTGCAAACGACCGCTGCAGTGCCCCGATAAAAAACCTGCTCACGTCTGCACGTTGCGTCATAGTCTCGATACCATCGGGTCGGAGCACGCCCTTGGAGGCACGACGGAGGAGGCAGTAGCACATGTTCCTGTCCTTATTTACACATGCCGGTAATATTATTCCTAGACGTGAATCGAATGAAGTGCAATTTACCGATCAGGCCTAACGTGCAAAGCTACCCCTTGCCGGCAGGTTAACTCGTCCTGCCTCGCAGCTTTATTTTTTTCTTGCCCGCTGGCTCATGCTTTCTCAAATGCGCTCATATCTCGCCGCTCGGTCTGTTCGGTGTGAAGTTTTATTTTGCGGAATGTGAAAGAGGAGCGTTTAGAATGAACAGGCAAAAATGCGAGCATATAGAGCGCAGAGAACGAGAAATATAATACCAGCGCATTAACTGCAACTTGAGTATGAGGTGCTGTTTTTCGTGCGTTATGGTTGCTTCGTTGCCAGCATTTAGAAAGATCTGCCACAATTATCATCGTAGTCGTTCAGTTAAACCAATGAAAGCTATACTAGCACCGAGTCCTTACCTGTAAGAAAATAGTCGTCTCACTGACAATGCCGCCAACCAACCAACGTCGACGCTGTTACTGAATTACCAATCCCTAGATTCTGCACCCAAAGCTGCCTCCTTTTAGGGCGTCTAGCAGTGGTTAAGCATTGGATTTGATAGCCCCTGGCTTTGCCATCTCGTTGACATACGAAGAGGCACGCAGCAGTGCGGCCCAGCTTTCTGTTTGCCACGACGCTCCGTGTACGACATCCGAAAGTTCCTTCTGCGCAGCACCAGCAGCAGGCAGCGTGCATCTGTAGGACGAGTTTTCGCCATACGGTATCGATGCGTCGTTTCTATGTCAAAAAAATTGCCAATATTTACAGGAAAACATTACAACGACGTCTGAATGCTCCGACGAAGCAATGCCAAAGGACCAAACATAGGCCTCCACGCACTGCAGATTCCTCTATACCCAATTCACACCTTTAAATGGAAGATAATCACATGCACACCCTTACAACTTACAAATTAGGAGTTCCTACAACACATGGTTCCTTCCTGCACCAAACAATTTTAGAAGTTTGCATGAACGGGTGCATGTGTCCCTAATACTCCTGGTAGTGCCTTCGACATGCAAAAGTGTTCCTCTCAAAAATGGAAAGCTGGCTTCTCCTCAGTGCTGCATGTCCAACTATATGAGGAAGAAAAAATTAAGGAAATAGAAAATATAGCCCTGGCTCGTGTGCTTTACGGAACAAAATATCCTAGCATAATTCCTGTGGCAACATCACATGCACATGTGAAGCAGTAGGATGCATGTTCGGCATTTTATCCACGTTTTAATAATGCAAGGAGGCGATTGTTAAGGCAACATTCCACATGGCGATTAAACTTAACCAATTATGAAAGCAGCACAAATGCGCTGATGGTTCCGATAGTATGCGCTCGTTAAGATTACAGATTGAGGCATGATTTAAATCTTTCGCAGCCGAGAACATACTCGTACATGCAGCGGCAAGAAAACTTTGGTTCACTTGCAGCGTAAAAAATTTTTTGAGTGATTGATTTTATTATGAATGCCAATAAAATTGTTAGAATAATACCTATGCCGTGAATGGGGGGTGGGGGGCTCACTGGTTGTTTTGATAATAACGTGCTCCTGTGCTGAATCCATATCAAACCAAAGCAATTACCACTGCATCGTAGTGAACAGAGAAATCATTACGTTGACGTCTTCCGACAATATGTTTCAATCGGAGTAGTGTCTGCGCCAAATCATTCTGCTTTAAACACCAATCACGCACAAGAAAAAGAGGACCAAACTTAGCTATTTATTGAACCAACCACTGTGTCAATTGAAAGAAAGACAGCTGTGGAGACCTGAAGTTAATTAGGTCCCTAGAAGAACTTGAGAAACTCTAAGTGCAAAGTGGGCAAAACAAAAATTTTATTTTACCTCGACGTACGTAGCTCCTCCAAACTGAACATGTAGCAGGAGGTACCTTTGCAATCCATAAAAAGTAAATGCTGTTGTACGCGTTGTTTCATGCCCGAAAGTCAAATTTGGGCTATCGGTGACGCTGTAGTTGGAAAGCGCCATACTATTTTCGGCAATGCGGGGTCCTTTAACGTGCACTTGCATTGCACAACACACGGGCGTATCAGGCATTTAGTGCTTTCAGATCCTGTTCTGGGCAAACTCGCGAACATCGTCAATGCACCGCAGCGCACCGAGCAGAGAACATGAGCTAGAACTGCTAGAACCTGAAGCGAACATTTCCGTCCGCCTATTGAATTCGTAACCGGCGCGCTGCGAATGGAAGCTAGCACGCTGTTCTGGCTGTGAGGGCGCCAAGGGGAGCCGAAGGTCTACTGGAGCGCAGAAGCATCTGTCGAGCGTTTCGATGGTTTCGATCCGACCCCTGCAGTCCGCATTCTGCACTGTGTTGCACTCAATCACCGCTGCGTTTTGTTGATTCATTTAATTTTATGAAGAGCAATGCTGCAGGCCTAGGGGCATTATGCCTATCCGACATATAACACGGAACCCTCCAGCTCCTCTCCCGCCTCTCTGAACCACCTCATCACGAATGCCCTACCACAGTCCCTGCGCGGGCCTTGGAAGTTTGCTCGGGTTACAAGCGCAGCGCGTAAGCCGAGCGGTCTCTCCGCTCGAAAGCCGCAGCGCCAGGACGGCGCGCGTGCAGACGAGAGGCTGAGAAGGCGCGTACGCCCCGGCTTGCGGTAAACAGCAAACAGACAACGCATCCATGAAAGAGTACCTACCACAGTCATTGAGTCCATGCGACAGATCCATGTTACGCGTGTTCGCACGAACGGTGCCGTACGACCGCGCTGCACCTGTCAACAAAACTGCCGCCCAATATGTCGAACTAGTGAAGGAACCCCACCCGAAGGCAACCTCACATCTTCTTCGGGGTATTTCGGGATATCTGTTCGGGAGGGAGCCGTCCTAGAATGTGCTGTGCTTTGCCTACCATACATTTCATGCTCCCCTCCTCTTTCGACAACGAGATAGGCTACAATTTTTTTTACATATTCGGCCATCATTGAAATGCAGCTGCTGGAGTGAAAGTAAAAAAAAAAAATCTGAAAGGGGGCCAATTCACGGTAACTTTTCAATCCGAATAAATATAGCATGTTTAATCGCTTCATATTTCCCGGAAGTGGCAACTGTTAGCAATCGCTGTGTATGCTGCTCCGATGCTGCAAAGGCATTCCAACTCCCGTACACATTGCAAGCAAAAACTGCAAGCGAAACTGAATTTCTGCCGCTAGGCGTGCACCAGTACTGTCGGGACTTTGTTGACTTTTTTTTCCAGCCTGGTCCTCATGGCTGCAGTGTACTAGAATACTTTTCGGGTGGGACTCCCTTGCAGCGCTTTAAAACGCTGTCGACTTTTCTGCAGTTTTTTGCTTTTGTGCGTGAACTGTGACCTCGTCATCCTTCGGGATGGCGGGAGTACAACCCTTGCGTCCTCCCGTGGACGCCGTTGAAAAGACTGCGGCTCTACCAGGTGGCAACTCTAGTGCTGATGTGGAGCTTCCAGATTCGTCTGATGAATCCACGGTGTCAGCGATGGATTCTGACAGAAGCAGCTTCACGCTTGTTGAGTCGGCCGCCTGTAAAGGAAGTTGCGCCGGACATCGACAGCGGATAAGTTGCCTACGAGGAATGTTGACCAGCCAGGTGTCTTCTCAGTGGCCTTCGTTCCTACAACGCAGACGGCTAATCTGAACACTATTAACAGACAGCGGCTAACCCAGTTTTTCGACCGGGTTCTTCCGGGACAAGTCTGTGAAGTCAGAATTAATGCATGGAAGAATGTCCTGACAGTAGATGTTGCATCTCAGGCATCAGTAGACAAGCTGAAAGAAACTAGCGTCCTCGGTGGCATGGCGCGGTCCGCTCCTACGTTGCTTACGGGAAGCGGACAACCACTGGAGTTATCACTGATGTTGACCCGGAGATAGCTGACAAGGACCTCTGGTCGCTGATTAAATCTACGGCCCGGATTGTTGACATTCATCGTTTCGGGCGCTCCAAGTGTGTCAAACTAGTTTTTGACACTGACGCTCGGCCATCCCACGTCAAGGTGGGCTATGTGAGGCGTCCTGTCCGCCTGTATGTTCCCAAACCTGTTCAGTGCCACAAGTGCAACAAGATACGTCATGTGAGTGCTGTTTGCAAGAATGAGGTATCCTGCCGTCGATGCGGCGGGATGCACCAGCATGACACCTGCACGACGGAGACTATAAAGTGCGCCAACTTCTCGGGTGCCCATGAAGCCACAGCTAAGGACTGCCTTAAGCTGCAAAACGAAAGACTCATCCTGAAAAAGATGGTGAAGGACAATTCGACCCACCAAGAAGCGGCGGTGCGTATTCGTTGCCGCAAACATCGTTCCCGGCGGCGTCGTCCGGTACCACACAATTCTAATCCACCTGCACCACAGTCGCAGGAAGTATCAGCTCAGCCGGCACAGCAGCATGAGCCTAACAACGATAACAAGACGTCTGCGGCCGTGTCCCATGTTACCGCAGTAGCTGAGTCTGATGCGTTTGTGTTACCTTCTTCTTCTGATGCTGAATGGACTGCTCTGCCATCCAAGGAGATCGCCATGGCAAGACCAAGACCGGTTGCCACTCCAGCTGACACCGTTGGCAAGCCCGAAGGTCAGGATGTGAGCATAATGTAAAAAAAGCTTTTGTGTTCAATGCTCGTGCTGCTTTCAGGCATTAACACGCCAACAGCAAAGATTGTTGTGCAGTTTTTGGATGCACTTGAGCCGCTCTTGGCGGCGTTGCAGTAACCAAAACCCACCTCATCTGTGCCAATGCACGTGCGCCGTAGTGTAGTGGTGCAATGGAATGCCCGAGGCCTACGAGGACGTCTGAGGGACTTCCGGCAACGCGTCCACAAGTACCGCTTCGATTTGCTGGTAATATGTGAGCCCAACAATATGTCGCCTTTCCGCCTTTCAGGATACGTGCTGCTGTGGTCTCGCACAGAAGACGAAGCTAGCAAAGTGTTAGTTTGCATAAGCCAAGACATTTCGCACGTCCGCCAAGTTCTACAGCCACACAACACAAA
This sequence comes from Amblyomma americanum, assembly GCF_052857255.1. Taxonomy (NCBI): domain Eukaryota; kingdom Metazoa; phylum Arthropoda; class Arachnida; order Ixodida; family Ixodidae; genus Amblyomma; species Amblyomma americanum. The sequence continues at coordinate 310,799,403 of NC_135497.1, read as the reverse complement.
CCATTACATCTGTTTGACAGTTACGCTAAAAGGACGGGTCTTTTCGATAATCGGTGCCTACATTCCACCTGGAGATGCCATTGATACTTCGTACCTATATTCAGCCATCCACAGTTGTCCAGCTCCTCATATCATAGTGGGCGATTTCAAAGCTCATCACCCTCAGTGAGGCAGTGCTGTTATGAATAACCGAGGCAGGAACCTGTGTGACTTTATGCACTCCCAGAACTTCATCAATATCATCGATGGTTCACCTACGTTTCTGCGTGGCACGTCGTACAGCAGCTGTTTTGATCTGGCGTTTGTTTCATCAAGTCTCCAGTTTTACCTCAACTGGTGCAGTGACGTGGAAACACATGGGAGTGACCACATTCCAAGGTATGTTTGCGTCAAGTGGTACGCGCCTACTACTCCGTCTCGCGTGCGATATACAGACTGGCCTGCCTTTAGGTCGTCCGTGGAGATTTACTGTGTGGACCTCTCAACACAATCTAAAATAAAAGGCCTGATTACGTCCTCTCTCAGTGAGACCACGCGGTATATATATGCGCCTACGCCAGGGTCTACTATTGATGTGGAATTCGAAAGGCTACGCGCAATCCGTCGGGGCGCCGAAAGGAAATACAGAAGAACCAAATCCACTTATGATCTTGTTCTTTGTCGCCGAGCTCAGCGACAAATAAAGCGCCACCTAGCGAGACTAGGGAGACAACGTTGGAGGCAGTTATGTTCATCGCTGGACCCTCGCAAACCTCTGTCGCGTATTTGGCATGTAGCCACGAGCTTGCGTTCACCCCCGCGGGAACGCTATCCTTTCCATGCCCTGTCTATTTACCAACGCCGTAATAATGTAGAAGTAGCAGAAGAATTCTGCAAAATGGTTGTGGTCACAACTAAGGTACCATCAACCAGTTTGGAGGCTTTTGTACCACCTTCAGCAGATGACCACTACGACATGCTATTCACGATGCCTGAACTAGAAGCTGCTCTTTCCACGTGTAGGCGTCCATCTGCACCTGGTCCTGACGGGATTTCGTACGCGTCCCTCTCTCACCTTGGCATGGAAGGCCAAACTGTGCTGCTCAGTCACTACAATGATACATGGGCTTCCGGAATCGTTCCAGAACACTGGAAGATCAGCCGCCTGGTTGCACTTTTAAAGCCTGGCAAACCTCCTTATGATCTTACCTCATACCGGCCAGTTGCACTAGCAAGCTGCGTCGGCAATGTTATGGAGCGAATGGTGCTGGCGCGACTCGAATGGTTTTTAGAGCAGAATGCTCTCTATCCGGATATGATGACCGGGTTCCGGAGGGGACGTTCTTCGATTGGCAGCGTAATCGACCTCATATCGACAGTGGAACATGAAAAACGTAGTCGCCGACTCGTCGCTGCTGTCTTGTTGGACATCAAAGGGGCCTACGATAATGTACTTCATGACGCCATCCTTGATACCCTTGACGACATTGGCGTTGGCGGCCGGATGTATTCGTGGATTGGGAGCTACCTCAACGGCCGGTCTGTTTACATGTATACGCCTGATGGGGAGACAACCCGTCATCAGGTTTGCCGTGGAGTTCCTCAGGGAGGAGCTCTTAGCCTCACCCTATTTAATGTGGCATTGATTGGACTGGTGAATGAACTTCCCACTAACATTCACATCAGTGCCTATGCTGGTGATATCTGCATCTGGGCGTCGGGTTCGACACGTCCGCAAAAGCGTGCGAGATTACAACGTGCCGTGTCATATACTTCAAGGTACCTACGGCGTCAGGGTTTGCACTTGGCAGCTGAAAAATGTGCTGTGGTCGCATTCACGCGCAAGTCTGTCTGCCACTACCCGGTAACTCTTCAAGGGGTTGCAATACCATACGTCTCCCACCACAGATTTTTGGGCATTATCATTGACCGCGATCTGTCATGGTCGAGGCATATAAACATGCTAAATAAAAGACTCACTCTTTTTTGCCATGTGCTTCGCTTTGTGGCAGGCATTAAATGGGGCCCAACGGAGCGCTCCTTGCTTCGACTTTACTATACCCTCTTTATTGGCTACATTCGTTAAAGCCTTCCTGTACTCTCTAACATGAGTATTTCCTGCTTGCGGACATTAGAGTATCCAAGCACAGGCGCTAAAGATATGCCTCGGATTACCACGTTGTGCCTCGAACAAAGGCACGATTGACGAATCTCGTGCGTGCCCAATATTGGTCTACCTGTCACACGAACCACTTCGTCTATATTTACGTGCGCTTACACGGCACCGCTGTCACCCGCTGACGAAGATTTTTGATGAGCGACCGGACAGCAGTTTTGCACGAGCACTGCGCTTCCATCGCTCCGAATTGCCATCAGACTATGCCCTGCCGCATCATTCCTTGCAGCCCCCATGGGTAATGGCTCAGCCTTCAGTCTGCCTGCATGTCCTTGGCATAATCAAGAAGTCTGCGATGCCGGTTAGCGGAATGAAGCAACTCGCACTTGCCTACATCTGGTCAGAATACCACAAATGTGTGCACGTCTACACGGATTGATCTGCGTCTCCAAATGCATCAACAGCAGCTTTCGCAATCCCTGCACAACAGACGACCCGCAGATTCATTTTGGGACACATGTCTACTTCAACCGCTGCAGAGCTTGTGGGCCTTCGGGAATCTATTCGCCACATGTGCGGAGAACCGCCTCAGGAGTGGTGCATTTTCACCGACTGTAAACCTGCGCTACACATTTTAGGATGCTTCCTACGCTACACAGCCTACCAAGCTCTGGCTCTTGATATCATTAGTCTCGTATCATTTGCTCAGGGAAACGCCCACCGTATAGTGTTTCAGTGGATCCCCGGACACTGCGGACTCGATGGAAATGAGACCGCCGACGCTGAAGCAAGGAGCGCCTTCAGCAGTGGCCTGCGTACAGCTGTACAGTTCTCTATAGCGGACACAACTTGTCTCCTTTCGGAATTGATGAGGAGGGTGACAGCTAAGTACTGGGCCCTGCCAGACACCCGCCACATCCGCCTTAAACGACTAGATCCGACGATGACCTTTTCAGTTCCTCGCAGAATACCTCGCCCTATTGCATGCGTTATCCGTAGACTACGGTTAAACGTGGCATTCACGCGCAAATACTTGCACTTAATAAGACAAGCGGACTCCCCGGAATGTACCACATGAGGCGTGCTAGAGACTATAGAACATGTTTTAGCGGCGTGTCCAGCGTATGCACTTGAAAGACTCATACTCGCATCTGCTCTGAAGCCTATGGACACATCGCTCCTCTCTGAGGATTTGATCCTCGGCGCTTGGCCAGATAGTTTTAGAACTGTAAAGGCAACGCGAGCGCTCTCACGCTTTTTGAGCGACACGGACCTTGTCTCGCGTTTCTGATGTCAGAAAGTGTGCCTTTTTTTTTCTAAAGTAGTTTTTCATCTGCCTCCTCCCGTCATCGTGACCTTCTTTTATCTCTTCTTCCCGTCCCCCAGAGCAGAATAGCAGGCCAGATATTTAATTTTCAGGCCAACCTCTCTGCCCTTCCTATCAATAAACCCTGTCTCTACTATTTGGGTAGTGGAAAGAGCGGCAGTCAGCGCGTGAGGCATTTCATGTTAACTCTACCAGGCGGCGCTATCGGCGCCTAACCGAGTACAATTCAGAGACGGACAGTAGCCAGGCAGCAGCAAGCACAGAAGTTTTATTATTGCCGCATGCATGCGTACTACTCCCGATGCAAATGTTCTTATTTGCTTATGAACGAATTAATCAAAGTAATATGACTTCAGCAGGGCTAAGTTTTCGTCATATTTCCTCAGCTGAGCAGACGGAGCAAGGCACGAAATGCGTGAAGCTTCGCGTTTACTTCAGTAACCAGTCAGAATTTGCTCAGAACGGTGACGTGTGCATCAGTTTACTTGCGGGTTAGTACGAGCAGCTCCTGCGAGAGGCAAACAGCACGTTCTGGGCACTTCGCACTCCAGTTCTCTTATTACAGGCGCTCGCCTCTGCGACACTAGCAGACAGCATGGCCAGTAATGCAGAGAAAACATCGGAATTGCGACAATGTTCACTGCCGCTATTATTTGTTACTGATCTAAGGTAAATGCTAGGTGTTCTGCGCGTTTTTCGTTGTGCAGTATCCGGTCCCTGGGGTCGCCGACCTCTACAAGCTTTGTTGTTGTGATTTTGTCGTATTCTTCAAACACGCAGGACAAAGCTATCATTTTATTTAGTACTGAAGCAGATAAAGTCAGAATTGAAGGAAAAAAAAAACGCTTTTATCCACCAAATGTTTATTTAAAATCATTGGTTCAAGACAAGTGCAGTAGTTATAATCACAACGCAATATGTTCAAAGCTGGTGTTTGAAAATTGGTCCCACGAAAGCGCAAAGTAAGGAAATAAGGTTCCTTGAAAAACAAGCAAACACGCTCATGTGTAGCGACTTGGCTTTAGGTAGTTAGCGGTTTCCAGTTTCTGGCACCTGGCGCGATTAAGAGCCCTTACAAAGATTTGTAGACCTGTGGTTGCATAGAAGGCAACCATTTGCACTGTCAGCGACTCGGAATGATTAACACTTCCAAAGCTCTCTTGCTGCTTTTTTCTTTATGAGACTACAGGAGACCACTTTTGTGCTTCAACGTCATGTAGTCAGCAGCACCCAGCTACTGAACACTCTCCTTGCTTGTAAGGAGCAATGTGCGGCACTCTTCACAGTTCGTTTTCAGAACACACTTCCAATTTTGCTACATATCCACACGTAAAAAACTAGACTTTCATCACTCTTTGCACCAACGCATGTGACATGATCTGGAACAACATTACTGAGGTCTTTTATGTGTTGCTCTGTACCATTTAGGTTGCCATGTTCAAGCAACCTTTCAATGAAGTCCTACTTGCTCTGCTCAGTAGGGCCTACTCCATCTGGCTGTAGGAGGGACGTCAGTACACCTGGCTCCGCATTCCCTTTTGACACAGATTTGGCTAGCCCGTTGAAGCTTAGGCAGCTAACAGTTATTAGGAACTGTTGCGGTGTGGGATGACTGTTGCACACCGACGATTGTCTTACGATTACAAAGAGGTTTTCGACAGGGTCTTAACTGAGCTCCGGTGTCATTATATGCTTATAGCCATCACGTTTTGACAAATAATCAATTGTGGATAAAACACTGAACACAGTAACTCGAAGCCCTACTGCTGTAGGCGTGGATAGGAAGCCCCATTGTCACCCAGCATGAATTCGCACTCTTTGAGGTAGGACAGGAAAGACAGCAACTGGACCTCAGCAACAGATCGAGGCCGCAAGGCTTTGGCAGGGAACCTGGACGTCATGATTTCTATCAAGTCTCGAATCAATCTGCAGTAAAAATGTATGATAAAAACATGTTTAAAATACTGAAGATAATAGTTCCTTGTTACACTAAACAGCACGTTATCTTTTTTATTGCAGGCAAACAAAAATAGCTTTCATCGTTAGAAAACAAGTTCATTGAGAAAAGGACGCACCCAAAATACGTGAGCACTGGGTCTAGGCTTCCCAAGCTTGCTTCAAGCTCGGTCTTGTAGAAGCGGAGGCCATTGAGAACAGTATCATGAACCAGCTGAAATGTATAATTGACCCTCACTTTTTCAAAATTATTCGGTTTGACATGGCAGCTTCTGATCACGGGCATAGCTTGAAGAGTAACATTAGTCCCATCGAGGTTCACGTCATCTCGAACAGGCCAAAGCGACACCTGTAATACACATAAGAGATATATATTTTTGATGAGAAATAGTTTGTACATGACTGCACATATGACTCAATCCTACTTGCTCCGAGCCCTTAGGAAAAGAACATAATGGAAAGCTGCTATTAACTCGCCTGCTGGGGTGTTAAAGTTCGGCTTCAGGAATTTATTCCTAAGGCATTTTACCAGATGAGGGAAGCCGGATGCAAAATGGAGTAAGCGGCTGGGATCCACTGGATGCTGCACCTTGTTCCTAGTGAAAGTTGGAGTTGCCCGAATACCCGTGAGCGCCCATGCCCTCCTATTCCATGCAGCGCTATCGCTGGTAATAAAATAAAAAAATAGGCCTGCTTGCTCAGCAAGGATTACAGCCTCTGTAATGACTTATGCTTGCACGTTTCCTTTCAAATTGCTGTGTGTAGCAAACACAGCAATAATTAGTGCCCAACTGCCAACAAAAGGCACGAAGACAATTACCATCCCGTGGTAACACACGCATGTTTGTCAGTGTCTGGGGTAAAAGCGCCTAAATCAACGAACCCATCAATGTGGCCACTAGGCATTACAGAAAGGTTCTCTGAAAGTTTCATTTCATCCACCAAGAGTCATCCGTGTTTCTTGAAGACATCCATTGAGCTCGTCTTCTCCTTTAGCACACAGAAAACCTTTATGCTGAATCCAAATCCTGACCTGTATTCCCTAGTGTAAATGCGTAGGGTGACTTTTGATGATAGAACAAGGCTCTTCTGTTTGCGCATATGTTCACACAGCTTTGGTCCTTTCATTTTTATACTGATGCATTCCAGCAACCACTCCTTTGAGTAAAACATATCTTTCATGCTTTTACGCTTGGCTGCTGCAAAAATGTGATGTGCTGCTTACGTTTGCTTAGGTGGTAGCTTTCTATTTTTGTTTTGAAAACTTCTTCAGTAAGGCGACTGTTCTGGTCCTGCATTCTGATGTTATGCTCCCGCAGCGTGCACAGACGTGAGAGATGGCGCTTTCACTCTTGCCGGGAAAACTTGAGCAAATTTCGATCGTTTCTTTCACTCGTTTTTGCATTTTTACTCATAATATTCTTGCCTGGAGCCATTTCTTGAGGTAGGGACATGCCAGACAGGTAGTACCTGTTATTTAAAAGCAGAGGATGTGAAAGATGCTGCATACAAAACCTTAGTACTATGTGCTCTTTACTACAATGTAGTTTCTGTAAATAAGTGGTAATACAGGCCTTTGGTGTTGTAATAAAAAGGTGCATTAGCTAAAAGAAACCTTAAAACCAAAAATATAATCAATATTACTCAAACAGCAAAAATGTATATTTTTGGGATGATAAGCTTCGATTATGTACATTATTTTTACAACGACCTTTCTTGCTGATTAAAAGTACTTTCACTGCAACCTATAATATCTCGACAACCAAATCTAGCTGCTTACCTTTGTCAGTAATTGTCCCTGTACAGGACTTGCTGAACAAACTCTCTTGTACGAGGAGTACAAGAGCCTTGAGCCGGTCTGTAAGGTGCTCAGCGTAGTCGCTGGTGTACTGCTGGCGGTCCATCGCTCCTATGCAAACGATGACAATCACTGTTTGGTGAAGAACTTCTCGAGCTTCTACCATATATTTCATTTCAACTTCTTTCGCTCCTTTGCCATGAAATAAGGGCGAGCGAAGACCCGTTTCCATTCGGCTGCAGTAAACAACAGCAGCTTCTCGTGCGCGAGAAGAAATGGACCTCTGGTCATGGTAGTTGTAGGGCACACAACTGCATAAAAAGCGGTCACATTAAGTCTTGTATACGTGCTCGGAAGGCTGAGTTTGTCAGCAATTTTCTGCAATGAAGCAGGCTCACTAGGCTCGTTCAAATTCGCGATGACGCTCTCGTCTTGCACATTTGTGTCGTGTTGACAGGAATCGTGAATGTCGCGCCGCGACAACCGTACTTTCTTGGCCGGTGCCCCAGCACAGGCAGCTGGACGCTTTCTCTCTCGCCGTTTTTGTTGATCTGGCTTGGAAAGGTAGGCCGGCATGTCGGGCAGCAAGGTTGCGACCGCAGCAGCGGTCAGCGCAGGTTTGCCACGAGGGATCCTCGCCTCTTTACCGTCGATTTTGTGCACATAATCCCGCACGATGAATGGCGCTTCGAAATGCCTTCCGCACACCGCCGACGTTTCCGAGAGTGGCTTGTCGCTGCAGTGCGAATTCCTCTCCCACTGCTTCCATTGGGTCTCGTCTTTCGGGCCTTTAAACAACGACAACGTCCGTCCGTTCAACTCGCGGAATCCAGGGTACCCGGTATTGCAATCTGGCGCGTAGCAGTGCGTGTCCGATCTTTTGGTTTTCTTCTCCATGACTGCATGCGAACCATTGTTTGCGCGTATGACGGAAAGCAAGAAAGTATAAGATGTCGGAAACGATGCAAAAAAGCAGTAACAGCGCACGTGCACAACCTAATTGACAGCAACCTACACGTGCTACTGCGGCGCCGATATCCTCGGTTTCTAGACGCCAGCGCCACGCGCGGTGGTTAACATAAATACTAACAGCTCTCTCGTAGGCTGCGCCGCGCGCTCTTTCCACTACCCAAAGTATTCTAGTACACTGTAAGGTCGCCAATTGCTTCTTAGTAGGAAAAATCGTGTTAGATATCTAATCTCAGAAAAATGCTTTTGAAAGCTCGTTGAGCTGGCTTTTCCGTATTGCTTATCGCAAAAATGGCGCCTCTCGCACTTCTTGCGCATCAAATACAGACGCGTTTGGTGTATTTGATGATGCAGGAGTAGCTCTCCTGATTTCGACAGCGACAGGACGCTCAGCGACGCCATTTCACATTTGGTAGCGCGGGAAAGCCAACTCAACAAGCTTTCAAGCTAGCATTTTTGGCTTTCGATATTTCAAAAAATATTGCCAACATTTAAAAACACTCACCTTCGATCTTAACAGCCATCAATTTCGCAATAAAACCGTTCCCCTTAAAATAAAAATACAAAGTTTATTACCCAAATGAAGTTAGTTAAACGTCTAATTACTGATTCACATGATGTGCACAATGTCTGCCTTGCAGTACAATCCACCTAAAGAGAGCGCACCGGCGCATCACAAAGGTTTTAAATAAAAATCTCTTAAACTTAAAGCATCCTGTATACCAGCCGCCGCAGAGGCTGAGTGGTTATGGCGCTCGGCTGCAGGCCCGAAAGACGCGTGTTCGATCCCGGCAGCGGTGGAGGAATTTTTGGCCCGTGTACTGTGCGATGTCAGTGCACGTTAAAGAACCCCAGGTGGTCGAAACTCCCGCAGCCCTTCACTACGGCGTCTTTCATAGCCTGAATCGCTTTGGGATGTTAAACGTCCATAAACCAAACCAAACCATCCTGTATACCTAGGTATTTGCGTGGATTCGCTGGAGAGTGCGTTTGAAAACGAAGCAAGTGCTTTCTCTTCTAGTTTCACGCTTCGCCTGCATCAGGAATACAATGCAAAATGAAATCATTTCTCCTAACTGGCTTTCCACATCATTTAAACAAGATGGAGTGCTGCCTAGACCACTGTCAAATATTTAGCTTCGTCCTGAATCGAAGATAGCCAGGCTCAATGAGATTAGGAATATTTATTCGATTCAAGAACTTCGAGGCGACTGAACACACCTGAAACTTTGAGTTCATGTCTTTGACCTTACCGTATGCGCAGAGCTGGATCTGGCCTTTAGCAATGCCAAGGTCTAGGCTTCGATTCGTGTCAACATTGTCAATTTAGCTTTGGTCCCTACAGGATAGTCCTTCGTTTCGGACTTCGAACTGTCAGGGCGAGTCCTGGGTGGGCCGAGGTTGGTTTCAATGTTTCCAGAGCAGAGCAAGTGTCACGTCAACGCATTCGCTGAAAGTTAAAAATAACACTTGTGGACATAGGCGCAGCAAGAGAAACGGATTCCCCGATTTCCTGGCGTAAAGCGTATGCATTCTTTATACTGTCCTGCGGATGATACAGCTGAATGATTGGTCAACCATGTATTGATGCACTCAGTCTTTCTTGTAGCCTCTCGAAGTAATGAAGCGATAGCGTTGAAAACCAATTGTTCAGAAAATCTTTTGTCGGCCCTGTCGGCGTCGTAGTCGGCGTTGTGGGCGAAAAATCACGAGCACGACTCTGGAATGTGGTGCCCAGAGAGCAACCCGGGATTCAGGTAGGCCAACTAGCTCACATGACCTTGCACTGCCCTCACAAGTTGGGCACGGGATAGTGAGAAAACTAGCCGTCGTGGCAGTTAGCAGTTAAATTGATGATTGGCCGTTCGGGAAGATCAATCTGGGGCGCACACGAGGCCCGCCGCTTGGAACACCTGCCATCGCAGGGCAGTGACGCATCGCTCAACCGCTGCACCACAGTCCAAGGAGGGGCATGAGGACTGCCAGGGATCTATGAATGTAGAGAATGACCTTCTGCATATGTGGGGAATTAACCCAATGCGCTATCCTCTAATTGTTTTTAAAATTTAGTTATATATGCACTTTGATCCCATTTTGACGGGTGAACATTCCCCCCGTAGATAAGAGCTCACAGAGTGCTTATATGTTATTGAAGGAATGATGAGACGACTGATTCTATCTTTAGATTTATTAATTTGCAACACAATCTACAACTACATCAAATTTACAAATATCGAAAAACTATCGAAATACAAAACCGAAACAGTCGTCGCGCCTTTCCATGGCGTAGCAGGTCACGCCGAGCTCGCGCAGTACGCCGATGAACTATCAGGTTCAGCCGTCTGCGTAGTCGAGAAAAAAGAGAATGAGGGTGATGAATCAACCAGGGAGACACAGACAACAGTCGCTTAGAAATCGCGTTAAAAGCAGCAAATTGGCCGCTAGCGACCTCTGATGCCTGCGTGGTGTCATGCCAAAAGGAAGACACTTAGGTATAGCTCCGGTAAGAGTAAGGCATGCACTCTCAGAAATGACGGCTGCTCCTTCAGTGACACTCAACCATAATGCGACAACGGAACTGTAGTCGCCAGTCACTGTCTCGGATGCAGCACTTTGTGGCCACACGGAACGATAGTCACTGCAAGTATGAGAGTTTAAGACATCTGCGCAGATACTGTGAAGAGCGCAGGTGCGCTTGCGCCTTACCGGACATTAAGAAACGTGGAACGGACAGCGGTATACACACACTGACCTATAGGGTGCAAGCGTCCTGGTTCCTTGAGCGCTTCGAATAACACAGGCTACGCGCGTCCGCTCGGTCAGAGTAGGGATTCTCAGAAACCTGCTTACTCTTCGAATGCTTATTTCCGCTCGCAGTGTAGAAGACTCTCCCTTCCACCCGCCTATTCTCCCAATCGCGCCTTAGCGATCGTCGTCTTTTTCACTGTATGCCTGCGGTTCCGCGCCAGGCCTATCTATAGAAACACCATGGAAAGCCCAGATGAATTCAGCGGGAAAGCGCTGGAAGATGGGTGTAGTTAAGAAGGAGACTGGCGCCTTTCGCACCCATCACTTGCTAAGGGAACGACCGTCCAAGCTTCAATATGCATGTGCGTGTGGCAGCGAGAGGAATAAGTGCGATACGTAAGCTGCTGACCATTGTGCTTGTTTTCTTTTTCTTTAAATATAATTAGACCGTAGTTTTCTTTCATTATTATCGCGCAGACTTCCTCTCTACTGGCACTCAGCAATTATGAATTGAGACCAGCAACCTGCTCCGCCAATGTGCGGAATTGCGACTCCAGCACGACAGCCGTGATCACATCCCAGAAAACTGCGCGCATAACCCTTTCGATACCTAAGCGAATGAAGAACCCACAAAAAATATCTAGAAATGGCTGGCCCGTGTTCACAACTGCAGCCGCAGGGCGAGGATAGCTGTCTAATTCTTTGTATTGTGCGCGCTTTACTTGAAGTCAGGTATGAAAGACCAGTAGTTGAAGATATGGAGGGACCAGTCCTTAATAATCATTGCTGGTTAGTTTCTTATTTTGCAAATACGCCGCAGAGAGCAGTCGCGCCGCGCTCACACTACTGTATCCACAATGGTCTACTCAAATGGTTCGCGCGCTTGAGTTGCCCTTCGATAGAGTCCTGAGACTTCTCTCGGCAAAATAGCCTTGCAATGAGAAACGTATAAAGCCCCTGAAAGTTTTCAACGGTGTTTGCTCAGTGTGCTACATACGGAAAAAGCGCGAACGAGCACGGATTTTCAGGAGCTTGCAAATGACCAATTTCGGCGGCGATTAAAAATCTTGCATGGGCTAGTTGGTACACCAGATTTACAACGGAAGAGAAAGGAGGCACACACAACGACACAAGAAACCCGCCTTTTTAAAGGCCGACCGAGCCGTGTCACACTTTCCAGCTCCCATAAAACGCAGGCTCCTGGAGCCAAAGCGCGCAGTACATCACGGAAATCTGTGGTGGTTTGCGTGATTTCTTAGGATTCTGCAAGAAAACCGTTCCCGCATATTCGAAAGCACACTGCGCGAGTTATTCTGCACATTGGGAAAGATGTGAGAGGGGAAAAAAAGGCGAAAAGAAGTCGAAGGAGATTGAATTTGGTCAGAAGTTGGGGAGGAACGCTTCGGATGTCTCCATGATTTCAACGGAGCCACTGACACCGTGGTAGCAGGCTTCGCCATTTTTAAAAACGTTTCGAGTTTTGCACGCCTGCAGTGAAAGCTTCGCCACACAACTAAAGGTTTTTGAGTAGTTGGTTTCTGTGCAGTGCACTTTTGTAGTTAGGTGAACGGGGATAGGCTTGATTCATAACTACCGGTGGCTGCTGCAGAAATCCGAGTATGCACGGAGCGTATAGGCGCCATCACGAGCCACCAAGGCACCCAACCGGGCTGTCTCGTGTGAAACGTCAAAAGAGGCCTGCCACTGCCAATCAGCTTTCACTAATTAATGCGTTAAGCCAGAAAGCTTAGATCTAATAATCTTTCTTTCCAAGTTGCATCTAATAGTCCGAACCTGCAGTCCCTGTCTGGTCCACAGTTACAGCGCCCGTATACCTGCGCCTAAAGTATCCAAATTGTTCCACCTGCCAATGTGATATACGGCTGAATTATTTGCCAGTGGGTGCCGAACGCCTTGCATGTAAGACGCGTTGATTTTCCTGCGTCATTGTTCAATGATACATGTATGCACGGACACAGCAGCTGCGTATCATCAACGCTAACGCGAATTCTTCGTGGCGCGTTTTCTCCGTGACGCTGCGGAAAACCGCAATCTGTAGCAGTGCCCAGGCGCTAGACAGACTACTTTCTCAACCAGCTGCAGAGGCAACAGAACTGTGCACCTCGGTCGGACGCCCTCAGAGCGACAGCAGCTTGGCGTACGTGACGATGCGTGGAGCGGAAGGTAATGTCTTGCTCCTCAGCAGACGCGGTGCGTGGGTTGCGTCTTTGGCTGCACCCAAAAACACGAGTGGTACAAAATTCAGGTGAACGGAAAGCCATAATGAATTCCGGATCGCAAACGGCAAGAAAAAAACACGCATACAATAAAAGTGGGTAAGCAGACAGACAGATAAAAGCGGGCGTGCACATGGAATTTGGGATCTTTAACGACTGCTGATCGATGAGTTCATGTTTAGGAACAAGGAAAAGGAAGTGCTGGTCGATAGTTGTATATAGAGTTTAGTGCATCTCTAGCAGGCATTACTGCGTTATCACATATGCTCTCAGAATAGCAACTGCATATTTATAATAAAGGTTAAAGCTAAGCCTTAACTGCGCAAATGATTTTGTTAGAAGTGCAAATTATCAAGCAAATAAGAACAGCTGTCACTATCAGCAGCAATTCTAAAAGTAAGGAATAAATAATTTGGCTTATACACGATAGATGGACATTTGGTAGCGAGTGAAAAGAATCAGCGCAATGACGCCAGGAGAGCGGCGAAAATCGCCGCGTGGTAGGCGCAGCGTGGCGCCGTGCTTTACGAACGCAGCTGGCACTTTCGTTATCATCGTGTTCGTAACCACAGCGACGAGCGTTGCTATGGGATCAAGTGGAGGAGTCAAGATGAATATCTGGTTTTCCTCAATTACATCGTCGCTTTCTTGTCCGCCTTTGCTGAGCTTGGCACTTTCGCAGCTCGAGCGCACTGAAACCTTCGCCTAATGGCTTACTCACCGAGGGCAAGCGTCAAATACACTGCCACAAAAACAGCTGGAGATAGCGCTCATAATGCTCCACGACAAGTTCAGTTGTCAGTAACGCCACGTCTAAAAAACGAAATGATGATCAGACCACAATTATGCGAGAATAAACTAGTGGTCCGAAGGTAAGTTGATAACAACCAGGAAAATAGCAGTCGTCCCCAGTCAACCGATTCGAATAAGCAACCATGGCCACAGTGACATTTTTTTCCTGTGATCAAGTTTTTAGTTGTTAGTGCACTTCGGGAGGCATCGTCTTGTTTCCTGAGATGCAACAAGACAGTACTGTGAGGACTTTCCCTCGAGAAGGCATACAAATGGGGCACAGCAAAACTCCGTCGACGATCGCTTTTCTGATTTTTTGTACTTCACTTGTAGGTATCAAGAATAGTAGAGAACTGAGACAGCGTTTCACACTGCACTTGACTTGATATTCTGCACCTGACTTGATATTCTCGCACAGGCCACTAGTTGGCCAGGAATATTCTGGATTTGAGAACTGTGAGCGCGTGGCACCATTGTTGATGTTTCAAACTCGGCAGTCTCCAATATTTTTTTTCTGCGTTAGTACTAAGGGCTATGGTTCCGTCCATGCAGCGTCACTGTCCTTGTCGAAAAGCACAATCAAATGACGTCACGCATGCGTCATTGCAAGGCACCAAGCTGATGGGCCAGATAACTGATCACTAATTGATCTGAAAACAACGGATGACAGCTGCGGTCTCCGACTCCCTCTGCAGCCCTTTCTTCCCTCTCTTTCACTGTATCTGACGTGCTCAATGCCCGGCTTATATCGGGATCATAAACGATCATAGGGATCATAAGGGTTTAATAAACCACGAATAAATGCAACAAGAAGCATAACTCAGCAATACTCACTGCTGGCGCTGCCATTGCCACCCTAGATTAACCGCAAAGACCGATGCAAGCGATGGGTTTACAACGATAGCGCAGCTAGCCCCCTTATGCGGCTGCATATTTAAGCTCTCGCTATTAATGCTCTAAACGCTGCACATTTCAGACGAGCCCTTATGACATCGTTGTATTTCATTTTGCAATGAAAACAAGACTTTTATTAGCTTAGTTTTGAAATCACATAAATACCTGTTAAACTGCGGCGACCTAACGCCATGTAAATCAGCGTTTCTTTCACTCCTTTGCATGATTTGAGCACTTTGCGTCAGGGCGAAATTATGGCGGCGAATTCGCAGCTCTCGATTTCGAACTCGACCACGGCGACTGCGCTGGGATGGAGACGAAACGCTAAAGGCGCCCGTGTGCTGTGCGATGTCAGTGCACATTAAAGATCCCCAGGTGGTCGAAATTATTCCGGAGCACCCCTATGGCACCTCTTTGTTCTTTTCTTCTTTCACTCCCTCCTTTATCCCTTTCCTTACGGCGCGGTTCAGGTGTCCGCCTATATGTGACAGATACTGCGCAATTTCGTTGAATAATAATAATAATAGTAATAATATAAAATAATAATAATAATGATAATAATAATAGGATTCGGGGAAAGGAAATGGCGCAGTATCTGTCTCATATATTGTAGGACACCTGAACCGCGCCGTAAGAGAAGTGATAAATAAGGGAGGGAAAGAAGAAAGGAAGAAAGAGGTCCCGTAGTGGAGGGCTCCGGAATAATTTCGACCACCTGGGAGTCTTTAACGTGCACTGACACCGCACAGCACACGGGCGCCTTAGCATTTTTCCTCCATAAAAACGCAGCCGCCGCGGTCGGGTTCGAACCCGGGAACTCCGGATCAGTAACCGGGCGCCATAACCACTGAGCCACCTCGGCGGCTAAAATTTCGCTTCCCCCAAACCAATTTTGGACACACACCGCCGCCCGCCGTGGTGGCTCAGTGGTTACAGCGCTTGGCTACTGATCCGGAGTTCTCGGGTTCGACCCCGACCGCGGCGGCTGCAATTCGATGGAGGCGAAACGCAAAGGTGCCCGTGTATGTTCGATGTCAGTTCACATTAATGATCGCAAGTGGTCGAAATTATTCCGGAGCCCTCCACTACGACACCTCTTTCTTCCTTTCTTTTTTCACTCCCTCAATTATCCCTTCCCTTATGGCGCTTTTCAGGTGTCCTACGACATATGAGACAGATACTGCGCCATTTCCTTTTCCCAAAAGCAGTTATTATTATTGGCGGCACATTTTATACATGGTGAAAGGTCAGTTTGACATCACTCCATAATACAAGATTATCTCGTGTTCATGGCAGGCAATCAAAAACAGGGAGGGGTCATTTCCAGTATGCAGCTGCTTTCCTCAAACTGGCAAGTCGAAATCATTTGTTCTCATCATACGGCCTGTAGCTTCTTTTGCTCATCACAATCATAAATAATTACGAGGCGGGCACCAAAAATAGTGCTGCTAAAAATCTATTTTCGACGCCACATCAATTTCACGCCAACGCGAAAAGAGCGTCTTAAATGACAGCGAGTGACGCAAACAGTGTCACTGATTCACACACCTTAGAGCCACTCAGAGAAGCTAGATGACGCCTACAGGCGATTATAAATATCGAGATTTGGGAAATGAAAACTTCTGAACCAGAGCAGTTGGGACCTGCATGTCGTCCGCCTGAACGAGCTGGTGGGACTATCATGTCGCCCGCCTGAACCTTAACACGCGCCCTGACCGTAGGCAATGAATACAGGGTTTGGAGAAGCAGCCCAGAGGAATATCCCGCAAGTTCATCAAGGCCACTCGGGAGAGAGAAAGCTTAGAATAAAACTCACCCTCCAGGTTGCGGGGGAAGGCTGACGGCTGTGACCGGTTGCGTGCATTTCTGCGCAGGTGCTTCTCGGAGCTTAAGCATCTCTTCGCCTTTGCCACGGAGGTGGTGGTGGTCGTCACCAGCGTCTTGTCTTCCATTGGTGCTGCATGGCCACGAGGCGACGAAGCGATTTTCCAGCTCGTCGTCCGCTGGCTGCACAGATGGCCGCACGGTACAGGTTATTCCGACGGTACTGCTACTGTGTGGCCCCGAGGCGACGAAGCGCTTTGCGAGCTCGGCGTCCGGTGGCTGCTGATATGGAAGCCCGGCACAGGTTTCTCTGATGGTACCGGTGCTCCGTGGCCCCGAGGCAACGAAGCTCTTTTCGAGCTCGGCGTCCGGTAGCTGCCCAGATGGCTGCGCGGCACAGGTTGCTCCGATTGTACTGGTCCTGTGTGACCCCGAGGCGACGAAGCGCTTTGCGAACTCAGCGCCAGGTGGCTGCCCAGATGGCCGCGCGGCACAGGTTTCTCCAAAGGCACTGGTCCTGTGTGGCCCCGAGGCGACGCGCTTTGCGAGCTTGGCGTCCGGTGGCTGCCCAGATGCAAGCGCGGCACGGGTATCTCCGATGGTACTGGTCCTCCGTGGCCCCGAGGCAACGAAGCGCTTTTCGAGCTCGGCGTCCGGTGTCTGCCAAATTTGAAGCGCGGCACAGGTTGCTCCGATGCTACTGGTCCTGCATGGCCCCGAGGCGACGAAGCGCTTTGAGAGCTCGGGGTCCGATGGCTGCCCAGATGTAAGCGCGGCACAGGTTGCGGTCAGTTCCTTGGCCAAGATCGTCATGCATCGCGAGTTCGAGTCGAGAACCACTCTGATGGAGTTAAGCAGCGGACTAGTCGGGAGGGACAGTGTGGACGCACCTAGCTTGGCGGTGCCTCATGAAGGAACGGCTCTAAAGAAAAGATGGCGTGCGTTCGATTTCTCGTGCCGCTCGAGCATAGAGAGCTCGAGCAGCCGACTAGAGATGATGATGATGATGATGATGATGATATATTCGGGCTTAATGGACATAAACACCGCGAGCGATTGACTCGAGGACTAGGTAGACCTCGAGACATTTTTTTCTTCTACTTCTGGTTTGTTTTGCGCGCGTGCAAGAGAAGATGTGCGAAATATTTCGGGGGCTAGCTCGGGATTAAATCCAGTGCAGGCATTCCTTTCACGTCTGCTTCGAGGAACTTGGTGTCGGCGATGTCTGCGTGCTTCTGCCTGGCCACGATAGAAGGCTTTTTTCTAAGTGAGAACGTCCTTCATTCCAGGTTAATAGAAAAATGAGCTGCGGTTCAACTACTGCTGAATCTAGTTAGAGAGCGAAAGCTGCTCTGTATCGGGTAAGTAGACGCGGCTTGGCCTGTAACCTTGAGTGCGCTCCATACACTAGATTTGCAACGCGCCTACCCTTGCAGGTGACGGTTAAACAATGGTTGATCGCGGGAAGTTAGTCACGCAGTGAACGCTGCGGCTTAGTGGCTTAGCTCGGCTATGCCAGGATATACGTAGCGAAAGCTAAGGCACAGCATAATTAGCCTTGGTTAATCTTGATTGCAAGTCCAGGTTTGTCTGATTGTCTAGCTATGCTGTCGCATTAAAGGCGACACAACTGTGCTTGGGGCGCACGCGAGCTCTCCTTTTCAATCCGACAGGTCATCAGTCACGCAACGCAGCTGGCGAAGCGAGCGGAGGGGAGCGCAGTGACGAGGTACGCGGTTTTACGTCATACGAGCCGCGCGGTGTGACGTCATGCCAGATGGCGCGGCGAGCGCGCAATGCACAGTAACCGTCTGACATATCTCCATGGACCCCCGAACTGCGTCGTGAAGGAAGGAATAAAAGAGGGAGGGAAAGAAGATAGAGAAAAGTAAAAATCGAAAGTTGCATTTTGAGACAAGGGACGTTCTGTGGCTCGGTGCTGCTAGTGGCGCATGCGCAGTTGTGACTAGGGAGCGATAGAGAGAAATTCGCCGTGTGTCCTCACTGCTCCTCGCGCATGCGCCGCACGGCTCTCCAGGAATCACGCTAAACTGCTCAACCTGCGGCCTGTAAAGCTTTAGCTTTAAACATGAAGATGGAGAAGAGCAAGAGAAGCAGATCGAAAGTTTACAAAGGTTTCTGTGGGAGTTCTAGTAAGGAAGAGGCGAAAACAGAGGAAAGAAGGGATGCTTGCAGTTCCTGGTTTACCATTGCGATGTGCGCCGTGGTTTTTTGTGCTAGCACAAAATTCTTGTTTTAAAGTTAGGCTGAAAAAACATTTAGAAGCCTAAGAATTTTCGACAAGGATTAAGCATGCGGTCGAGATTCAAAGCGCACAATTTCAGTTCCGCAGCTTCCGACACCTCGCGCTTGTTTGCGTGCCCATTGTGGGCATCGCTGGGAATAACGGCGCTGCAGTCGTCCTTTTCTACACATTTCGCGCGTCGTCTGCTACACCTCCTTAACGACAGGCAGCGCCACACCCATAGCTGCACGGCACTATGGTACACACAATAAAGTTGAAAAGAACATGAGAATAAACGAGGAACGCTTCTACTGTTACGTTTTGTGTGTCTGATGCAATCCAAGCACTTTAGTTTCTTACTATGTGTTTTCGTCGGTTATAGCACTTTACACCGTGATTTATTCACAAATGAAAATTGGGTCACTGACCAAGTCGAAAGATGAAAAATGACGTTTCGGGTCCCATACGGGGCCCTTGTTCACAATGAGGCTGTCACAGAAGAAGGAATGGTTATATACGCTTCAGAATCTTCTGCAATCTTTTCACGTAGATAGGATGTAGCGTGCCCTGATTCTTGTTTAGCGTGTTGGCAGTTGTCTGGTTGATTAGGGATTCTAGATGAAGTCTTGCAGATAGGTTTCTTTCCGTCGCCAACATTTCCACCTCATCCCAGCCAATCTCGTGGCCAGTGGACAGCACGTGCTCTGCAACTGCATTTTTTGCTGCGCGCTTGTTTCTGACGTCGCCCTGGTGCTCCTTCATGCGCCGCTGGAAGTTCCCGGTTTCCCCAATGTAGACGGAGGGGCAGTCGCTGCAAGGGATCCTATAAACAACGCCAGGGAACTTGGCACGTGGTAGCGGGTCCTTCACGTTGACCACATCGGCTCGCAGTTTGCTAGTTGGCACGTGTGCAATGTGCATTTCGTGTTTACGGAAAATCCTAGAAAGGGCCTCGCTGATCTGACGCACGTAGGGAATCTCAGCACGTTTTATCTTTTTTGTCAGCTGCTGTGCTCCTCGTGTGTAGGTGGCTTTCTTGGTGACTTTGCTGGTAAAATTTCTAGGGTAGCCGTTTCGCTCAAGATCGTGCTGTATAAGCTTCATCTCGTTGCCAAGGCTGACCGGGTCGGAACAGATGTTTTTAGCACGGTTGACAAGTGACGCAACCACTGAACGCTTGTGAGCCGTAGGATGAGCGGAATCAAAATCCAGGTATCTCCCCGTGTGCGTTGCTTTTCGGAAGACGCTGAAGGCTAACCGATGCGCATCACGTTTGACGAGCACATCCAAGAACGGGATCACTCCGTTCGCTCCCTCTTTCAAAGTGAAATTTATGGATGGCTCTACGGCATTCAGGTGTTCAAGGAAGCTGTGAATGTGCTGCTTGTTTAAAATGCAAAAGCAGTCATCAACATACCTCAGAAACACCTTTGGACGATGTGTGAACGAGTTCAGGGCTTTCTGTTCAATAGACTCCATTGTCAGGTTGGCAGCCGTGACTGAAATGGACGCTCCCATTGCGGTTCCGAAGATCTGCTTGTACACTGTGCCGTTGTAAGAAAAATACGTATTGGCTAAGCAGAAATAAAGCAATTCGCTGATCTCGCTCACGTTCAACGGCGTGCGATCGGGAAATGAGGGGTCGCTTTTTATGAGCTCCTTGCAGGTTTCCACAGCGAGATCGACCGGGACACTTGTGAACAGGGAACATACATCAAAGGACACGAGCACATCGCTTTCTTCGAGAACGACATCCTTGACTTTTTCAATAAAGTCTTGCGAATTCTTGATGTGCGTCGCTGTTTGTCCCACCAACGGAGCCAACACTTTGTGCAGATAACCGGATAGACGGAAAAGAGGCGACCTGGTGAAATCCACGATTTGCCTTAGCGGAGTACCAGTTTTGTGAATTTTCGGCAAGCCATATATTGCCGGAGCGGATCCGTTAGTGCAAAGAAGCCTGTAGTACAGTTTTCTTTGAGAAGGCGGAAGACCATTGAATATGTCAGACAGGATCACTTGCAAGCGGGACTGTATTTTGGACGTAGGGTCCTTACTGAGCTTGCAGTAGGTTGTCGCGTCCTCGAGCATCTCTGACATTTTTGAGTGGTACGCAGACCGGTCAAGCACAAAAGTCACATTTCCTTTGTCTGCGAGCAGAATTGCAATATCTTCCTTCTTTCTCAGCGACTCGAGGGCCTTCCGTTCACCTTCGGAAAGAATGTGCTCATGGTGCTGTTTCCGCATTCCTTTAAGAACACCGATCGCATTCATTCTGACATCTTCTTGTACTGCGGAATGCGGAAACAGCACCATGAGCACATTCTTTCGGAAGGTGAACGGAAGGCCCTCGAGTCGCTGAGAAAGAAGGAAGATATTGCAATTCTGCCCGCAGATAAAGGAAATGTGAATGTTCTGCTTGACCGGTCTGCGTACCACTCAAAAATGTCAGAGATGCTCGAGGACGCGACAACCTACTGCAAGCTCAGTAAGGACCCTACGTCCAAAATACAGTCCCCCTTGCAAGTGATCCTGTCTGACATATTTAGTGGTCTTCCGCCTTCTCAAAGAAAACTGTACTACAGGCTTCTTTGCACTAACGGATCCGCTCCGGCAATATATGGCTTGCCGAAAATTCACAAAAGTGGTACTCCGCTAAGGCCAATCGTGGATTTCACCAGGTCGCCTCTTTTCCGTCTATCCGGTTATCTGCACAAAGTGTTGGCTCCGTTAGTGGGACAAACAGCGACGCACATCAAGAATTCGCAAGACTTTATTGAAAAAGTCAAGGATGTCGTCCTCGAAGAAAGCGATGTGCTCGTGTCCTTTGATGTATGTTCCCTGTTCACAAGTGTCCCGGTCGATCTTGCTGTGGAAACCTGCAAGGAGCTCATAAAAAGCGACCCCTCATTTCCCGATCGCACGCCGTTGAACGTCAGCGAGATCAGCGAATTGCTTCATTTCTGCTTAGCCAATACGTATTTTTCTTACAACGGCACAGTGTACAAGCAGATCTTCGGAACCGCAATGGGAGCGTCCATTTCAGTCACGGCTGCCAACCTGACAATGGAGTCTATTGAACAGAAAGCCCTGAACTCGTTCACACATCGTCCAAAGGTGTTTCTGAGGCATGTTGATGACTGCTTTTGCATTTTAAACAAGCAGCACATTCACAGCTTCCTTGAACACCTGAATGCCGTAGAGCCATCTAAAAATTTCACTTTGTAAGAGGGAGCGAACGGCATGATCCCGTTCTTGGATGTGCTCGTCAAACGTGATGCGCATCGGTTAGCCTTCAGCGTCTTCCGAAAAGCAACGCACACGGGGAGATACCTGGATTTTGATTCCGCTCATCCTACGGCTCACAAGCGTTCAGTGGTTGCGTCACTTGTCAACCGTGCTAAAAACATCTGTTCCGACCCGGTCAGCCTTGGCAACGAGATGAAGCTTATACAGCACGATCTTGAGCGAAACGGCTACCCTAGAAATTTTACCAGCAAAGTCACCAAGAAAGCCACCTACACACGAGGAGCACAACAGCTGACAAAAAAGATAAAACGTGCTGCGATTCCCTACGTGCGTCAGATCAGCGAGGCTCTTTCTAGATTTTCCGTAAACACGAAGTGCACATTGCACACGTGCCAACTAGCAAACTGCGAGCCGATGTGGTCAACGTGAAGGACCCGCTACCACGTGCCAAGTTCCCTGGCGTTGTTTATAGGATCCCTTGCAGCGACTGCCCCTCCGTCTACATTGGGAAAACCGGGAACTTCCAGCGGCGCATGAAGGAGCACTAGGGCGACGTCAGAAACAAGCGCGCAGCAAAAAAATGCAGTTGCAGAGCACGTGCTGTCCACTGGCCACGAGATTGGCTGGGATGAGGTGGAAATCTTGGCGACGGAAAGAAACCTATCTGCAAGACTTCATCTAGAATCCCTAATCATCCAGACAACGGCCAACACGCTAAACAAGGATCAGGGCACGCTACATCCTATCTACGTGAAAAGATTGCAGAAGATTCTGAAGCGTATATAACCATTCCTTCTTATGTGACAACCTCATTGTGAACAAGGGCCCCGTATGGGACCCGAAACGTCATTTTTCATCTTTCGACTTGGTCAGTGACCCAATTTTCATTTGTGAATAAATCATGCTTCACCCTGACCAGACGGTGTTCCGTCGAACCTTGGACTAAGCACTTTACACCATTAGATGTTACGACAGCACTGTTTTAGTGTACAAACATCGAGCTGTGCACTGTCATGCCGCGTGCTGATGACACGAGCCTCAGGCACTGCCAAGGAAGCAGATCGACCAGTTCTCTTTGATTTCCTTGGATGCAACTTCTGAGTTCTGCCTCCAGTGCCTGCACCTTTCTCTTCCTTCACCCTCGCGGAATTCGACCGTAGTATCTGCTCCCATTTTTTAAGTGGCTGTCATCCTGAGGTCATGCGAAAAAATGATTATCAGCGGCGTCTTTTCTGTTGCTACTTGTGCAGCCGGACGCAAAGCAGGATGGCACGTGTAACACTCACTTGAAGTCACCAAGTGCACAGGTTTCAGCACAAGGAGGTTTTTCACAGTCACTAGGAGCACCTTTCACGAAAAAGCCAGCCTGGAAATCTGATTAGCCTGTCGCAACTGCAACGAGCGAAGCTCCCGCGACAGCAGTATGTGCACGCTAAAGATCCCCAGGTGGTCGAAATTATTGCGGAGCCCTCCACTACGGCACCTCTTTCTTCCTTTTCTTGTCCCTCCTTTATCCCTTCTCTTATGGCGCAGTTGGGCGTCCACCGAAATGTGACAGTTAACGCGCCATTTACTGTCCTCGAAAACCACTTTTGAATTTTTATTCCCATTACTAATCGAAACCTGCACACATTTTTTTATTATGTAAATAGATTGTGTATATTACCCCTAACCATATATCCTCTCTTCCTGTCCCCCATCGCCACTTTCATTTCATTTCTTATTCTGCCTACTATCCTTTAATTCCGCTGCCCCAGCTCAGGTGCTTCAGTATCGATGGCAGATGCCGGGGCTAGCAAAAATCTCATCCTTCCATTTCATAAATATTTTAATAAACCACAACCACCACTACTAATTCCGAAGCCCTCTGCTACGGAACTTTTTTCTTCCTTTTTTTCTTTCACTAACTTCATTGCGATGGCGTGGATCGGGTATCCACCGATTTATGTGAGACAGTTACTGCGTCATTTCCTTTCCTCAAAAACATAATTTTCAATTTTTATTCAGAAGTCCTCCACAAGGGCACCTCCATTTTTCTTCTTTCACTCGCTCTTTTATCCCTTACCTTAAGGCGCGGTTCGGGTGTACGGCGACATATGTGAGACAATTACTGCGGCATTTCCTTTGCTCAAAGCCATTTTAATTTTTTCTTTTCAGATTTCAAATGCTTTTAAAATCTTAATAGCCCTCAGAAACCTTGTTGGTTATTTAGAAATTGTGAAATTTCTTGAAGTAAATAAAACTTCACTCTCTCCCTCGATCCGAAGCTGACGGTATTGTTAGATCCAAGCCGCAAGTCAGATTTAGATACTACGGGCTCGGCCCTAAAATGGTTTGACTCATTAAGCGAGAGTCCACAAGGAGCATTGGAGGGTGGGCCCAAGGGACTCCTAGTGTTGCTGACGGCCGTACTCGTGCAGTAATGAGCAGCTCAGCAGTACGTGGTCGGTGCTGGGCGGGACCATGCAGGATGAGCAGAGAGAGGTACGGGAAAGAGGTTAGAGGAATGGTTATGGCTAATAAATTGAAGGTGCGGATAGAGGAGTGTGATACCGGTCACTGGGCACGGCACCAACCACCGAAGTTCGCAATTAGGCCTGCTAAATTCTCTCCCTCGTACCGCCATTCAAGCACAGACTGTTCGACACAACTTATAAGCGCCTCTGAGCACGAGGCAGCGCAGATCGCGCGTGTTCCAGACTGGCTTGCCCTGCCGGGGCCCTGCACAATAGCGACCATATTGAGCACGCAGTTGAAAACCCGCCACTGTGGCTCAGTGGTTAGGCGCTCGGCTACTGACCTGGAGCACCTGGGATTGAATCCGACAGCGGTGGCCGCGTTTCGATGGAGGCAAAACGCCGGGGGCCGGTGTGCTGCGCGATGTCAGTGCACGTTAAAGATCCCCAGCTGGTCGAAATTGACACGAAGCCCTCCACTACGGCATCTCTTCCTTCTCTTAGTCTCTCCTTTATCCTTTCCTTTACGGCGTAGTTATGCATCCATTGAGATATGTGAGACAGTTACTGCTCCGTTTCCTTTCCTCAAAAACTAATTTTCAATTTTTATTCTGAAGCCCTCTGCTACGGAGTTTTTTTCTTCCTTTCTTTTTTAACATCCTCTTTTATCCCATTCCCGTACGGCGCGGTTCGTGCGTCAGCAAGGATATGTGAGACAGCTACTGCGCTGGTGGGTTAGCTCAGGTGGGTTAGCTTATGTTAACACTGTCCGAAAGCGAAAAGCTGCATCTCCCTGGCTCTTTTCGTGCTCGAGCGACTGCCGGTCTTCACGGCAGGCACCGCATCGAACCCACCTATCCCTACGCTGAAGGCATCACAGTGCACCGGCGTTTTATGCAGGACGCATTTTGATGCCCTGCGCATGCGATTCCCGCTGAGGCTCTCCCGCTCCGTACTTCTACAAGTCAAAGAAGGAGTTCTAAGTAACGTCCCTAGGGACGGAGAGAACGTAATAATGGCACTTGATATCAAAGGAGCTATTGACAACGTAAGCCTCGAAGCCATCCTGACAGGCCTGGACGACCTGAACTGCGGCAGGAGGGACTTCGGTTACGTCAAAGCTTTCCACTCAGATAGAACGGCGACGATAGGGCTGGGAGAACTCCGTTCTGAGAAGTTCCACACCCCTAACCAGGGAACTCCCCAGGGCTCGGTCCTCTCACCTACACTTTTTAACGTTGCAATGATCAGCCCTGCAAAACAACTTAAGGAAGTCGAAGGAACACACCATGCCATGTATGCCGACGACATCACCATCTGGACAAATACGAGCTCACTAAAAGAAAAGGAAGAAAGACTACAGGAGGCCGCGACCTGCGTAGAAAACTACGTAAAAGCGAGAGGGCTAGCATACTCCACCGAAAAATCAGAACTGCTCAGAGTCCGGAGAGGGAAACAAAACCGCACAGTCCCGAACAGCGACGAGCTTAGGCTCAACATCTACCTAGAGGGAAAACCCATACCAGAGAAAACACTCATAAGAATCTTGGGCATGTGGATACAATCAAACCAACTGCGTACACATGCACTTGCTCTACTCAAAGCTTCCACCCTGCAAATTGCCCGCATGATCACGCGCGTCTCCTATAAACGCTCGGGCATGCGAGATGAAGACACGCTAAGGTGGTCAGGAGCCTGGTGATCAGCCGAGTCACCTACAGTCTTCTATACTGCAACCCAATCAAAAGCGAAATCCAACAGATTGATGCGATTATACGCAAAGCATACAAAACAGCACTCCATCTACCGCAATGCACATCCACAGAGAAGCTTTTAGCACTAGGACTTCATAACAACTTTGAAGAACTGAGATAGGCACAACACGTCGCCCTGTTGCAGACACTACAGCAGACTCCGTCTGGCAGGGAGCTTCTGCAGAATTTGGGATTGCAACGAACAAATACAAGAAATCCAGCGATCCGCGACTATCCCGGATGGCATACGGGGCACAATTAGAGTGACCCCCATCCCCAAGAACATGGACCCCAACCTACACGAAGAACGCAGAAATGCGAGTGTATCGCAAACACTTGCCATATATAATAGGAAAATTACTGAAGTCTAATTAGTTAAATTATGTAACGTGCTGTTAATTCTTCTTTCGTTTTCACTGCAGAGGACCGCTGCAGCGCCCTGATACAAAACCTGCTCACATCGGTACGTTGAGTCGTGGTCTCGATACCATCGGGTCGGAGCGCGCTTTGGAGGCGCGACGGAGGAGGCAGTAGCACAGGTTCCTGTCCATAATTTCACATGCCGGTAATCCTATTCCTAGACGTGAATCGAATGAAGTGAAATTTACTGATTTGGCCTAAAGTGCAAAGCTGCCCCTTGCCGGCGAGTTAACTTGTCCTGCCTCGCAGCTTTATTTTTCTCTTGCCCGCTGGCTCATGCTTTCTCAAATGCGCTCATCTCTCGCCGCTCGGTCTGTTCGGTGTAAGGTTTTATTTTGCGGAATGTGAAACACGAGCGTTTAGAATGAACAGCCACAAATGCGAATATGTAGAATGCAGAAAAGAAAAAATATAATACCGGCGCATTAATTGCAGCTCGAAATCTAGCGTAAGAGGTGCTATTTTTCGTTGGTTATGGTTGCGTCGCGGCCACATTTAGAAAGACCTGCCACGATTATCATCGTAGTCGTTCAGTTTAAACCAAAGAAAGCTATACTTGCACCGAGTCCTTACCTGTAAGAAAATAGTCGTGTCACTGACAATTGCCGCTAACCAACCACCGTGGACGCTTTTACTGGCTTACTAATCCGAGTTTCTGCACCAAAGTTGACTCCTTTTAGGGCGTCGAGCAGTGGCTAAGAATGCAATGATAGCCCCTAGCTTTGCCATCATCGTTGACATAAGAAAAGGCACGCAGCAGTGCGGACGAGCTTTCTTTTTGCCATGACGCTCCGTGTACGACATCCGAAAGTTCCTACTGCCATCAGAAGACATGGTGCATCTGTAGGACGAGTTCTCCAAATACGGAATCGACGCGTAGCTGCTATGTCATAAAAATCGATCATTTTTATAGGAAACATGACAGTGAATGCGCCGACGAAGCACTGCCAAAGGAGCAAACGTATGTCTCCACGTACTGGTGATCCCTCTATACACTATCGTTCGCGGCGCTGCCGAATCGAGCGTTGACTTCGTGAAAACCGCACCTTGTAATCATAATTTCAAAAAGTGATGGTGCGCAAATCTGCCGGGAAACAAGCGGAAGCACTGATTTTTGGTATCAGAAGAATGAGACCACTTTTGGCAACGCCTGATTAGATCAGAAAACAAGTTACTGACATTACGGCTCCGGAAGAATTATCCTTAATAAAACAAACTTTTCACGCCAGCGGGAAAAGCCGTTATTCCGCCGATAGTAATCACTTACCCGCCGCTATCAGAGTTACGAAAACCTGCTTTTAACGCTAGCGAGACGCGGCGTCATTCCTTCCGACACTCATGAGTGGATCAAGAGGCTTCTCGCTACACTTCAAATTTATGTCGGTTTTCTTTTTCCGGGAAGCGCTTTTTCGGGTCGTGGTCGTCTTCAGCATTCTTCGGAAATTACTTACTAAGCTAGAAACAATGTCTTGTCTGGAGACTAGGATAGAAAGGACAAGTGAAAGCGCCAAAAGCAGCACGGTGCCAGTTCAGTTCACGAGAATGAGGTTAGGAGGAGAGGAAGCTGTATTAAAGAAGAGAAAGAAGTGCGGGCGCGTAACACACGTAAGAGAGAGAAGGAGCGTTTATTGACCGGAAGGGCAGAGAGGTTGGCCTGGTACTCTGCACTGGGGAATGGGAAGAGGAGATATATATAAATGGTTTTTTAGGGAAAGGAAATTGCGCAGTACCTGTCTCATATCGTTGGACACCTGAACCGTGCCGTAAGGGAAGGGATAAAGAAGGGAGTGAAAGAAGAAAATAAGAAATAGGTGCCGTAGTGGAGGACTCCGGAATAATTTCGACCACCTGGGGATCTTTAAAGTGCAATGACATCGCACAGCGCACAGGCGCCTTAGGGTTTTGCCTCCATAAAAACGCAGCCGCCGCGGTCAAGTTCGAACCCGGGAACTCCGGATCACTAGCCGAGCGCCCTAACTACTGAGCCACCGCGGCGAGTAAGGGAAGAGGATAAAAATCGAGGCTCACGATGGGGGATAATGATGATGGGAGGTGGAAGATGAAAAAATACATAAAAAACGAAGGCACACTTTTTAACTTCGGCAACGCGAGGCAAGGTCCGTGTCACTTAAAAAGCGTGAGAGCGCTCGCGTTGCCTGTACAGTTTTCAAACTACATGGCCAAGCGCTATACGCTTAATGTTTGCGAAGAACATCAATCATAGAAGTCACTTGGGGTATCTGCACGGACTTGTCCAGAATGCCTGCGCAAGTTTCTTTCTGAAGGCCATTCAACGTGCAGAAAAACAGACAAAATATCGTTGTGTATCGCTTTAATCAATGAGCCAGCAACACACATTACTTGATCAAAATCTACCTGTCATGGTGTCTCAATGGCTATGGCTTTCAATTTCTGAGCAGAAGGTAGCGGGATCGAATCCCTGCATCGGCAGCCGCATTTCGGTGGAGGCGAAATGCAAAAAATCCCCTTTGCTGTGCTACGTACGCTACTGAACATTAAACAACTCCAGATGGTCTAAATGAAAGCGAAACCCTATACTTCTGCGCCTATTTCTCTCTTTCTCATTTCGGCCGCCGCGGTGGCTCAGTGGTTATGGCGCTCGGCTGCTGGCACCAAAAACGCGGGTTCGACCCCGGCCGCGGCGGTCGAATCTCGATGGAGGCGAAATTCTAGAGGCCCGTGTACTGTGCGATGTAAGTGCACGTTAAAGAACCCTAAGGTGGTCGACATTTCCGGAGCCCTTCAGTACGGCGTCCCTCGTGGCCTGAGTCGCTTTGGGACGTTGCCGCCCCCCCCCCCCCCCATAATCCAAAAACCAAATCTCTTCCTCATTTCACTCCGTCCTTCAAGTCCTTCCCCTCCGGCGCGATTTCCACCGCAACACGGCTACTACGGCTTCCCTTTCCGTATAACCACACACACGCACAAACACATGCGCGATGAAAATGGTGATATGGGTGGAAAGAAGGACAGTGGACAGAAATAATATTGTTTCCGTTGTGAAGGAACTTCCTTGTGCAATGCTATCTTCTAGTGCGAAGGCACTGCTTCATTTGGTTCCAAAAGCAACAACAACAAAATATGTGAAGCCTCGCAGTAACTCGATTCGGAAGAGAGCCGCGCAAGCTGCAGCCAACGGGAGGAAGCTTGGGTAAGTTCGGAGGAGCGTCGCGCCAGCTGTAGGCATTGGGAGGGTGACCTTAAAGATGACCTTTGCAAACTTGGAAAAATAAAATGAGTATTGCCGTTACTGGGTTCCAAACCCGCGGCCTTGTGTTAAACTGCAGCACACTCTCGCGCTGTTCATTGCGCATCGAAGTCTTCATCGTCTTCTACCTGCGGCGCGAACACATGAGATCAGCTTAACCTCGATCAGAGCTTAAACTGACCCTAATACCGTCTCCAGACGTGCCGACAACCAGGCGAAGCAAAGCCACGAGGCAACAAGGCTAAACACGTGCTTTCGAACGTATACTCGGTTTAGCTACGTTAAAATCCTACTATTCTTTAAAATATCTTCCTTAATTGCTTTATCCAAGTTATTCTCGTGCATTGCGACGGGAAAACTTTAGCAGTGTTTTGATCTTCACTTTTGCTTCAGAGGCGCATATTATCAACACTAACCCCGCCTAACGCCGCGTGACTGGTAAGCACACGACCACAGGCCACTCACGAAAGCCAACGAGAAAAACGCCAAAATGAGACCCAGAGCGGACTTGCAGCAGCGATGTCTTGCGAAACTCTCTAGGAAGTTTTGTCCCCGTGTACTGACGGAGCTCCAGTAAGCACGCTTGTGCTGGTGAATGATCACGCACGCTTCTTTTTGGACTCTGCCACAGAAGCGGACTTCTTGCCTTTATCCTACAAGCACTGCGACCGGCTGAGCTGCGAAAACTCCGCAGCGCGCGCATATGCGGCGACGCGTTTCCTGTACACTGCCTATAGGTGCTCATCAGCGCCCATCTGTCAGGGCGTAAGAGGCTTTCCGTAGATGCGCGCCTTCACCGCGAGTTTTGCGCTGGAAACAGTTGCGAATGCCCCCCCCCCCCCCATCCCCTTCCCTCCCAAAAAAGCACTACTTGCCGGTAACGTACCATCACCATCTGCGTAACCTTATCCTTTCTTGATCGCTTTTTCTTTTTTGCTTTAGAACCGGGAAAATGCTTCCAGCGTCCACGGATTTCTTCCTGAGCGTGGGCTCCGCCACATTGTACAGCGCGGGTTGCCAACCTTGTTTTTTAGTCTCCCTCGTTGCTGCATCGCCGACACTAATAGGAATCGGATAACGAAACACTTTGTCGTGGCTTAAGTACCTATAGAGAATAAGCAAGCAAAGTTCTCTGCCCGCCAGGAAAGCAGCGTTTAGAGATGTGTTCGATCGGTGCGCGCAGCTCTTGTTCAAAACTGGTTTGACCCCCGCTTTGCGCACGGCGAGGGGAAGGAATTCGCGCACGCTTATAAAGCTGTCACCTCGATAAAAGAACAAAAGGACAAGAAACAATAACAAATATGGATTTTCGTGACCTCGTCGTGGTGTAGTGCACTTCCGCCTCATGCCTAATGAAGAGGACGGTGTTCATAATGACGGGGCTAAAGCAGGGAAATGTTGCCGTAATGCAGCGACATTCCGGGCCTCGGGCCGTGCGAAGGGTTGACGGTAATCCGTTGGCAGGCGCAGTACGCTCGTTGGGGTCGAGTAAGCACCACGTTCATGCCGCGCGTTGCAGAATTGTGCATCATGCAAAAGACGGAACAAGGTGTCATCCAATTCCTGCTCGTATGAGGGGTGAAGCCGGACATGAGCAGGCTTGCATCCTTTTTACCTGGTTCGTTGAACCGGCAAAGCGGGCTCGTTAATCTGGAACGTGCGAACGCTGAACAGCAGGCTTGGAAAAGAGGCTGCTTCAGAAACAAGGAAACAACCTTCGTTTGCTAGGCTGGAAGCCGGTTCCACTGTCTGCCAGGTTTCCTTTATAGCGACAGCCTGTCAGTTGAGGGCTTTTCAAGCGACCAGGATGTTATCCGGCGCACCATGCGACTAGCTTGCAGTCACGTGATCATTTACGCAGCTGCCCGTGGACATTTGGACACTGCACCTAGCCCGCCACCGCCGTCGCAGCTGCCAACGCCTTTGAGAATATCTTTGAATTCATGCTTTCTGCCATTACTTCAAACGAGCCCGAAAAAATGGCAGGTGGATAGGGGCCTCACGGTGCAAAAATTCTACTTTGTCGCGGACCATGGATGTCCTTCACTATCGACAGCAGACAGCGTTGGCTGCGCGACGTTAATGCTAAATCTTGATATCGAGCTTTGTGATATCGAGATCATGCACGACGCGCTTTTCGCAGTTAAATTGCTCTCCCTGTGTTAGATTATATTATGTGTAGTTTAAACTGCGAAAGCTGCCCACGGGCTGTGGCAGACGTCGTAATAGAGAGCTCCAGATTAATTAGTGCCATCTGGATTTTTTCCTGATGTGCACTGACATCGCACATTACAAGTGCTTTTTTGCATTTCTCCTCAATCGAAATGAAGCCGCTGCAGCCGGCTCTCAGCAGCCGAGCGCCATAGCCAGTAAGCCTCTGCGGCGGGTAGGTGTTGGATTAGGCGAGAAAGAACAGTTGAAGAAGTTAGATAAGAACAGTTAGACGACATAATTGGAGAAGAAATTAGATGAGAACAGTTTGAAGAGTTACAAAGCGAAATAATAACACTACCGCATCGGCCAATAAGTAGAGGCTAGCGGATTCGACGAAATGCAAAAGAACATTTGTAATGATGCCTCGATGGTTACAGCGTTCGGCTGCTGGTGCGGTTCAAAGACATGCACCGCTGTTGCTTGTACGACCTAGGTTGCTCTTGCTTAACTCCCGTAAGGTTCATGCGCAGCGCCATGGTGTGCAGGTGGCGTCTGCACTGAATTTGGCAACGGTGAGCAGTTTGGTCACAATTCGGTGGGCAGGTTTTAATGACGTCACAAGGTCAGGTGACCTCTCTCGACTAGTCAGAGAATTTTGTGGGCAGTTTCCAATTTCGCGGTGCCCTCTGATTGGTCAGTTGGGGTCACGTAACCCTGATGACGTCATTACAGAATTGACCAATCTGGTAATTTTGTTGCGGAGGATCCGGAAGTTTATGAGACGACAGCCTAAATGCTATCGCACTGACGACAGAATGGCTCAAGTATAAATGCTTTATGAGATGATGCGTTGCGTCTGCTCCAGTAGCAGACTCAAGAGTAGCCAGGGGCCGAGACGCCGGACTGCAGGCAGTCAGACATCGGGTGGTTGTAGCTGAAGCAAAGACGGGTCGAGGAATGTAGAAAATTTAACACGCATTTAGTCGCATGAAGACAAATGAGAAAAAAAACTTTTGCGAACTTACTACAATTACACGGTTTGTAGAGAGACTGGGTGGACATTTTTTCAGGGCCCAGTGAGTCTTTTCGCACTCAGCAGCGTTCTTAAAACACCTAAAGTCCAGCCCCTCCGCCAGGGTGGTGGCCAATCCAATACTGAGCACATAACTTCAAGATGGGAGCCAATTAAAAAAGCACAGCACTGAAGCAGGCACAGTTAACCCGTGGGAACGGGCGAGGAGAAATCGCAAGTCCTCTTCTAATTCCTGTAGTGCAGCAACGGTGGTGCTGGTCGCTCCATCTTGAAAACACATGCGGTCCGTGCGATGCCCTGGGCGTCAATTCAAACCGACGGCGATCTATTCACTGTGGGGCCGCCTACTAGCGCAAACTGGCAATTGCTCGATGGCCCCGTCCTTTGCTCCCCCGAACGGGCGCTGTTTCTTCCGTCTGAATTCCTTCGCTGTACAAAGGCTTCCTTCTCCGGGAAGGCCATTCTGACGTAGCGAAGCGTGGGTAATTCCTCAGGGTTCTATCCCAGCGCGGTAGCGTTCTTGAGTCTTCGGCTGGTGAGACAACGCGTCAACAGCTGTAGTCGTCTCAATCTCAAGACCATTGCCTCGATTCTGAGAAGATGAAACGTAGCATAAGCTAAAATGAATTAAATTGGAATGGTATCTTGCAGTATTAAAACCAATGACGGGTATGTTGGTTGAAGGATATTTCACAGATAGCGTAACCCTGCCTGCTTTTCTGCGCATAGGTCACTACGTTAATGCGAATACCTTGGAAGCATAAGTGACCAGAGAAAGATTGGAGGTGAAACTCAGGATCCGGACAGCTGTGCGGGTTCTGTGCTAATTTTCCTATACAACATGATCAGGAATTCCTCCGTCCGAAGGATCGCCTCTCTTACCTTAATTTACTTCGTACCTTTAGCAAGATATCATTTTTCTAATATAAACAAGAATGTAAAAGGAATGAATGAAAAAACGTTGATTTGGAAGCCTTCTCTGGCGTCTGGGTGGAGCCTCTAGTTCATAGGCTCTTCGGTGAATTTTGTTGAGGATGTGTAAGTTAGGGTGTTTGTAGCCACCTGTAAGCGGTTGCCTGTTCTTTTGTGAGCTAGCTGCTAATAGGGGTAGAGCCAGCCTCCACCCTAGATGTTGTTCCAAAGATGCCACTATACGTCGGAACCATTGGTCTCGGTTCTAGCGGGCCAACCGCAGCTCGGTTAGTCTATCCTCAAACTACGGTATCCGCCGCGCAGTTCCCAGCCAAGCCGTCGTTTCCTGGCGTCCAGAATGGAAAAAGGCTCACTTCTTTCTGAACTGGCCTCTGGTCTTTTTATTTCTTGGCCGTAGTCGCGCGCAATCTACAATAGTGGGTGGGCGGCACACCGCTGAGCTCTAGGAGAAAAGAACGCGGAACCGGCGTGAAACTCTTCGAATCTGCCGTTCTCCGAGCTGTCAGCTTTAGCTGTCTCATACTCGGCAACAGTCATGGGTCTATCTGGCGGGACCCGTAGAGGTTGGACGAGGCAGCATGAAGCTCACGTCGGAGAGCGATTGCTGATTGCCCCGGCGTGAGCGCCAAGGGCTGCTCCCTCCCTTCCACCTCGGAGAGACAGTTCATCAAATAAAGGCACTACCACATCTGTACCGTCACCAACTTCTTCTTGGCCTGAAGTTCCCGACTACCTCTCTTGTGCGCTGTGTGTAGCTGCAGCCCACAACTTCCATCACAGCAAAGCTACAAAGTTCCGCCAGGGAGACGCGGACCTCGGTGGCCACAGCTTAAGGAACTGCCCCGTAGGGAAAGCGATAAACTGTGCAAGGCATCCTGCCAGTTCATCACTGCGGTTCCTTCGAAGCAAGCCAGGAAAGGAGCGCGAGCTTGGCACAAAGCATTCTGGGAAGCAACGTACAGCATCGGTCTTCAGGCGCCAGCGGAGAAACTCGGCATGCTGCATCGACGCGGGAAAAACGGGGCTGTCGCTCGCCGTTCTTACCGCACTCGCCCGCGAGGTGCTAGAGTTTATCCTGCAATTTGACCAGGATATCGAACGAAGATTTTGCATTCATCGTGATCATTGTACATGCTTACGAGCATCTGGTGCTGAAGTGGACATCTGCACGACAGCAAGCAGATCGGTACAATATATATCATTTTCTCCCATCATCACGCAAGCCTAACGAGATCTAGGCGGCCGCGACAGTCTGCTCCGGAACCAGCTGACCGAAACAAGATTATACGCTTATGAACGACCACAATGCTACCTGCCGCGATCTTGTGCTTGTTCTCGGCTGCAGGATAATCGGTTGATCGAAGCATGCCTTCGCAAGACACTTGATGAGTCACAAAGCAAAGCAGGAACTTGTAGCACTGCATGGATTGCGTGGGAAACGAACTACGCGCACTCTCTCGCTAGCACATACGCAGAACTATCGCCAACGATAAACCCTGAATGCCATTTCGCAAGAGCTTTATCGGCGGATTGCCTTAAGAACGAACGGCTTCGAGGTTATGTCTTAGAGAGCGCCGCATTAAATACGGAGTTCCAGAGGAAAAACGAGAGCCCGAGATCACCAGGACGGCTCAGAAGTTTCCAAAGAGGAAGGTTGGATAAACTTTTGAACCCTGAAGCATTTGGTGAACCTGTGCAGGTGCTCGAAAGAAACGGCATTTTTCCAGGCTTGGTACTGCGCAGGACAGCATTTGCGCCTTGTACGCGGAGTCCACGCCACTGGCGTAGTTGTCGCAGTCGCAGAGCTGATGCTCGCAGCTGTAGCGGTGATGCGCTGTCCTTGAACAGACGTCGATAGCCTCAACGCACGCAACGGGCGCCTTTTTGTGCTCGGCAGTCTATGCTGTTACAAGTGCGAAGCAAGCCGATATAAAGCCATTCTGAGCCATTCCAGAACTGCTAATCGCTGCCAGAGTATCCTTTCTTTCGCTAGTACTGCGCGAATTAGACACGACAGGAGAACAGGAACAAACACGGCAACACAGGCGCAGACTTACAACTGTTTATTCGAAGCCGAAAGGCAAACGCTATATAAAGGATGAACCTTAGCACATAACCATCACTGTCATACACATATGTCCGGATTAAAATCTAGACCACATTAATCAAATTGTTACGTTGCAGAAGGGCCGATAAACCACGACAGAGTACTCAGTAAGCATGTCCTCAGACACTCCATATCATGAAAATGAAAAAAGAAATGAAAAAGTAAGCAACCTAACAATCAACCTGAGTAAAGAGGGTGAAAAATACGCGAAATGAGAATGCAGGTGATCCAACAGACAACAGGAGTAAAAAATATGAAAACGAGACAAAAATCATGGTGTGACATTAGAAAAACCAGCATGAGAGCATGTAAACAACAAAGAACACGTGTAAAGGTTAAGATTAAAATCAGGTAAAAGAGTAGAATGAGGTATAGAAAAAGAAGCATGACATGGACGGCAACAAAGAACAATTGTAAAGGTGAGCATAAAACCTGATAAAATTACATTTTCTGCCTTGGGGTACATACATCCAGGAACAAAATTAGGATAAATGAAACAGTTATATGTGGCCTTCTAGAAACGCGAGTTCACTCACTGAAATCAAAATAGACGGAGTACTGATACATTTTTCACCATTTTTTACGATGTGATAGGCTTCAACCACCTCCCTTTTACTCTTATCTCTCGATTTAAACAAAAACTTAGTGTTGCGCAAACTGGCTTGCAAGGTAGTTTATTCTTGCCCTTACCCTTCCCTTTACAGTTCTTACAATGATGTGCCAGATGACCTCCCATATTGTTCTTTACTGCCAAGTTATGTTCGCGTGCCCGTTCATTGAAACACCTAGCAGTCTGCCCAATGTGAACTCTACCACATGTGAGGGGCATTTTGTACACAAGGCCCGAATCGCACTTTGTGAACTTCTTTTTATGATTGATATTGCCTTGCGGCCTGGCTCTCTATTCTCTCGACAGCAAAGGGCAGACGCTTCTCAGCTTATATAGCGTTTGCCTTTCGGTTTCGAATAAACAGTTGGAAGTCTGCGCCTTTGTTGTCGTGTTTGTTCCTGTTTTCTTGTCCTGTCTAATTCGCGCAATACTAACCTTTTTTCTGCAATGAACCAACTAGCCCGCAAGAACGTTATACTTCACTAGTACGTTCGCTGAACAAGATTTTTTGGTCGAGGCTGCTGCTTCTAGTTCAGGGTACTTTTTGCCAGTCCATGTACAGAAGGGAACTGATAAAAGGAGATGTAGAGTGCCAGCATAGGAACACGTTCACAGGAAGTTAAATGCGTGCTATAGAAGCAGCCCCTGTGCAGCCCCTGTGCATGCCTACGTTCTCTATTCTGTACTTGACCATTTGCGCGCGGCGGAGAAGTACATTGGTACAAGAAACTACTCCGCCACTCAGCGCTGAACACGTCTTGAATGGCGGACTGGTTGGCACCGATCAAGTGTTTATCTCGAACAAAATGTTCGTTAGCTTAGCGACCGTTTTTATGCATAGTAAACCTAAAGCGAATTTTAATGGCATCTGTCTACTGGATTACGGAAGCTAAACTGATAGGTTTAGAGCATATAGGATAGCCTTGAAAGACTGTACATCACCCGTGCGCCGTTACTTGCAGAATAACCGTCATGGAAATACTAACAAATCTCAGGCGCCTCAACTTTCAACGTTGGGAACATTTCCTCCTGTCGACTTTGTGTTTTCGTCCTTGTTTTCACACGCCGTTGCATTTCATTACTTTCATCTTAATGCGCAACACCGTTTTTATTGGGCTAACGAAACATGAACCTAACAAGTAAACACTGGCTGCCAGCACAAGGTTTTATTAGCCTCCGCTTCAGGTATTTAATCGCGCAGGAGGCTGGCATGTAAACCTAGATCCGGAATGTGTGTCCTGGCTTATCATCAGTCAGTCAGAACGGTGTCATCGCAGGCTGCGGCTCTGGCTCTGCGACCGCAGCAATCGCCAGTCGACCATGACGCAAGGCCACATCGCCACAGGTATCCACGGATATGTCCACAGGGGGCGCGGTTAAAGCTCGGAAGAAACTGTGTCAAGACCATTTGAATATGATTCTTTTGTTAGTGCCCTAGCACTTTGAAAAAAAAATGTCTTGTAGAGTTAAGGCAGGCAACAATATGAACAAATCTTGCATATTTAAAAGTTTTCTGAACGCCGTGCTCTTGGGAACATCCGGACGTCGATGGCCTCCTTGCCTTCTTAGCTGCAGTTGTTTTTCTTTTTCGTATCGCCGGGAAAAATAGGCGTGTTGAAATGACCTGGCGACTCTGAAGACTCGAGGTGTACCTTCATAACGCGCGGTCTTCACACCACGAAATGCAAAGTGGTGAGGATCAAGAGAGCATCTTCAGCCTGTGACTTTTCTTGCTGAGCGGCTTTTGCAAAATAAGCTCGACCTCAGCGAACATGCCTTAGTAGCTGGCGAAGATGCGGAGTTTTCCATTTGGCCATCTGGGGTTTCCGGCACCTGGTGAGACGCTCAGAAGAAATCGTGAAGGAGCGACGCCGGCCACCTGCGATGGTTGTAGAGCAGGTGCCCTCGAGCAGCAAATCATCCTAGAGAGGCGTAACGAGTCCGGCGCATATGTTTGACGCCGGACAAGTGCACCCAGGAGCTGAGCCGCATCCACCGCGCTGAAGCCGCGCGTGAGCAGCCCCAGCTGCCGACACCGTCGTGCTCCATCCCGCACAGACACCTTGAGCTCCTTTCCAAGAGACATGATTGGGTCTGGAAGGTCTTTGATGAAGTCGGCGGTTGTCCTGCGCCACAAGCTGGTGCACTCGAATGTCGGCGGTGAACGCGGTGAAGCTAGGTGCGAGGGGGAATATCTCCGCAGGGTGTGCACAGGACATTGTCCATTTTCGCATCTCTGACGCGTCTTTTTGATGTTCCCAGTAGATCTCTGCTGGTCGACTTCGTCTGCCACTGAGGCTCTGGGCAAAGCTTGCTACCGTTATCTGGACATCATTTAACAGGACAGACAGGAGCTCCTTGCCGGATTTTACGAGAGTTGCTTGCTGGGTCGTCGATGGAAGATCTTGACGCCGAAGTTCGGGGCTGCAGGACGGACCTACTGAGCGTAACAGCGTTGGACGTTGGAACCCTTTCGCGCCGGAGGCAAGCCATTGCCCAGAAGGAGGTGGATATCAGCTCCAGTGGTCGTCCAGTCACACTGGCTGCGCGTCCGTTGGCGCCGCCTGGTGGTAGTGACACTGCTTGCAAATATTCCAGGTTGTGCGAACTGTTGCTTGTGCTGCAGGCGATGAGGACAGCAATTCTTGGGGGTAATCGAGGCCTTGCTGATCGCAGCCTGGCCACCGTTAAAAGAATAAAGGGGTGGAGGACATGGGTCCAAGTGCTCATCCCATCCGCTTTTGTCGACGACAGTAGTCGAAATCCCTCGCCGATCGCGGGGAACACAGGAGGCTTCCAACCTGACAGATCTTGGGCGCTGGCCGTCACAACACGGATGGCGCCTGAGCTGCAGTGCACCTTTTGGTCCGTCGGTGACATCCACGAAGTCGCCGACGTCGCATTTCCGGGTGCACCAGATGCGCCCTCGCTTGGTGAACCGCGAGGCAGAGGGAGTCAGGATGGAGCAGCTCCTCGTGAGGTGCGCCATGCCGTGGCGCACGGGCTCTGTTGGGCGGTTCCCCCTGCTCCCGTTCGGCCGCTGCGGGCGCCTTCTGAGTGACAGCCGCCGAAGGACAGCCCGCCGACGCTTGCCGCTCTGAAGAGGGCGCGTTCAAACAGGGGCACGCGGGGAACCGTCGTCTTTCACTCTGGCAAAAGACATGACACGTGCTCCTGCTGGAAGGGAATGCGCTGTACATTACGAGGGCGAAGAAAAATCTTAAAACAAACGCATCCTAGAAGAAAAATAATTTACTCCTGTCGTTGTTATTCAGAGGGGATGGTGAAATTTACCAGATATGAGTGGAAGAGAAACACTCTGGGATCAAGAGAAGATTTCAGCCAAAAAATTGGCAAAAGAATGAATGAAAAGAGGAAAGGAATTGAAGGGACATTCATGCTCCGCCTTAAAGAGTATGACGCGATAGCATAATAATGGGTTAATGCCTAAATATGCGGAATTGTTCATTCTCTACATTAAATTCACAGATTGCCGTGGTCCTCATACCACACCTGGCGCAGTGGTGCAGCGTTGAAGCGATGGGCCACAGGCCTGTGAAGGCAGGTGCTGCCACCGGTGGGGCTGCTGAATTTGTGAGGTTGCTCTTCCCGAGCAATTTCTCGCGCCCAATCATTAACTGCCAGATGCCATGGTGGGCAGTTTGCTAACAATCCAGTGGGCAAGTTGTGATGACGTCACAAGGTCGTGTGACATTGGAGGCCCACCTGCCCTGTACGTGGCCCACCTAAGTTGTTTCTCTACGGATTTCTCGTTCACGCCGCCGACAACGACGCCAGGTGTTACGCTGAACGGGACCCTTTACGCTGTCGCGTTAATAAACCTTATTAACCAAAAGTTCATACCGGAGGGTCTCCCATGTCCAGGAAACCAATGTTGAAGACCGAACTCCAGGCTCGGCTGATCAGCTCAAGCTGAAAGGGTGGCTCAGCGTAGGCCAACTTCGTCTCCAACTCCGTACGGCTCATTTCCCTAAGCTCCTATTTCTCTAGTTGCACGTGACAGTACCATATCAAGCGAAATAGGTTGGAGACCTCTTCGCAAACTGGGCAGCGGTTGCTAGGATATTGTTCTGGTCAGACAGTGTGTAACCAAGGTAAATTTGGCAAAGTGCCGGATTGTGAGTTTCTCCAGACCATGGCTACCTGTCTACTGAGAGAATGATGAAATTGCGCGAAGTGTCGCCTCTTGAACTTTAAGTGGTTGACCAACTCTCCTTAAGTATGAGTTGTGGAAAACAAAAAGGTCCGCATGTCAGAAGGATGACACGCACTACAAGATGCATCCTTTGCTGAATGCATTTAGTGGCGTTGAACACGGACGCCAAGATGACACAGGGTTTATGCTTGCGTTACTTCGTGCCCAGGCAGCTAAAGGCGGCGACAGCAAGAAACGAGCAGACACGGCAGGCGTTGACTTCCACATGATTCTTTATTCTGAACACAGATTGTCGCCGATCCACAATCAATTCCTTTCTTTCTTTCTTTCTTTATTTCTTTCTTTCTTTCTTTCTTCCTTTCTTTCCTTTCTTTATTTCTTTCTTTGTTTCTTTCTCTCTTTCCTTCATTTTTCCTTTTTCTTCCTCCCTCGCTTTCTTTCCTTTTCTTTATATTTTCTTTCTTTCTCCATCTCTGTATTTCTTTCTCTCTCACTTCCCTTCTTTACCTTTCTTTCCTTCATTTTCCTTTTTTCTCCCTCGCTTTCTTTTCTTTTCCCTATTTCTCTTTCTTTCTCCATCTTTCTTTCTTTCTTACTTTCATTCTCTACCTCTTTCTTTCCTTCTTTCTTACTCTCTTTTCTTCATTTTTCGTTTTTTTACTTCTCCCTCTCTTTATTCCTTCCCTTCTCTCTTTTTTTCTTTCTCCCTCTCTTTATGTCCTTCTCCCTCTTACTTTCATTCTCCCACTCTTTTTTTCTTCCACTCTTTCCTTCATCCTTCTTTCTTTGGAGCCGCCGTGGTGGCTCCAAGGTTATGGCGCTCGGCTGCTGAACAGAAAGACAAGACCCGTGCACTATGCCGTGTTAGGGCACGTTACATAACTCCACGTTGTCGACATTACAGGCGCCCTTCACTACGGCGTCCCACATAGCCTGAGTCGCTTTGGGACTTTAAAACCCCGTAGACCGTCTCTTTTTCTTCTTTCTTTCCTTCTTTCTTTGTTTCTTCCTTTCTGGCGTCCTTTCATTCTTTCCTTCTATCGTTCTTTTTATCCTGCTTTCTTTCCTTCCTTCGTTCTTTCTTTCTTTCCTTCTTTCTTTCTTTCGTTCTTTCCATCCTTCTTTCTTTCATTTCTTCGCTATTTCTTTCTTCCTTTTTTTCCTTTCTCACTTTCTTGCTCACTTTCTTTCTTCCTTCATTAATTTCTTTCTTCTTCCTTTATTCCGTTATTTCCTTCTTTTTCTTTTGTTCTTTCTATCCTTTTTTCTTTTATTATTTCCCTCTTTCTTTCTTCCTTCCTTTCATTCTTTTCTTCTTTCTTTCTTTCGTTCTTTCTATCCTTGTTTCTTTCAATCCTTCTTTCTTTCTTTCCTTCTTCCTTTCTTTCTGTCGTTCTTTCTATACTTTTTCTTTTAATTCTTCCCTCTTTCTTTCTTTCCCTCTTTCTTTCTTTCTCTCTTCCTTCCTCCCATCCTTCCTTCCTTTATTCCTTCCTTCCTTTCTTTCTTTCTGTCTGTCTGCCTCTACAATGATCAGGAGTACTTCGTTTCATCTCCAGTACCCGGAAGGCATATACAGGAAGATGGGCTGTGTGAAGGTGATGCGCTCACATGCATAAAACCGGCCTTAATGCACCGTCTCGATATAACTTCAGTTTTGGTATGCCCACTTAGCGACGATGTAATATTAGATGTTCACGTCACGGACCATCGAGGCAATTCTGTTATGGCAGAGTCGGTGCAACATGTGTGTATACGGTCTAGAAAAGCGAAATGGGATACAGGCTTTTGAAATGATCCTCCCTGGAATGGTACAGCGCGTGGAGCAATCAACGAGCTTTCAATGAATAAAGATATTTACCGACAGTTGCGTAATATGATGAAGTAGCAAGGCGTGAGTGAATGTCATTAGAGAGGCCAAGGGAGGAAACGCATAATATTAGGGTAAAAACGGCGCATTGCTGTAGCGAAGGATAACGCGGCCTCACAGGTTGATAGCACGGTGAGGGGGAAGAAGAAAAAAACCTGCTAGGGAAATGATAAAAAAAATGTGACGCATGAAGGCTTCGCTTTTATTTTGGAGTGATTGCTTTCGGATTCGGGTTTATGTTTCATACTGCAGCTGAGGGGGAACAGTAGGGAGGGCTGTTGATTATTTTTGTAGCGCTGCAGAGGAAAAATGACGAATCTTTTCGACTTCCTTCAGGGCTAAGATAGGACAGTGAAAGCAGTAGAGCACCCCGGTCACGCCACTAAAAGTTCATCCAGTTCCAGCCAACCTGACCCACGTCACGAGTGTGGCGAATTTTCGGAGGAGACCTCCCACCAGTCTACATGTTCCTTAAAGCTTAGGCTTCGTCTGTGCAACGTAGTCTTTGGACAGTAGTTGAAACGTCGGGGATTTTTGTTGGCCCATACTGCGACGGAGACGCATTTTTCCCCGAGAAAGTTCCACGTATGTGGTATCGAAGTTAGAAAGAAAAAAAAATACTTCGAGTCTTATTTCGAGTACTGCTAGGCGAAGAGGGGACGCGTTAGTTGTACCTCAAGACGGGAAAAACGGTTAATTTCTGAGGCACCTAAGATTCTCTGACGATCTTGCCTTTAGTAAGCAGGTCAGATCATAATGTGACTGAGGGTGCGGACAGGAAAAGTGTAGCTTCATGCCTGAAATTAATCTTAAGAAAACTAACACAGATTGAAGAACTTGGCCGAAGTAGCAACAATTAAAGATACACTTTTGGCGTACATATATCTATAGATCAAAGAATCATGACAGGTACATATCGCAAAAAAAAACTAGGTATATAAGAAGGTGATTGAGTGTCTGCGCTGAAGATGCCAAACTTGAGAGGTTCGTTATACGTGGAGGGTAGAACGCGCTATTGAGAGCGCTATTTAACAGACTCCCATGAGAGTTCGGAAATATTCATTTAACAACGACTCTATAGAAGAAGAAATTGTAGCTGCCGCGAGTCTCAATGTTTTTGTACGGTCAATAAGGACTGGAACGTTTGCTGGTGTGAGCATCTCAGTGCACAACATGACCGCTAATCGACTAAGATAACGCGCATTTTGACGACAAAGAAAGAATGGCAAGCGGAAAACAGTGGGTTTATTTCTCTTCACTTCATGCATGTGATCGCACATAAGTCTGGCATGGAAGCCGAGGTTTGTGCAGCGTGGTCCTAGCTCATCGTCATCCATCAGAGGAAAGCATTTTTTTCGAAATTGAGGCTTCAACTCTGCTACTGCGACGCCTGTGAGCCGACCGTGACACAGGCGCTGAATGCGGTCTTGACTTTACGGGTGTAAATTGCAGTCTACAGCTCCGGAAAAATGTTAAGGTGAAAACCTGGATACGGTTCTTTTGGCTCACTAGCACAGTGATATTTCTTGTTGGGTTGAGGCAGGCAACAACATGAGCAAATCTTGGGTATATAAATATTTTATAAAAGTCGTGCTCT
This sequence comes from Amblyomma americanum, assembly GCF_052857255.1. Classification (NCBI taxonomy): domain Eukaryota; kingdom Metazoa; phylum Arthropoda; class Arachnida; order Ixodida; family Ixodidae; genus Amblyomma; species Amblyomma americanum. Next base: position 310,754,929 of record NC_135497.1, on the reverse strand, counting down.
TGGAAAAGTCCGGACGTCGCTGGCCTTCTTGCCTTCTTAGTTGCCTTTGTTTTTCCTTTTCGTATCGCCGAGGAAAATGGGCTTGACGAAGGTGCCTGCGAACGTATGCACTCGTCTCGAGGTGCGCCTTAACACCACTTGATGCAAACTGGTGCATAGCAAGAAAGCATCTTCAGCCTCGGCAGTTCTTGCTAAGCGGCTTTTACTAACTTAACTCGAGCTTAGCGTCAATTCCAAAGTAGCTGACAAGAATGCGCAGTTTTCCATTGGGATTTCCCTGCATCTGGGGTCTTCCGCAACAGTTTAAACGCCTCGAGGAGTTCCTGAAGGTGCGACGCCGGCCACCTGCGATGGCTGTGGTGCAGGCGCCCTCGAGCCCCAGATGGTCCTAGGTAGGCGTAACATGTCCGGTGCGAATGGTTGACGCCGGACAAGCACACCCTGAAGCTGGGCCGGATCCATCGCGTTGAAGCAGAGCGCAAGCAGCCTTAGTGGCCGGCACCATTGTGCTCCATCCCGTACGGGCACCGAGATCTCCTGTTCCAAAGCCATGATTGGGTCTGGAAGGTCTTGGATGAAGGCGGTGGTTGTTCTTCGCCACAAGCTGGTGCACTCGAATGTCGGCGGTGGACGCGGTGAAGCTGCGTGCGAGGGAGCATACCTAAGCAAAGTGTACGCAAAACTTGAGCCCTTTTGCATCTCTGACACGTCTTGTTGATGTTCCCAGTAGAGCTCTGCTGGTCGACTTCTTCTGCCACTGAGGCTCTGGGCAAAGCTTGCTAGCGTTATCTGGACATCGTTGAACAAGACACACAGTAGCGCCTCGCCTGATTTTACGAGAGCTCCTTTCTCTACGGGTCTTCGATGTAAGATCTTGACGCTGAAGTTCGGGGTCCCCGGACGGAACTCCCGAATGTAAAAACATAGAATGTTTGAACCCTTTCGCGCCGGAGGCAAACCACTGTCCAGAAAGAGGTGGGTTTCAGCTGCAGTGATTGTGCAGTCACACTGGCTGAGCGTCCGCTGTGGCCGCCACGTAGCAGCGGCTTTGCTTGCGAAGACTCGAGGTGGTGCGAAGTGTTCCTTCTTTAGCGGTCGGTGAGGCCCGTGTGTCTTGTCGTGAGTGGAATCATTGTTAACAGCAGTCTGTCCACGAGTAAAAACATGAAGGTGACTGGCACGCAGGTGCAGGCGGTCACCTGGTCTACTTTTGTCGACGGGAGCACCCCGAGCCCCTGAGCAATCGCGGCGAGCAGAAAAGGCTCCAAACCTGGCGGATCCTGCTGGCTGGCCTTCACATACTTGATGGCGCCTGAGGAGCAGGGCACCTATCGTCCGTCGGTGAGCGCATCTATGATGCCGGCGACGCCGCATTTTCGAACGCACCGGGTGCTCGCTCTCCTGGTAAGCAGCGAGGCAGAGGCAGTCAGGATGGAACAGCTTCTCGAGAGGTGTGCCCAGCCGAGGCGCGCGCTCTCTGTTGGGCGCACCGCTCTGGTCCCAATCGACGGTTGCGGGCGAGTTCTGAGAGAGCCGCCGAGGGAAAGGCCGCCGACGCTGGCCGCTCCGGGGAGGGCACGTTCGAACAGGGGCACGCGGGGAACCAGCTTCTTTCTCTTTGGTGGAATGAGTGACACGTGTGCATGCTGAATGGCATTCTGCGTGATGAAGACGTAGAAGTAGCGCCAAAAAAGACGTAGCCTCCTGAGATCCCGGTACGGATCATTTGTCCAACATATTGGACACATATTGCGTCAGTACTCCTATGCGAAGATATTCTTTCTCGTAAACCAGGGTTGTGCAATGCATTGGGCACCCAGCGGCGCCAACTAATAATAATAATCATCATCATCATCAGCCTGACTACGTCCACTGCAGAGCAAAAGCCTCTCCCATGTCGCTCCAATTAACCCTGTCCTTTGCCAGTTGCAAACTTCTTAATCTCATCCGCCCAGCTAGCTTCTTCTGCAGCATTTACAACGTTCCAATTCTCGCCAAAACAGCTCTCTAATCATTTTTGCCATCTTCTGGATGTAAACACTGCTTTTGGTTTCTTTGCGTACTCTCAGAACGTAACTATATTTTTATATTGAAGTAATACTAAAGCGAACGAGCAGAGCGTGGAATTGAGAGAGAGAGAGATAAAGAGGGAGAGGAAGGCAACTGGTGTCCACCAGAAGGGCGGTTTGGTTGGCTGCCTTCCACTTGGGAAGAAAGATGACGGGCTTGAAAGGGGAGGTGAGAAGGGGCGAGGGGCACAGTCACAACCAGTTCGTGAAGCCAGTCGCGTTGAAGGCCTTGGGGGCTGTCGAGTGCTGTGGCCACGGGGTCCCATGATCTTAACCTCTGTTAAAGGGCGAGTATGGAGGCGGTCCAGGTCACAACGCAGCGTACATCTTTCGCTCGCCAAAGCAGGGCACTCACACTGGGGATGTGCAACTGTCTCTTCGCAGCAACAGCTTTCACAAGCAGGGCTTTCGGCCATCCCAATCCGAAACGTGTATTCCTTTGTAAATGCATCATCGAGCTATTGACGGGAAGGTAATGCTTCGCGACGGTGTATGTTGTGGGGAAGACGAAGGTGCAGTCCAGAATCCAATGCCCTGAGGCGACGGTTGAAAAAGTGGCCAGTATCACCCAGAAAGTGTGAGCCCCAGCGCCAGCCTGCGTACGTCACACGCCGCGTCAACTGTTAATGTAGGAATAAAGACTTGAAGTCCGTCGTGGTAACGGAGCGGTGGCCGAGTGGTTGAGCATAAGCGTCGCATGCGGGAGGTGCGATGTTCGATTCCCAGTTCCACCGGTTACCCACCGGTGAAAAAATAGATACAAGCTTTCCCCTGGTCTGGTGCTCGGCTTGTTTAGGGTGAATTGCTTGGAAAATGGGTGTTTGACCCCACCTTGAGAAGTCGAAAATACCTTGTGTCATGGTGCTGTTTGGTCATAGATGCCCTAGCGCCATAAATATCCATAATCGTCAAGTCCGTCATTGTGGGCAGATTAGGCAGCCTCGTCTGCGTGGTTCTTGTTTTTTATTACCGCAGTCTCCTGGCAGCCATTGAAAATTGATGTCATGACCTTTGGATATGGCGCAGTGGTACACCTCGCGATCCTGTGCAACCAGTTGTTCACCCAACCGGTGGCGTACAACATCTTGCAGGCCTTGAAGGGCTGCTACAGGGAATCAGTGAAAACTGACCATTCGTGTGAAGGTTGTTGGCTGATGAACTCGACTGCAGACCGCATGGCGTGAAATTTAAATTGTGCATGTGCTAACTGGGTGAAAAAAAAGACGAGGTCAAGTGCTATTATAAAATACATTGCAGGCCGCTAGCCCATCTAGCCTTATATTGAGAGCCCAGGCGGCAGATAAAGACAGATGCAGTGCACTCTGAAGGTAATGAGTTCACAAGCTAGAAGCTGGCCGTAGTGATTCGTCTCACTATGACATAAGTATGCAGGTACGCTGTTTCTCTTCTTTTGTTTTTCTTTAGCTAAAAAGCTGACAAATGATTTATCACTTGCGTGTGTGTCAATTTATGTCATCTGGCGGCACATTTTCATAATACTCATTATTGCTGAGGCGTTCGTTGTTCATGTTTGTATGTTTATGTATACTGTGCGTACAATAAATGCACCGCAGCTTTTGTCTGTTACCGCATTGAAAACAAATCATGCACCAGAGTAACGACAACTTTCTCAGATAAAGCACATGCCCTTTCAGAGGGCTAAGCAGTGAAGGCAACGATGGGGGCGTTGGTACTCTTGAATGCGCACGCATCCGTTCTTGCTAGTTTCGCACTTAATTCGACCCGTGGGAAGGTGCTGGTGTTCTGTCGTATCGGCGACCGGGTGCTGATTTGTTGAGTTTTTTGCGGCAGCTGGGCAGCTGACACTCGCGATTTATGAGAAAATGATAGACATTTGCTGCGGGCATTTGTGATTTTGCAGGGACGTTTTTGCTGGCTAGTCGGTGCATTACTGGAATGGTTTTAAGCGCAGAAAGACGGCACAGGGAGGAACGAAGTTTAGAGGACAGAGCACTGTCCTGTCAACTTCGTTTCTCCTGTGCTGTCTTTCTGTGCTTTAAACCATTACAGTGGAGATTTTCACGAGCTAGAAGAGATGCCCCACTTGGCCCTATATAGCGGTGTTACGGAAGATTGCTTCTGCTTGTTTTAAAATGTCAGTATAAGCTCGCTCTTGCTTGTCGACCCAGCGGCTCTTCTATCTTGTTAGCAAGAAAACATTTATCTGGCAGCGCACCAAAGGTATATGTAGGGGTTGGACTTTTAAATTGAAACCGAAAAAAAAACGAGAAAAGTGCGCCGAAATCACTTTTCGAGTTTAGGTTTTAACCGAAGAAGGTCAGCATTTTTGGACTGCAAAGCATAGCTTGCTGGCAGCTGAATGAGAGTTACACTCACGTAAAGTTGAAAATTAACTAAGTCAGGAAGCCAGGGGTGTGATCCGCCGATTGTATTGTAGGATAAGCAGCACAGTTGTTCGATTTGTGTTACTGCTCCTGCATGCTCCTTGAACGCTCCTGCAGACCGGGAAGGATCATCTCCTCGCTGGGCTCTATCTAACCGCTGTTTCTTAACTATCATCATCTGCTTAGAGCAGTTAGTTGGTTAATTAGGTTAATCAAATGAATGTTTTACACTTACACGAAACCGCGGTTGGGCGTCGCGAAAAAAATATGTTTTGGCTACCGCTGCGGTTGAGCGGCAGTTCCATCGCTGCCATCAACACGCAGAACACGTGATGCCCCGCCCTCGCGCTCAGCGCAGAGTTACAATCCGATGATAACGTGTTAAACTACTTCTTAGAAACTAAACTTCCACTTCCGTTTTTTGCCAGCTATCTCATTTATCTCGAATTACTTTTCATTAGGGTAGCAATTTTTTCTGCAACCACACCTCCAAGTATTGCCATCTGCACGTTAATTACTGGCAAATAAATTGTTCAGCACGACAAAATACCGTGACAGACTTTAAATGACTTTTGGCCACACAGAATTGCTGCATGATGTCACCAAACGAAGTCAGTATTCCACTCGTCGGAAATAATACCCGCCAAAAAAACCGAATGTAACGTCCTAAAACAAAAACACAAAAAAGTCCGCCGAGTTATCAAAAAATAAAAACCGAAAAGTCCAACTCCTAGGTATATACTTGCAGCAAAGCTCTGACAACAACGTTTGAAAATTGCGGTGAAACACTCAGGCTACGGAGCAAAGGTGCGGTTCCGAACGCTTGGCTTGGTGTGGAGATATTTTATTGATCTGAAAGATCAATGGGGTGAAATGAGTGGCCCTCTAACGGAGCCGGACCTCTCCCAAAATGTCCGTAAGCTTGGCTGGCGTGTTATTATCCGGCTCCCACTAGAGCCGAAGCTAGGCCTCCTGTACGAGAGCCGGTAGGTCTTTTGGAGGTGGATTTTCTTTAAAGTCCCATAGGATGTGTTCTTTTGTTGCTAGGTTACCGCAGTGTGAGCAGATGGGATCGATTGGATGTTTGGTAATTTAATACCGAAGAATAGGATTCCTGACTGTCCCAGTTTGGGCTCTACGTAGGTTTCTGGCCTGCAGTCTGGTAAGATGCGGGTGCGGTGCTCACGGAGGCGATTTGTCATTTCCTTGTATGCGTAAGTTTCGTTGACGGGGGACTCCGAGAGGCTCCCTGATCCCTCACGGTATGCTAGAGCTCTGGCATATTGGTTCGTCTTCTCGTTTGCCGCATTTCCTCGTGCGCAGGCACCCAAATAATTTTACTCTGCTTACTTTTAGGTTGTGTTTGATTAGTCCTGCGGGTTCAGAGGCCTTGGTTGTAATATTGGGTCAAAATCTTGGAGTCGCTAATTATTGTAGCTACGCATGCCGTCCCTGAGAGCAGCAATGAGTGCTTTTCAGCCTCTGTTGCGGAGGTGACTGTCGCTACTGCGAAGAACCCGGTCTGGTCTTTTGTTGCTCGCACTATGGTGGAACCAATCCTTCTTGGATTGGTTCGCGGCGCTGCCGCAGTTCTGCGTCGATTTCGTAAAAGTTGCTTGTACAAGGCGGCACAAACTACTCCCCATTATCAACATTTTCTACTTCCATGTATCATTGAACGGCATGTGTCTAGAAAGAGATTTCGTTAAGTAGAGGTCATTAAATCCCAACACAGTCCTGCAGAGGGCAGAAAAAAAGGATGGAGATCAGGTTTGCAGGGTCGGCTATATCATGTGTATATCATAAGTGTGAGAGACAGAGAGAGATAAAACTTTTGTTGTAATTCGGGAAGGTTGCTCGAGCAACTTGGGTGGCACCCCTACTCCAAGGCGCCACTGGCTTTCGCTGTCTCATGGAGTTGCTGTACCAACTTTAGTTGCTCATCCAGGGCCTCGCTGGTCAGGGCCACCTCCCATTGCTAAAATGTCGGGTTGGACACAGTTAAGTGTTTTGGATTCGCTGTGCATTCCCATGACATGTGGTAGACCGTAGGGCAAGCTCCACACCAAGGGCATGTATTCTGATATTGAGTGGAGCTAATGTTGTGTAGGATGAACAGGTTAGGGAAAGTGCTGGTCTGAATTTTCCTCCAGTCTATGGCTTCGGATGAGTCGAGTTTTGTGTGAGGGGTGGGTACTTTCTGCGTTCCAGCCTAGTATGTTCTAATCAGTCACCATTGGTGATAGGCATGGGCGTGGGATGAGAATCCGCCCGGTTGGGTAAATCATGAGTATATTGTCACTGAGAAACGGTTGGCGTAAGCAGGGCTGGTTTACTTGCTTTAATTAGACGCGCAAGACGTTGGAACGCGCAAGGCAGCAGGCAGCACGAGAGATGAAGAAGACGAAGCGTCTAGCCCCGAGATGGCTCAAGGCTTGCCAACTGCCAGGAAATGCAGTTTAGCCGCTGTATGGCGCCACAAGAGTAGTTGGTAGCGTAGCATTGCTCCCCCTCTCTTGAAGACCCCGACTCGGTGTGGTAGCAGTTGCAGGCAGGACCACAAGGGTAGTCGCACGTGTCTGGCGTGTGGTGTAGACACGCGCGAGGGGCTAGCGGGCGTGGTACGGCTTCATCCGAGCGACGTGGACAACTTCGGAGGTCGGCCGTCTAGAAGAGCGAACTGTTCCTTGGGAGAGAACTTCGTAGGTAACTTGACTGAGCTGGCGGAGCACCTCGTAGTGGCCAAAGTATCTGCGCAGAAGCTTCTCAGAGCGTCCCCTCATGCGGATTGGGCTCCACACCCAGACTTGTTCGCCGGGCAGGTAACGCACATTTCGGTGGCGGAAGTTGTATCGCTGAGCGTCGTGAACTTGCTGGTGCCGAATGCGCTGTCGAGCGAGTTGGCGGGCGGCCTCAGCGTAACGAACAAATTGGGCAGCAGCCATAACAGAGGGGGTAGCGCTAGCTGGAAGCAGCACTGCATCCAGCATGGTTGTGGCTTCGCGACCATGTACTAAACGAAATGGAGTGAAGCGTGTCATTTCCTGGACCGCAGTATTATAAGCAAAGGTGACGTAAGGGAATATGGCGTCCCAGTTCCGGTGGTCCGCGTCGACATACAGAGAAATCATGTCGGCGATCGTCTTGTTGAGCCGTTCGTTGAGGCCGTTCGTTTGAGGGTGGTAAGCGGTTGTTTTGCGGTGACTGGTGCCGCTTAGGCGCATAACCTCCTGCGTAAGGGCCGAGGTGAACGCTGTTCCCCTGTGAGTTAAAACGATGGTGGGTGCACCGAGACGAAGCAGAATGTTTTGAATGAAAACGTTCGCAATTTCGTCAGCACTACCACGGGGAAGAGCGGGGTGGCGACCACAATGTAGCGGTTACCCAGAGAGGACTCCGGAAATGGGCCGAGTAAGTCCATGTGAACTTGGTGGAAGGGAACCTGAGGCGGATCAATAGGCTGGAGTAGGCCGGCTGGCTTAGTCGGCGGTGTCATGCGACGCTGGCACTCGCAGCAAGTTCTTACCTAACGTTTCACAACTGCAGCAACCCTTGGCCAGTAGTATTTTTGCCGTATTCGTGCCAAAGTTCGACAAAAACCCAGGTGACCAGAAGATGGGTCATCATGGCTCGCCTGCAGGACTTCGTCGCGAAGGGCCGTAGGCACGACGAGTAGATAGACAGCTTCTGTTGGACTGTAGTTTTTCTTATACAGGACGCCGTCACGTAAACAAAACGACGACAGCCCGCGCGAAAAGATTCGCGGGGGAGACTGAGCGCTTCCTTCTAGATACTCAATGAGGGGCCGTAGTTTGCTGTCGTCCCTTTGGTGTTGAATGAGGATGGACGTGGAGATGGCACCAAGAAAAACAGAATCGTCGTCGGGGTCAGCTCGGTTGTTCTCGATAGGGGCACGAGACAAACAGTCGGCATCACTCTGCTTCCTACCAGACTTATAGACGATGGTGACATCGAATTCCTGAAGTCGAAGGCTCCAGCGTGCAAGCCGTCTCGAGGGATCTTTGAGGTTCGCCAGCCAACACAGCGAGCGGTGGTCGCTGACGACCCTGAAAGGGCGGCCATATAGGTACGGGCGAAATTTTGTTACTGCCCACACAATGGCCAGGCATTCTTTTTCGGTTGTGGAATAGTTCGCCTCAGATCGTGACAAGGTGCGGCTCGCGTATTCGATTACGCGTTCGAGACCATCCTACCTCTGCACAAGGACCGCACCGAGGCCGATGTTGCTGGCGTCTGTGTGGAGTTCAGTGTCGGCTGACTCGCCGAAGTGTCCAAGGATGGGCGTACTTTGGAGACGAGTGCGGAGGTCGTCAAAGGCTTGCTGTTGCTCCAGGCTCCAGAAGAATGGTTCGTAATCTTTCGTGAGTCGCGTGAGGGGCTCAGCGATCTGGGAGATTCTGCACAAAACGCCGATAATAGGCGCAGAGACCCAGAAAGCGGCGCACACTGCGCTTATCGGTGGGCACAGGAAAAGCAGCCACGGCAGAAGTCTTATCGGGGTCTGGGCTAACCCCTTTAGCGCTCACGATGTGGCCCAGAAACTTCAACTCTTCAAAAGCGAAGTGACACTTTTCGGGTTTCAGGGAAAGACCGGCCGACCTAATTGCTTCGAACACAGCGCGCAGGCGTCTCAGGTGCTCTTCGAACGTGTCAGAAAAGATGACAACGTCATCCAAGTACACGAAACAGGACTGCCATTTGATATCGACAAGAACGGTGTCCATCATCCTCTGGAAGGTTGCAGGAGCCGAGTACAGGCCGAAAGGGAGCACCCGGAATTCGTACAGACCGTCCGGTGTAATAAAGGCGGTCTTTTCCCGGTCGCGTTCATCCACCTCATTTGCCAATAGCCGCTTCGTAAATCTAGCGATGAGAAGTACTTGGCGTGGCGCAGCCTCTCCAGGGAGTCATCAATACGCGGGAGAGGATAAACATCATTTTTAGAGACTTTGTTTAAACGTCTGTAATCAACGCAGAACCGTTAGCGTTCCATCTTTCTTTGCCACTAGAACAACAGGCGACGCCCACGGGCTCGTCGACGGCTGTATCACGTCGTCCTTGAGCATTTCTTGAACTTGGCGGCAAATGGCATAGCGCTCCTTCAAAGAGATGCGGTAGGGCGGCTGACATAACGGCCGTTGGTTGGCGTCAACTATAATTCGGTGCTTTGTGAGCAGTGTCTGCCTAACCTTGGAGGTCAAGGCAAAGCTGTCGCAGAAAGACTGGATAACGCTTTCCAAGCAGCGTTTCTGGTTAGTTGGGAGGTTTGGGTTCACGTCAGTGTTTATGAGAGTGGTTGGTTTCTCCACTGATGCCGGGGCTCCGGACAAAGCGTGCTGTCCCGCGAATTCGCTGAGTTCCTCGAAATACGCAATAGCTGTTCTGCGAGGCAAACACTGAGGTTCACAACCAAAATTGGTCACCAAGAGTTCGGTTCGGCCCTTGTCCAGTTCAACAATTCCTCGAGAAACACACACTTGCCGACCAAGGAGCAGTGACATGTTGGTTTTAGCAATGCCACGAATTTTGGTGCTGTTCTCGCACTCTACAGTAACAAACATGCTGGATCTTGATGGGATCAAAACGTGGTCGTCACAGACGCATAACTTAGCCCTGCGTGGCTCGGTATCGTCGTCGACAGGACCTTGGGTGGAAAACAACACGATTAGCTTCTGGAGGTTGATAACCTCACCGTACTCTTGAAGAAAATCCAAACCGAGTATGAGGTCTTTGGAGCACTCGGGTAACACAGCAAAGCAGCCATGGAAAGTAACACCGCGGATCTGGATTCGCGAAGTGCAGACACCGATCGGAGATACAACGTGGCCACCAGCTGTCCAGATCTGCGGCCCAGATCTGCAGCCCTCCTCAAGACCGTGGCTAACCGTCTGCACATTACCGAAAAATCAGCGCCGGTATCCACGAGTGCGGTAACGTCGTGGTTGTCGGCGGATACCGGAATTTCGGCGGAGGCCAGTCGGTCGCAGCGCGTCGTCGAGGTCGTCGGGTCAGGTCGTCGTCGGTCGAAGCGTCGCGGCGAATCGTCGGGTGGAGGCTCTTGACTCGGTCCAGTAGCAGCAGCCCTACCCCCGGAGGACGCCGGGTTCAGTTTTCCCGACGTGGGGACGTACCTCTGAACTGGTCAGAGGATGACGGGCGGCCGGGCGAAGAGAACCGCCTTGGGGATGGCGATCGGGACTGGCGTCGCTGCGAGGTTGAAGATTGCACATTTTCAGCCAAGTACTGTTCGATATCCCGTGGTCTTTCACCGCAGCGTGGTCGAGGTGCGTCAGGGGAAAACCCCCTTAAACCCATCCTGCGGTAGGGGCAGTGGCGGAGGATGTGGCCAGGCTCTCCGCAGTGGTAACAGAGCGGCCGATTGTTTGGCGTACGCCAAACGTGCGCTTTGCTCACGGGGGCCTGAACTCCTGCGGCACGGAGGGTTGTGTAGCGATTGGCTCCTGCAGGTATTGCACAGGAGCGATGGGGGAAAAGGCTCGCATCGCTGGCCCGGGACTTCGTAGCGCCTCGCTGTACGTCATAACGGAGGGCGCCGGGTGTGGAGCTGGGGGTGGCTGCACAACTCGTCGGATTTCTTCGCGGAACACGTCCGTAACGGCAGCCACGCTGACCTGTGGAGCTTCAAAGCGAAGTTTCGCCAGTTCCTCGCTCACCAGGCTTCTTACAAGCTCCCGAAGGTCCTCGGCGGGCAGCGACATAAGCTTGTAGTGGGACTGGGAAGCGGCAGCTACAGTAGCCTGACGTCCGTAGTGGGCGCCCCGTTCCTGTAAAGAGCGCTCGATACCCATTGCTTCCTTGGTGTAGTCGGGCACTGTTCGTGGCAGGTCACGGACCAGTCCGGCAAACAGCTGCTCTTTTACGCCACGCATTAAGTGGCGAACCTTCTGGGCTTCGGGCATAGCAGGGTCGGCCCGATTGAACAGTCGGGTCATGTCCTCGATGAACATCGCGACGCCCTCGTTCGGCTGCTGTGATCTCGAGCGCAGGGCGATTTCAGCTTTCTCTTTTCTTTCCCTGCTGGTAAATGTGGCTAGCAGCTCTCGACGAAGAGCCTCCCAGGTGGTAAAGGAAGCTTCGTGGTTCTCAAACCACGTTTTGGCCGAGTCCTGCAGCGCAAAGTAGACGTTGTGCAGTTTGCGCTCGCCGTCCCACTCATTGAAACCCGCCACTCGGTCAAAGCTGGCCAACCTGTCTTCGACGTCCTCGAACCTGTCCCCGTGGAACGGTGGCGGCGATCGAGGTTCGTGAAAGACAAATGGCGGGGCATTCCCGGAGTGCTGACTTGTCTGGCTAGCCGCGGTGGATGTCATGGCCCTTACCGGCGCTGTCAGTTGGCCGAACTCGGGTTGTAGGCCTCGCAGGCGGCGGCTAGCCTTGTGAACTGGTGTTGTAGCCACGCGTTGAGAGCTGACGTCAAAGGTGTCCTCGAGGTCAGCGTACATGGGCCGTTACCCCGCACCTCGACCAAATATGTCACTGAGAAACGGTTGGCGTAAGCAGGGCTGGTTTACTTGCTTTAATTAGACGCGCAAGACGTTGGAACGCGCAAGGCAGCAGGCAGCACGAGAGATGAAGACGACGAAGCGTCTAGCCCCGAGATGGCTCAAGGCTTGCCAACTGCCAGGAAATGTAGTTTAGCTGCTGTATGGCGCCACTAGAGTAGTTAGCAGCGTAGCAATATCATGAGTACATCAAACGAAGCAAACAAGATAAAGTGCACGAGCGCTAAAGAGACGGCCGTTGAACGGCGCATACAGTGAGCGCTGCCATCCCCGTGGAAGCAATTCAGGCTATCGGAGTAGACAGGGGCTTCGTCAATGTGTCCGGCTCGAGGGTGGGGGGGGGGGGGGGGGTTGCTTTGAGCGTTAGGTGCATTGCGCTGATTTGCAGGTACCACTGGTGGGTATAAAAGAAGAAAACAGAACAGAAAACGACGCGGGATGGAGGCGAAGTACCTCAGTGCAAAGTGCGCAAAACAATGTCAAGAACTACGAACAGCATGAAGAAACGACACGGAGGAATTGCACACACAAGCTCGCAACTAATATCATAATGCTTTTAAGGCTTCTAACGTAAGCTTCTTTTATAAGACACTATGTTAACATCGAGGAGGTAGAAAACAACTAGAGAAAAAAGAAAATAACTAAATTAAATGAAAGAAAACGGATCGTTAGTATGCACTTGATAGGTATAGCCGCCTTTATTCAGTGAAATGCTAAAGAGGGGTTTTTGACGCAATGTTAGCCTTTCTTAAAAATTAAAAAGCCACGCATAAATCTCGTGCCTTATGTTCATTCTATCGTCTCATGATCTTGCAGTAACTGAAGAGCAGACTGCGATCGAGGTCACAATTCTTGTAGCGTGCGGTTAAGTGCCACGTTTCAGCGATGTCGAGTGCTTTCGTAAACTATCGTTGATGCACCGCCTGCTGCGCCCTATATATGTGAAGAGGAAGCTAATTCTGATTTGTTGCGTCCATAACGTCTCGCAAGAAGTAAAGGTCGCGATCTACGGTAATAACAAGCTTGAGACGTCTAAGCAAGTTGAAGGAGAAATCACAAGTCAGAAGTTCATAGTCTTTTTCCAGTGGGTGAAAGCGGCAGTTTTCCGTTACCAGATATTACGCCGGCGACGCTGTTTACACAAAGAAAGTCCTAGAATGGTTATTGGTGTACGAAAGAACAAAAGCCTGCTTCTAGACTTCTGTCGCTTTCACCGACACCGAAGAAGTGAAAGCGATGAGCGTACCGCACTGAGTGTACACGTATGCATGCGTCTGTAAAGACACGCAACGTATACCAGGGTCGTGCTGCGAGACGCGAAGCTCATGGAATCGGCCACTGCGAAGCTCGGCGCTGAGATAACTGCTCATACAGGAATAGATTCATTAGCTTATTGTATTTTATGAGAAAGTTTTTGTCGAGGAAATTGCGATTAGAGTCGGGGTGACGCTAGCCATAAACCCACCCCAGAAACAAGGACGTTCTAAAAAGGGGTGCTCCACGATTGGTCACCCACAGCAGTGATTTGAGAATAGTGCACGTTAATTACTGGCAAATAAATTGCCCAAACACAATAAATACTTCCTTGGGCAAATTAATTACCCAAGTAAAAGTTCGCGAATACGCATCCTGGCCTCCGCGGGGTTACAGGCTTAACAGCGCTGTTCCCAGATTACCTATCTCGCCTATCTTGCGAGAGGCCTCTCAGAAACTCAAGTACGCTTCAAGGCTATCTTCTTGCCTTTTTCCTCTTCGTATTAAAAGCTCATGGCAATAACCCGGCTTCCTAAACCTACGCGACCAGGGGTACCGTGTTCGCAACGCATAAGCGTGCATACAGTGCAAGGCTGCAAATCCTTGGGCGCTCTTCTTCTGACAGGTCGGCTTGGAAGTTGATTGCTATCCACTGAAGGCCACGCCTTCTAGTATTGCAGTATGCGAGCCGTGCCTCCCCCGACGAGTGACACATTCTTCGAAGAGCAGAAAAACACCGCTTCATTCAGCCTCAACAGAACAGCATCCAAAGGGATAACATAAAATGTAGCGGTCGTGCTAAGCATACAATCCTGCGCTTCCACGGGTGCTACGCTGTGTTGACAATCACTTTTCAAGCGCAAACGTGTTAACGCTACAACCACGGAAATACCTCGGCTGCGTGGAAAAATAGAATGCGGCGCTATTAACGTCCAAGCTGTACAAGCAACGGGACTCCCGCAGTCACGCTTTTCGTCTTTGTTGCTTCACATCCGGAAAGGACGCCGCTCGATTAGGCAGCGTCGACGAACACCTCGGTTACTAGCCCAAGGCCTGGCAGCATCCCAGTACGCTGTCGTCAGAATTCCACCGTAGACAACTTTCCTTCAGCCTTTAACTAGCCGCGATCTCACGCATGTTTTTTCCACTCACCGCGAAGACAAAGCCAGTCACACGCCACTGCCTAGAGGCAGTCTTCTGCTGTTTTACTGCAAACTGGCGACGTCGCATGCGCGAATCCCTCAGCCTTCTGCTGAGCCTTCTTATGGAGGAAAAACTCTAAGGCGCCCGTGTGCTGTGCGATGTCAGTGCATGTTAAAGATCCCCAGGTGGCCGAAATTATTCCGGAGCCCTCCACTACGGCACCTTCTTCTTCCTTTCCTCTTCCACTCCCTCCCTTATCCCTTCCCTTAAGGCGCGGTTCAGGTGTCCAACGATATATGAGACAGATACTGCGCCATTTACTTTCCCAAAAAAAAACAGTTATTATTATTGGAAAATCTTTGGTTTGGCCCCACATCCCCCCGAATTGTGGAAGTGTTTAGGGCGTGCCTGGCACTAGGAATATGTGTTGGTGTATAATGTTGGTTGTACGAGATGTATACAGTCTGTGGAGGCCTGAAAAGTTTTCGTCTGTAACTGCCGCCAAGAAACGGCATCTAGGGTTCCTAATTTCCTATGATGTAGGGGGAAGTGTCTGCGTTGAAGATGCTGAAACTCGAGGGGTTCTTTATACGTGGAGGGTAGAACGCGCTAATGATTGCGCTTTTTAAGGGCCTGCCAAGGGAGCTTGAAATTTTGCGTGCATTTAACACAAACTCTACATGAAAAAAACTTTACCTGATTCGAGTGTCAGTTTTGTACGGCCAATAAGGACTTCGTTTAATGGTGTGAGAATCTAAGTCTACGATATGACAGCTAATAGACTAAGATAACGCGCATTTTCACGAGAAAAACAATGACAAGTGACGGAAGGTGGGTTTTATTTCTCTTCATTCCATGCACGTGATAGCACAAGACGCTGGTATGGAATCCGAGGTTCGTGCAGCATGGTCCGAGCTCATCGTCATCCACCGGAGAAGAGCATTTTTTTTCAACTTGAGGCTCCGACTCTGCGACGGCGACATCTGCGCACCGACCGTGACACAGGCGCCGACTGCGGTCTTGACTCTACGGGTGTAAATTGCAGTGTCTAGCTCGAGAGAAATGTTATGGCGACCACATGGATACATTTCTTTTGGTTCACTAGCACAGTGACATTTCTTGTTTGTTTGAGGCAGGCAACAACATGAGCAAATCTTGGGTATATAAATGTTTTCTCAAAGTCGTGCTCTTGGGAAAATCCGCACGTCGCTCGCCTTCGTGCCTTCTTAGCTGCGGTTGTTTTTCCTTTTCGTATCGCCGAGGAAAATAGGCTTGTCGAAGGGACCTCGGAACCTACGCACGCGTCTCTGGATGCGCCTTAAAACCACTTGATGCAAACTGGTGCGTAGCAAGAAAGCATCTTCAGCCTCGGCAGGTTGTGCTCAGCGGCTTTTCCTAACTGATCTCGACCTTTGCGTTAATGCCGAAGTAGTTGATCAGGATGCGCAGTTTTCCACTTTGTTGTCTCTGCATCTGGGGTCTTCCACACCAATTTAAACGCCTCGAGGAGGTCCTGAAGGTGCGACGCCGGCCACCTGCGATGGCTGTGGTGCAGGCGCCCTCGAGCAGCAGGTTATCCTAGATTGGCGTAACAAGTCCGGCGCAAGTGGCTACCGCCGGACAAGTACACCCTGAAGCTGGGCCGTATCCATCGCGTTGAAGCAGAGCGCAAGCAGCCCCAGTGGCCGGCACCATTGTGCCCCATCCCCTACGGGCACCTAGAACTCCTGTTACAAAGCCATGATTCGGTATGGAAGGTCTTGGATGAAGGCAGTGGTTGTCTGGCGCCACAAGCTGGTGCACTCGAGTCTCGGCGGTGTACGCGGTGAAGCTGGGTCCGAGGAAGCATACCTCTGAAGGGTGCACGCAGAACTTCTGTCGTTTTGGCTGGCCTGAAACGCCTTCTTGATGTTCCCATTGGTGCGACTTTTGCCGACGTTGTCCCTTCCGGTTGTTGGTGAGGCGCGTGGCCGAGCTCGCAACCGTTCTCTGGGCACTAAAGAGAAGAGACGGAAAGATGTGTTCACCTGGGTTCCCTGGTGTTGCTTTCTAGTTGGGGAGTGGGCTTGAGTTCTTGACGGAGAAGTTTTCGGCCCCCGGTCGGAATTTCGAAGTGTAGTAGAATTGAGTGTCCTGACACTTTCGAACCAGAGCCGAGCCGTTTTTTATTAGAAGGCAGTTCGCAGCAGCCGTATTCGTCCAGTCACACAAGTTCAGCGTCCACTGTGGCCGCCACGTGGCAGCGGCTTTGCTTGCGAAGGCTCGAGGTGGTGCGAAGTGTTCCTTCTTTGGCGGTCGGTGAGGCCCATGTGTCTTGTCGTGAGTGAAATCATTGTTGACAGCAGTCTGGCCACGAGTAAAAACATGAAGGTGACGGGCACGTTGGTCCAGGCGGTCACCTTGTCTACTTTTGTCGATGGGAGCATCCCGATCCCCTGAGCAATCGCGGCGAGCAGAAAAGGCTCCAAACCTGGTGGATCCTGCGGGCTGGCCTTCACATACTTGATGGCGCCTGAGGAGCAGTGCAGCTATCGTTTTTGGGTGATGGCTTCCATGCAGTCGCCGACGTCGCATTTCCGGGCGCTCCAGGTGCGCCCTCTCTTGGTGAACAGCGAGGCAGAGGTAGTCAGGATGGAGCAGCTCCTCGTAAGGTGCGTCGACCCGAGGCGCACGGGCTCTTTTGGGCGCTCCCCTCTTATCCCGTTCGGCCGCTGCGGGCGTCTTCTGAGTGACAGCCGCCGAGGGACAGGGTGCCGACGCTGGCCGCTCCGGTGAGGGCACGTTCGAACAGCGGCACGCGGGGAACCGTCGTCTTTCACTATAGCAAACGACGTTACTCGTGCACATGCTGAATGGGATTCTGCGTGACGAAGACGTAGAAGTAACACAAAAAAAGACGTTGGCACCTGGGACCCCACCATTGAGGATTTGTCCAACATATTGGACACTATTGCGTCAGTACTCCTATGGAACGACATTCGTCCTCGTAAACCCCAGTTGTCCAGTGCATTGTACACCCACCGGCGCCATCTAATCATCATCATCATCATCATCATCATCACCACCACCATAATCATCATCATCATCATTCTGACTACGTGTACTGCAGGTCAAAGGCCTCTCGTATGTCGCTCCAATTTACCCTGTCCTTTGGCAGCTGCGCCAACCGTATGCTTGCAACCTTCTTCATTTCATCCGCCAACCTAACTTCCTATGAACCCTTTACATCGTTTTAATTCTTACCAAAACAGCTCTGTAATGGCGGCAATCAGCAGCACGGCTTTTTACGTATCATGTTTTGTCAATTTCCGGATGTAAATACTGCTTTTGGTTCCTCTACGTACTCTCAGAGCATAACTACATTTTTATATTGAAGTTAATATTAAAGCGAACGAGCGGACCGTGAGAATGAGAGAGAAAGAGATAAAGAGGAAGAGTAAGGCAAGGGTGTTAACCAGTAGGGTGGTGTGGTTGGCTACCCTGCACTGGGGAAGAGGGATGAGGGGATTGAAAAGGTAAGAGAGAAGGGGCGAGGGGCACAGTCACAACTGGTCCCTCAAGCCAGTCGCTCCGAGAAAGCAAAAGAGTGCCTCCACTCAGAGCGGTGGTTTGAGTATGCGGCGCCTGGCTGCCAAGTCGAAGGTCGCGGGATCGCATCCTGGCCACGGGGAGATTATAGAATAATCAGCGTTGTTCCCAGATTACATCAACGGAGTAGGGTACCCTTTTACTTTTTCGCTGCGCCTATCTTGCGAGAGGTCTCTCAGAAGCTCAAGTACGCTTTAAGGCTATCTTCTTGCCCTTCCTGGCTTCCTATACCTACACGACCGTGGATACAGTGTACGTAACGCATAGATGTGCATGCGATGCATGGCTGTAAATATTTGGGCGCTCTTCTCTTAAACAGGTCAGTTTGGACGTTGATTGATCTTCACCGAAGGCCACGCCTTCAATTTATTGTAATATGCGAGCCATGGTCTCGACAGACGAATGACACGCTCTTCGAAGAGGAGAAAAACACCAGTTTATTGAGCTCCAGAGCTTTCAATGGGATAACATAAAAAGTAGCGGTGCTGCTAAGCATACAATCCTGTGCTCACACGAGTTCGGCGCTATTCACGTCCACGCGGTACAAGCAACGGGACTCCCACAGCCGCGCTTTCCGTCTTAGTTTTGCCGCTTGCTTCAGTGATTTCACTGCCGCTTGGTGCACATCCGGAAAGGACGCCGCTCGATTAGGCAGCGTCCACGAACACCTTGGTGACTGGCCCAAGGCACTGACAGCACTGGCAGCATCCCAGGACGCTGTCGTCAGAATTCCACCGTGGATCACTTTCCCAGCCCTTATCTAGCCGCGATCTCACGCATGCCTTTGCCACTCACCGCGAAGAACAAGCCAGTCACACGCCCCGGCATAGATCTAGTCTTCTGCTGTTTTACTGGAAAATGGTGAAGTCGCACGCACGAATCGTGCAACCTTGCGCTCCCCCCCCCCCCCTCCCCCCCCTCACACAACTAAATTTCGCACGACAGGATGCGTATTGACACGGGAAAAAGAACGAGGAAATTACCAGGCGACCGCCAAAGGTGCTCGGAATTTTATCGCTCCCTGCTCGATTCACCACAAAACACTACTATTCTGCTGATGAATGGGACGGTTAAGGGCCAGCGCTGGCAGATCTATGGGACCACGGCACGGCAGAACTGAAGGGAGAACTGCACGGCAGGACGTGCTGCCGTTGCGCTGGAGCCGGCGGTCGCGTGAGCTGCGGAAGAATGTCAAAGGTTGATCTAAACCTGCTCACCATCTGCGCGGACGCCGAACGTATATTCAAACCAGCCAGCATTTCTTGTACAGATACCATTGCAAAAGTATGCGAATGATATGTGCGATTACTCAAGAGGAGAACACCACTGCCTGTGCAAGGGGGTGATTTGTTAGCAACCGCCTGAGGGTGAAAGCAGAACTAAGTAGATGACGTAAGCTCGCTGTACGCTCGAGGGTCGTTCGGCCATTTTACCACTATGCAAGTACATTATGAAAGTGATAATCTAGCCGTGAAAGAAGCATCGTCATAAGTTGAAGGCCCTACCTCCGCGGTGCGAAGGATGAGCATTGCAAAGTGCACTGTAAAATCGCTGAATATAAGTACTTGCGGCGGAGCAGTCTATCGCTGACCGCGAACACCATGGGACGCCTGTCCCAGTACTGGTGGCTTTGTTCCGCGTGGACGCAGACCGATTCCTCATTGGCTTTCTTTAGGCAGCTGGCAATGTCGTGGGTGTACCTGGGAAAACTGCGAGCTGGTGATACAGACCCTTGGGTGGAAGTAAGCTCAGCCTGAAACTGAACCTCACGACCGAGAAGTATAGCAGCTAGTGCAAAACCCGTCGACTGATTTACCTTGCCCTGGTTGCGAAAGCCGTTTCTTGAAGCCAAGTGTTTGATTCTTTTTGGTGTTCCGTGAACGCTTATGAAATCGTCTTTCGGTGCCTAATCTCGTGATGCATGCCCCTGTGTCGAGGGTGGTAAGGCGTCTTTACGTGTTGTGTGCCTAACGCCTTACAAATATAAACAAACTGTTACCAGTAAAATATGTTGCGTTGCCCGTGCTAAGCCAAAGCTGAAAAAAGAATGCGGGTAAATGCATAACAAAACCCACCGTGGTGGTGAAATGGCTATGACGTTCGGCTGCTAAGCCCAGGGTCGCGGGACCAAATCCCTGCCTCGACGGCCGCAATTCAGCAGAGGTGATGTGCAGAAATCACCCACCCACATTGTGTGCAATGTCAGTGCGTGTTAAAGAACCTATGTGGCCGAAATTAATGTCAAGCACTCGACTACGGCGTCTCTCATAACTAGTAAGAAGGTTCAGAACAACAAAAAACTAGATACCGCGAACACGTCTGAAAGCTTACCGGATTCCAGTGGAATTCAGCTTGCACAATGGATACAGGTTGCCCCTATTAGGAAGTCCTATTAGGCAGCAACTACCTTTAGCTGGTCAAGAGCACGGGCCCCTCACGTCGCAGACCTCGATATGGCACATGGGTATCGGTTTCCTGTTGGAAATGTATGAGACCTGTATGAAACCTCAACATGAAATGGCAACTCACCACTGTTAATATGAGCAGCAGTTATAGCCTCTGTAAAAAGTTTAGAGCCCGAGGAGCTTGCTTGTGGACCTTGTAACGCACCGACAGCGTTACAAATCTTCTGATTGTGAGAACTGTGGTCATCTCTCGAAAAGCAGGACATCCACGTACACTACAAGAACGCCACTACACGCTTGAGATGCGAACCATTTCGGCTCTTTACGTTTGGCAGAGGCTACACCTACCGCAAAAGAAAGCCTTCGGATTCTTTTCAGCATCCACGAAGGAGACATAATTATGAATGAATGCCGTGCTCTAGGCTGGGCTGGTGCTTACGGGAGACTGTGCTGGTTGTCTCTGAGCTGAGCGTCGAAGGGCTGCTCTACGCCGGCCAGCGTGCCCCAGAAAACTGCCGGCACCGCCGCAACTAAGACCTCCGGTGTCGGCAGCCATGTCCAGGTAGCGAGTCTCGACACAGGGCGTAAGCTACTTTGTTGTAGATGCCTTTGATACATTCTATCCTGAAAATGTATTTCTGGAGAGTGAGAATCCTGGGTGTTAGTTAGGTGCATGGCTGAGTTTTTCAACCTCGATAACCGTGACAGTGCGTCCGAATATCTAAGGCAGCTCTATCCAAGTACATGTCTAAGTTATTATAGAAAAAATGCAACTGCAATGCTCTTTTTCTCTTTTAAGAGTAGAATTTTATTTTGTACCGATGAGGGCGTGAGTGGGAAAAGGCAACACCCAAAGCTGACTTTATGCTCCTGAAGCGAACAGCGCACACGCCGTACTCATGGTCGCTTTGAACGGTGAAGACCCTTTGAGGAAGCGGAACGCTGGCTCGTGGTATCGGCAATGACTCTTGACGAGAACCCTAAATGATTCCTACTGCGTTTACCAGGGGACAACGTTTCGCAGTAGTTGATGCAGGGTCGGCGCAGCTGGGGAAGAAGTGTGAGAAGAAGCAATGATGTCAAGCATGCGCTCAAGGCTCTCGATTTCCGTAGGTTGCAGGACTTCCTCAATGGCTTAGAGCTTCTCGTTTTCCCACCGGTAGTTTACAACCAATCAACTCAACTCAACTCGTTTGGCCGAGCTGCACCCTGGTCGATGATTAAACCGAGGAGGTTTATCCTGCTTGCAGCCAACTAAACCTTTCGAGGATTGACGGTCATATCCGAGTCCTGCATTCGGTGCAAAACAGTGCATAGGGTGAGCCAAGGGTCGTATAATCTTTCTGAAAGCACTACGTCATCAGTGCATGCCATGGCGCAATTGAAATTAGTTTCTACTAGCACAAAGTGCATAACCGGGTGAATTGTTGCCGGTGTTTGACAAGCCGAAGAGTTTATGCAAAACAGCCCTCGATAGCCAGTGAGCGCAGTCTTTCTAATGTCTTTACTAGATATTGTTGATCATGAATTTTAATGACCTAAAGGCAGCTTGGAGAAAAATCGCAGTCACAAGGTCTTTTCTTTTGGATATGGTGAGGTCAGAGGCACATTTGACAAATATTTTACCCCAGCTAACTCGAGCACCAGGTCGCGGGAAAACATGAATCCATTATGAACCGGAAGGTTGCCGGTTGCACTGGGCATCTAACCCGGTACTTCCTGAACACGAGGATACTCAAACTGCGGCGATGAAAGCAGTGCAGTGAACATGTGCAAAGAATTTATCATCTGTACTGTGTACTTTCTAGCGATGCCCGTACATGGCAGCGGCGTAAAATATGGAGTCGACTGGGCAGGTGGCGCATACCACAGCGCTGCCAGCAAGGAAACTTCTCAGATCGCTACCGTTACTTGAGACACGACCATGCGCACTAGTTCCTAATTCCACTTTGGATGCTTTGACCAGCCGGTGAATCTGCAGGCAATGCATATTGTAAGCGATCGGCGTATATTTGGCCTGCGGTTACCTGCAGTGTCAATGCCATCACTTTTTCTTTCCGGGGCGGTGTCGCGCTTCCTGTAAGCTTGAGTTTTTCTACTTCGGGACCGAGTTTACGCCGCCTCCTCCTACGCCATAACAGAGTTGTGCAGCCGCAGTTCGTTGTATCTGATATGAATCGCCATTGCCCTAGTGCATATTTCGACGGTAGCACCGCGAACATTCGTAACAAGCGAGCGTTTGTTCTATATTCGGCTGTTATAAGTGGGCTCCACTACTTGGCCACCACTGCCGAGACTATATATAGTTATTATTGCGTTAGTATTAGAAGGATCTGTGCAAGCGGAAATGGCGACCGCTGTCTCCCAGTAGCCAGTGGCAGGTGGCAATCTGCCCACCGGGCTGCAACTTATTATACTATCTCTGATATACGAACCTTAGTATGCCGCTTCGGATATAACAAACTTTTATGCGCTAACTTCGGATAGAATGAGATTGCGTGTGTTACCTCGGTTATTATAGAACGCTCACTTTAGAGAACGTTTTATCTTATAAATAACTGGGTGTTCACATCACTGACAAACATATCCTGGCGCGTGCACATAGAATATATCATTAACAATGCAA
The DNA here is from genome assembly GCF_052857255.1 of Amblyomma americanum. Taxonomy (NCBI): domain Eukaryota; kingdom Metazoa; phylum Arthropoda; class Arachnida; order Ixodida; family Ixodidae; genus Amblyomma; species Amblyomma americanum. Next base: position 310,731,934 of record NC_135497.1, on the reverse strand, counting down.
ACCGTGCCCTTGGTCACCATGCGCAGAAACTTCTCTCAGCTCCATCCTATTTGAAGTTACTTTTATATTAAACACTAATATGGCCAAAGTTAAAATACGCATCATCAATATGGGACCCCGCGCCACTGACTTTAATCAATTCTATAGAATCTGTTCACAATCGGTCAGCTCGCTTCATCCTTTTCAATTATTCTCACATGGCTAGTGTTACTTTCATGAAATCTAAACTTGGTCTGACTAATCTCGCAGTTCGTAGAAATATTTCACGCCTCACTCTTTATCACATCATTTTATTTTGTAATGAGACACTAAAACAAGAATTCTTTTCTTCTATACCATCATACGTATCATCACCTATTGGTCGTCCGCCTAAAGTTTCTATCCCTACTTGTAAAACGAATGTGCTTTTTGTTTCTTACCGAAGACTAGCACTGAGTGGAACCACCTTCCACCACATATCGCCATCATTGAAGACGCGTCACCTTTCAAGCCACTTATCACCAAATATGTCATTGAACAAGCGTCTGCATCTTGATTTTATTGCCATAATTTCTTGCCTTGCGCCAGTACTTTTGCTATGTATTTTTCTTTTTTTCACGAACACCCTCTATAACGCCCTTCTGGCCCTGAGAGTATTGTAATAAATAAATAAATAAATAAATAAATAAATAAATAAATAAATAAATAAATAAATAAATAACGAACCTACGTATGCCGTCTCGGTCATAACGACCATTCGTGTCTGGACCTTGGATATGAAAACTTAGAGTGTCAACCTTGGATATAACGAGTGTTTGGCTGCTAATGCATTCAAACGATCTACTTAGAATCGCCTAAGAGCTTTTTTAAGGAAAGCATCAGCTACAATCGAGAGAAGCGTATACCTTTTCGGATCAGAAGTAATACATTAACGATCCGATGTATGGGAAGCGGCACGAGTGCCTGACCGTTAAAGCGTTCCGAGTCCGAATGCCTGAAGATAACCTAGCCGTGCCGCATTTTTATTTATTTATATATCTGTATATCAGAGGCCCGCAAAAAAGCACTGCTTCACGGCTGAGACAATAGAAGAGGCCCATAAGTAATTTGACGGTCTTACCATGCCAGTGGCTACCATCTCCTGGAGGGCGCCATGCAGAAGTTCTCGTATATGAAAATTTGGTTATAACCCGTAGGGCGGGCATCGATGGTGGCGACGTGTGGAGTCAACACGTTCACAGTTTCGAGGCCTCCGTGAACATGTGAACATAGGGCTGAAATGTGTAGTAGTCTCTATTCAGAATCTTTCGGCTCACGACCCTGTGACGGACTTCACTGCTGTGAGAACATTACAATTGGCAACGCTTAGAAACAGGTGAGCGTGGCAACAGTTTTGACTGTGGCTGTGATCCTTCGTGCTAAAATGAACTGGCTTTGCGTTCATGTCATAGCAGTAATTGCCTTCGTGAAAGCCGAGCGCTATTAGCACTATTCTCTATATGGGCAATAAAGCGCCATGTAGGATAACCGGTTAAGAAATTATCCCGCGACCATGCATTGAAGATGCAAGCAATTTCAGCACCTGTTGGCCCCTGAACCCTGCCTCCCTGTGATGTCACTAATAAATGTTAGGGGTAGCTGTACGCCTAACCGGCTAAGCGTTTCAGCTATCACCGACATTCGTAGCGTTTATCAGGGCCTGTGGATAGCCAAATACTCCAAGCTGAACTGGTCGGCTTCGAAATGACGCTCGAACACACGAGCGGAACCAACACGTGTCCCCTATATCTTGCGTCAGGCGGCTTTAGCTTCGTGGGCGCACACTTCCTGATCATGCAGCCTTCACCTCATCTCGTCATCGCGAGCTCGCACGTGAGGATCCTTTCGCCATTGACGCTTCACGAATGTGCAACTCTGGAACTTGACGTAGTCCTCGCTTGCGTTCACAAGCCAAGCGTTACGTGATGCTGCTACTCCTTTCATGTGCCACATTTGCTTTGTCCCGCTTCACTTCTGCGCCACAGGTGCGAGGCGGGTCAAGTGGTCGCGGAGACGCATAAGCTATGCGAAACTGAGAAAATAACCGCTGTCAGCTGGCGCTCTAAAAAGCCCGGGCGGGTGTACGATGAGCTGTCCGTGCTGAAGATGGTATGATCGGACGCTAAAAGGAGACCGACATTTAAATCCGGCAGCAAAAGCCCCCTTGCCCTGCTGCCGCATTTTACAATGGCGCTGAAGAGAAAAGGCAGAGCTTGTGTCGAAAATCTCATCTACAGCCATTGTCAAAAGTTTAGCGCCCATGGGGTTTGCTTCTAAGGCATGCAGTGAGGCTCTTGTAGCATCCGTGGAGGTCCAAGTTTTTGGAAGAGTGAGGACGAGAATTCTTCTCACCTTGAAGAGACTTGGAATGCTGGGGATGCATAAAAAGCCACATGGCATGACTCGTAAGCAAACTGCTTGAGCTGTTCCCTTTTTACAAAGACTAAGTTATTCCGGCTAGTTCGACTGTTACCACCGGAAGGCTATCGGAGCAGAAGCCACGGACAAGAATGGAAGGCAGATAGCTCACCGCTTGCTGCTACTGTAAGCTATTCCGGCTAGTTCGATTGTTACAACCGGAAGGATATCGTAGCAGAAGCCAGGGACAAGAAAGGAAGGCAGAGTAGCTCACCACTTGCTGCTACTATTGGTCCCTGGGTGGCGTCTTGATTGGGGGAAGGTCATGAAAAACAGCCGTCAGTGTCATTGCCAGTGGTGATTTGGTGACAGCTCCGCCTCCGCTGCTTTTCTCGAGGTTGTCAACGGCACTGCTCCCCGGCCGCTCGATGACGTAAGTATATGCAGGCTACTAGGCGACCTCACTGCGCCGTCGCCCCATGACATCCGGGCGGAGTCACAGCAGGCGTCCCCCGTTGCGCCTGCCGCCCCATAGTTTCTGAAAACATCTGCAGGAGGCGTCCTGACTGGGTCTGCCACCCTGCAGTATACCGATGCCATACCGGAGGAAGCGTCCCCGTTGAATGCACCTCGCGGGTCGGGCATTGCGTTTCATAGTGGCTCTGTCCGTTACGAAAACATATAAAACACGGTCGCATTGATCGATGTTCGAGTGGTCCGTATACCTGAGTTCCTGGCGGCTGGATATACCAGGATCCGCATGTTCATGCCGCTTTTGGAAGCTGCATAGAAACTCGAACAGGCTCCCGTTTTCGCCCTGGGTTTCATCCTTGGCACAAATCAGGTGTCAAAAATTCTTCTCGAAAGCGCTTTACGAAGTTGTGCTCTGTTGTGAGCGGTCAATGGGAGCGCCTCCAATATGATCAGGTGCCTACTAACGCTAAAGAAAGTACCTGCGTGATTAATGCGCTGTCTGAAATGGCTGTTGTCTTCTGGTAACCGACATGTTCGTAAAGTAAACCGCAGACGGATATATTGTCGGTGCATTCATATTTTGGTGCTGGAAGATTTAGGTGCAGCTGATAATGAAACAGATGCGTACATCACGGAGTTGGAAGCGGTGAAGTTTGCGCCGAGTCCTCTTTGGATGGAACCGTGATAAGTGGTAGAGACATATTTTTACATCTATGTGAACTGCGCTTTACACACTGAAGAAGCTCCGAACTTGTGTGAAGTGTTCGGCTCCGAAGACTCGTTATGTTTCTCGTCGATTCAAATTCTGTTCCGTACCGTCCGCATGGGGCAGAGCCATCGTCTTTAACCAACGACTGCAAAGTTGCGCTCGTCGGGCGGCTGTGAGGCCTCTGGTTTCGTTACACTGAGGATCATGGCCAGCGGAGCTATTAGGGGTACGACACTCGCGGGCCGAATGAAAGCTCGAAGGAAAATCAGTGTTTGGCGCAAGATGAAGGCGACGCTTTTTAATCATAAATGCGGAAGAATACTAGGATATGTGGGCACCAGAAGTGTCCGCAAAATGTGTCGCCGGATGTGACGTCTACTGGTGACGTCATCAGTCATGATCTGAAGAGGGGTGTGGTGAAGTATATAAAGTTAATGATTAAACAATATCGAGTCAGAGCCATTAGTCATTAGTAATTAACTATAGTAATAAATAATTACAATTAAAATCATAGTGTCCACAACCAAACTAACCAGTAATGGCGCTAATAAATTAGCCTAATAAGTGGCAGTAATTAATTGCGGTAATAATGAGGGCGTTTGACTGAGTTAAATACTGCGGCTAATAATTGCGTCCATGTGACACTTTAAGAGGGTGACGTCATCCATACCTCTGCTGACGTCCCTACTACAACCATTCAGGGTACAGTAACAAAAAAAGTCCACACAGTTGAGTGGATAGCATCGGAGATAGAAGAGTGGCGGGTCGGATCTTAACAGTAGACATACAAAAGGCGTGGACTAGGAGCCACCAACGTCACGGCAAACGCTCCCGCTTTCGCATTTCTCCAATGCAGCATCGGCAGTGATCTCTTAAGTTTTTGGGGTCAAGAGCCATGGTGTCTCGTTCGACGAGTCACACACCCAAGAGCTGTTGCAAAAAAAAAACAGTTTGTTCCGAGCACATAGAAGGGTTTTCATAGAGATAACGCAGCGAAGATACTAATCATAAAATCCTGCGCTCCCATGAAAGCAAAACTGTGCTAATGAGTGCTGTTTATGAGCAAACATCTTAGCTTTACAACGCAGCTTAGGAAACCTACGGCTACTCAAAGAAAGGAAAATGCGTCGCAAATTTCACTTCTACGCCTTACTAGTAACGGTGCTATGGGATACGCAGACACTCACGTCGAGATCCTCTTCCAACTTAGTGTCTCCTCTTGCTTTATCTTCCCTGCCACTGCACAGCCGGAAAGGACGCCGCTTCATCAGGCTCCGTCCACGGATACCTCGGTTGCTGGTCCGGGCTGCCGACAGCCGGAGGTCACCATGGGCCGCTTTCTCAGCTCTGGTCTTGTCTGAAGGACCGCCACAGCGACTACGCCCTTGCCTGCGCCACTCAGCCCGAAGAAGCCGGTCATGAGCCGTGTCGATCTGGGGTGCGCTCAACCGCAGCCGAACGACAGGAAGTCAGTCGCGTGCGCGAGCCACGCAACCTTTTGTGCCGAGGTACAACAACGGTGGGTCGCACACCATCTGAAGCCGGTCCCTATATATAGAAGTTCATTTGTTGCTGTTGTTAGCCTTTCAAAATAAGCCACATACCCATATGATCGAGCCACCTTTTTCTTCATCTCCTCCTTCCAAGCTTGCTTTGATACTTTGCATACCGAAGTCTCAGCTGCGCCGCCATGTAGGTATAGTACATCGTATATGTAATGCGCGGAGGCGTATAGAGCGCACTGTAGCAATTACATGCGTGTTCTTTTTGGTTATTTAGGTGACGCCATAGTGACACCGTCCGCGGTCGGAGAAAAAATATGTCGACATGGGCAGAGAGGACGCGGAGGATAAAGTGCTGGGCTGTGCGGGGATGGGACAGTGATGATGTTAATGATTTTTTTATGGCACAAGGGCATATGTGGCCAAAGAGCGCCATGGCTTAAGGTTATTTCTTCTGCTCAAGGTGAGGTCAACGACCCATTTCTCAAGCACTTCACCCTTAAAAAGCCGAGCACCAGGCAGGTGAAAACTTGTACCCTTTGTATCGCCGGTGGGCAACCGGCGGCACTGGGGATCGAACCCCGCACCTCCCGCTTGCGAGGCGGATGCTTAATTGAATAAGCCACCGCTGCGGTAAAGGATGGGAAAGTGAACATTGGAGCGTGAAAATGTAAGCGTACAGTACGTCCCATACATTATAAACGCCAAGTGCTGGACGTTGTCAGTGCACATAAAAACACCCTGGGTAGTCGAAATTAGCCCGAAACCCTGACTACGGCGTCCCTCATAACCAACGTGCAGCTTGGGGACGTTAAAGCATATAACATAATTCCACACTCGACGATGGATGGCGTTCATGTGATTAATCAAGCAATCTCCAGAATACGGCGTAGCCTCCCACCCTCCCCCCGATGACCACCATAGGCTACAAAAAAACAAATAACCATTTGCCCGTGATGTATAGCAGTGGTGATACACGCGTTGTGCAACAAAGGCTACGGGGAACAGCACAAAATCTGGTGCAAATTATTTTCGAGGTCTAATCAGCAATCATATTTCTTTATAAAGCATATTGAGCAAATTTGAAGTAAAAAGGATGCCAGGCAGGCGCACGTTTTTGCTGGCTCAGTTCAAATGGCGCATATCCATAGTAGGGGAGTGACCATGGTTTGGAGCAGACCGAAACAAGAACCGGAATACGCCCATTGATTTAGTTTCACCTCAACGTTTCACGGCGCGAACACATCAGTCTGTAAAATTGCTGCTTATGCAGTTGCCTGAATTGTGCGTTATCCAGAAAGACAGTGGCGTCCAGCATAAAATGGCTTTATTTCTCTTCAGCTCATGCACGCAACCGTAAGGACGGCTGGAATGGAAGTCGAGGTCAACGCAGCGTCCTCCCAGCTCATCGTCATTTGCCAGAGAGAATTACACTTTCACACGTTGAGGCTCTGGCTCTGCACCTGCAGCACTCGCGAGTCAACCGAGACATAGGTGCCGAATGCGGCCTTTACTCAACGGGGGTGCAGTTGCAATGTCGAGCTCGGGAAAAACTACTCGAAGACCACCTGAACGCGTTTCTTCTCTTAGCGCGCTAGAACTTTGGCAGTAAATCTTGTATATGGTTGAGGAAGGTAACAACATGAACAAATGTTCCAGAGAAAAACGTTTTTCAAACGCCAGGCGCATGGTAACATCCGGTTGTCGCTGGCCTTATTGCCCTCTTAGCTACCAGTGTTTTTCCTTGTCGTATCGCCGAGGAAAATGGACTTGTCGAAGGCACCGAGAAACGGGCACGTCTCGAGGCGCACCTTTACATCACGATATGCAGACCGATGCGAATAATGACAGCATCTTAAGCCTTGGAAGTTCTTGCGTAGCGGCTTTAGCTCAACCTTAGTGACAATGATGAAGAAGTGGTTGGCGTGGATGTGCCGCTTCTATTTTAGCTATGATATCTGTATATCTAGTCTTCCGCATCAGTTCGGGCACCTCGAGCTAGACCTCTCTATTACAGCAGTTGCACTAATTAATAATTCTTTATCTTTGTGTTCGTCCCTCGCTGCACATGTTGACGGTCCCATTTTAACAACTTTCTTATCCCTACTTCCTCCGCATTTGAGCCTTGTTCATTTAGTATGGGATCCCGGTCACAGCAGTGTGACAGTAAATGAGATCGCTGACAATCTCGCAAAGGCTTCCCTCAGCGGCTCCTTGTTGCCAATCATCCCGGCTACAGCCTACATTCCAGCATCTAGATTTCGTCGGCGTGCGTTTTTAAGCACGCAAGACACAACACTTTTAACATCGGCGGATTATGAGCACCTTAAATATTATTGGAACATTAAAATTTGTTGCTCTCGGCAGCTTGAAGTATCACTGACGAGGCTGCGCTGCCGCATCCCGCCTCTAAATTTCTATTTACACAAGTCGGGTTTGGTGCTCTCGCCCCTTTTTGCATTTTGCCGTGAGCCTGATTCATTAGAACATTTTTGGCTGTATTGTCGCCGATTCAACTCCCTGAGAAAAAGTTGCTGGAGGAGCCCTTGCAGCATCTTGGCCTTAGTTTGAGCAGCCCGCTCTTGCTATCATTTGGCGCCACCACATTTGGGTTCAGCCACAGATCTGTTTGTACCGCTGTTCTAAATTTCCTGATAGAATCTCACCGACTGCCTTGCTAAGTGTTCCAAAATTTTTCTTTTCTATTAATTATTACATTTTGACTTAATCATTATTATTTAATCCCTCTCTTTATTATTATTCTTATAATTTTGAAATCAAAACTCTCATCCCTTTTCTGTTCATGAGGAAGAATTCACCGGTGTTGCGCTCCCACGTGCTTTTCCTTTTTATTAACTGCGTTCAGGTGAATAGCCACCCGATTCTTGGCCGATCCCCCAGTGTGGGTATGTGCCATCTTTTGATAGGCTAACAACAACAACAACACTTATGCTCCGCCTTAAGGAGTATGAGGCGATAGCACTACTGGGTTTATATTAATGAGTAATGAGGGCTGCCCTCCAGGCTCGGCCGACCAGCTCCAAGCTGAAAAGGGGGCTCAGCGTAGGCCAGCTTTGTCTCCCACTCCGTGCGGCTGATTTCTCTAAGCTCGCATTTCTCGAGTTGCTCGGTACAGTTCCATATCTTGTAGAGTAGCCTAGTAGGTCTTAGACCTCTTCACAGGCTGGGCAGCGGTTGCTAGGATATTGTTCTGGTCAGACAGTGTGTAATCAAGGTAAATTTGGGAAAGTGACGGATTGCGAGTTTCTCTAGACTACGGCTACCTGTCTACTGAGAGGACGATGAAATTGCGTGAAGCGTCGCCTCTTCAGCTTTAAGTGGTTGACCGTCGGCTTTCACTCTCGGAAAACATGTGACACGTGCGACTGCTGAAAGGGAACGTTATGTACATTACGAGGGCGAAGAAAAATCTGAAATCAAAAGCATGCTACAAGAAAAATAATTTAATCCTGTCTTCGTTATTCAGAGGGGATGATGCACTCGAGACGATATGAGTGAAAGATAAATATTACGGGATAAAGAGAAGGCTTTAGCGAAACTGCTGTTAGCAGGAGAATGAAAATAAAGAGGAGGAATACTGGAGGGGACACTTATACTCAGCCCTAAGATTATGGCGCGAAAGCGTTAATGGTTTAATGCCTATATATGCGTAATTGGTCTATCTCTACTTCACATTCATAGATCGCTGGGGTCCTCATACCAATCCTGACACAGTGGTACAGCGGTTGAGTAATGCGCCACTTGGCGTATGATGGCAGGTGCTGCCCTCGGTGGGGCTTCTGAGTTTGTGAGGTTGCTCTTCCCGAGGAACCGCTCGCGCCAAATGATTAATTTACTGCCACATGTGACGGTGGGCAGGTTTCTAACAATCTATTGGGCACGTTGTGATGACGTCACAAGGTCGCATGACCTAGATTGCCCACCTGCCATCTACGTCGCCCATCTAAATTGCTTCTTTGGGGATTTTCCTTCCACGCCGTCGCCGCCGACGACTACAAGGCCGGGTTTTTTCGCTGAACGGGGCCCTTAACGCTGCCGCGTTAATAAAATTTATTAACCAAGAGTTCATACGAGAGGGTCTCCCATGTCCAGGAAACCAATGTTGAAGGCCGAACTCCAGGCTCGGCCGATCAGCTCAAACAGAAAGGGGGGCTCAGCGTATTCTAACTTCCACTCCCACTCCGTACGGCTCATTTCTCTAAGTTCGTATATCTCTAGTTGCTCGGGACAGTTCTGTATCATGTAGAGTTATGAGACCTCCTCGAAGGATGGGCAGCGATTGTTAGGATATTGTTCTAGTCAGATAGTGTGGGATCAATGTGAATTTGGGAAAGTGCCGGAGAACAAGTTTGTCCAGACTACGGCTGCCTGTATGCTAAGAAAATGACGGGGTTCCGCGAAGCGTCACCTGTTGAGCTTCAAGTGGTTGACCAATTCTCCTTAAGTATGAGGTGTGGAAAAGAAAAGGTCCGCATGTCAGAAGGATGATGTTTACTAAAAGATGCATCTTTTGCTGAATGCATTTAGTGGCGTTCAACACGGACGCCAAGATGACGGAAGGTTTATGCCTGCGTTACTTCGTGCCCAGGCAGTTAAAGACGGTGAGGGGAAGCAACAAGCAGACAGGACGGGCGTTGACTTCCACACGGTTACTCTGAACACAGGTTGTCTCCGATCCAAAATCAATTTGTTTCTTCCTTTCTTCTTTTCTTTCCTTCCTTCCTTCCTTCCTTCCTTCCTTCCTTCCTTCCTTCCTTCCTTCCTTCCTTCTTTGTTCCTTTCTTTCCTTCTTTCTTTCTTTTGTTATTTGTTTCTTTCTTTCTTTCTTAATTCTTTATTTCCTGTATTTCCTTCTCCCTCTCATTCTTTCCTTCTTTATTTCTTTACTTCATCCTCACTTTCTTTTCCTTCTCTTCCTCTCTGTTTCTTTCTTTCCTTCCTTCTTACTTTCTTCCTTTCTTCCTTTCCTTCTTTCTTTCTTCTTTCTTTCTTTCTGTCTGTCTGAGTCTGTCTGTCTCGAGTATAACCAGGAGTCACCTAGCTGCTTTCATATCCAGTACCCGGACGGCATATAAAAGGAGGTGGATTCTCTGCAGGTGATTCGCTCACATGCATAAAACAGGCCTTAATATACCGTCTCGATTTAAGTTCACTTATGGTATGCTCACTTAGCGGCGATGTAATATTAGAGGTTCACGTCACTGACCATCGAAGCATTTCGGTTATGGCAGAGTCGGTGCAACACGTATGTATACGGTCTGGATGGGGCAGTGGGAATGATGCTATTGGAATGATTCGCCCTGGAATGGTATGGCACGTGGAGCAACCAAGGAGCCTTGAATGAATAATATGTTGCATAATATGTTGAGGTAGCAACGAGTGAGTGATTGTCATTAGAGAAGCCATGGTGGCGAAACGCATAATATTAGGGTGGAAACGGCGTATTGCTGTTGCGGAGGATAACAAGGCATCGCACGTTCGTAGCACGGTGAAGGAAAAACGAAAAAAAAAGCTTGGTAGAGAAATGACAAAAAATGATTTGTATGAAGTCTTCCCTTTTTTTTTTAGTGATTGCTTTCGGATTCCGGATTGTGTTTCATGCAGTAGTTTAGTGTGAACAGTAGGGAGGGCCCTTGATTATTTTTGCAGTGCTGCAGAGGAAAGATGAGGAATCTTTTCCATTTCCTTCAGAACAGCCAAAGGTATCGAGCACCCCGGCCACGCCACTAGAAGTTCATCCAGTTCGAGCCAACCTGACTTACGTCATGAGTGGTGGCGAATTTTCAGAGGTGACCTCCCACCAGTCTACATGTTAGAGTTTAGCATTCGTCTGTGCAACGTAGTTTTTGGTCAGTAGTTGAAAAAGCGGAGTTTTCTGTTAGCCTATACTGCGACAGAGACGCATTTTTCCCCAAGAAAGTTCCACTCATGTGGTATCGAGGTTAGAAATAAAAAAAACAATACTTCTTAACTCATTTCGTGTCCCTGCTAGGCGAAGAGGGGGCGCGTTAGTTGTACCTCAAGGCAGGAAATACGGTTAATATCTGAGGCTCTTACGATTCTCTGATGATCTTGTCTTGGCAAGCAGGTCAGACCAAAATGTGACTGAGGGTGGGGACAGGAAAAGTGCAGCTTCATGCCTTCATGCCAGAAAACTAACGCAGATTGAAGAACTTTGGCGAAGCAGCAAAAATTACATACTCTTTGGGAGTACACATATCTATAGATCAAACAATCCTGGTAGGCACAGATCGCAAAAGAAAAACAAGCAATATAAGAATAGGATTGAGTGCGCTGAAGATACTGGAACTCAAGAGATTCGTTATACGTAGACGGTAAAACGCGCTACTGAACGCGCTGTTCAACCGACTGCCATCGAAAATATGAATTGAACACTGATTCTATAGATGAAAAAATTGTAGCTGCTGAGAGTATAATTTTTGTACGGCCAATGAAGGCTTTAACCTGTAATGATGTGAGCATCTCAGTCTAGAACAAGACCGCTAGTAGACGAAGCTAACGCGAATTTTGACGATAAAAACAATGACAAGCGACGGAAGGTAGGTTTTATTCACTTCATGCACGTGATCGCACAGGAGGCTGGCATGGAAGCCAAGGTTCGGGCTCATCGTCATCCACCGGAGAAGAGCTTTTTTTTTCAATTGAGGCTCTGACTCTGCGACTGCGACGCCTGCGAGACAACCGTGACACAGACGCTGACTGCGGTCTTGACTGTACGGGTGTAAATTGCAGTGTCTAGCTCGAAAGAAATGTTAAGGCGACCACATGGATACAGTTCCTTTGGTTCACTAGCACAGTGACATTTCTTGTTCGGTTGAGGCAGGGAACAACATGAGCAAATCTTGCATATATTAATATTTTATAAATGTCGTGCTCTTGGGAAAATCTGGACGTCGTTCGCTTTCTTGCCTTCCCAGCTGCGTTGGTTTTCCTTTCCGTATCGCCGAGGAAAATGGGCTTCGCGAAGGGACCTGGGAACCTATGCACACGTCTCGAGGTGCGCCTTAACACCACTTGATGCAAACTGATGCATAGCAAGAAAGCATCTTCACCATCTGCAGTTCTTGCTCAGCGGCTTTTGCTAACTTATCTCGAGCTTAGCGATAATGGCGAAGTAGCTGACTAGGATGCGCAGTTTTCCTTTGGGTTTTCTCCTCATCTGAGGCATTCCGCACCAATTTAGACGCCTCAAGGAGTCCTGAAGGTGCGATGGCTGTGGTGCAGGCGCCCTCAAGCAACAGATGGTCTTAAATAGGCGTAACAAGTCCGACGCAAGTGGCTACCGAAGGAAAAGTATACCCTGAGGCTGGGCCGTATCCATCGCGTTGAAACAGAGCGCGAGCAGCTTTAGTGGCCGGCACCATCGTGCTCCATCCCGTACGGGCCCCTAGGTCTCCTGTTCCAAAGCCATGATTGGGTCTGGAAGGTCTTGGATGAAGGCGGTGGTTGTTTTTCGCGACAAGCTGGTGCACTCGAATCTCGGCGGTGTACGCGGTGAAGCTGCGTGAGAGAGAGCATACCTCAGCAAGGTGCACGCAGAACTTGCGCCCTTTGCGCATTTCTGACGCTTCCTGATGTTCCCAGTAGATCTCTACTCGTCGACTTTGTCGCCCACTGAGGCTCTGGGCAAAGCTTGCTAGCGTTATCAGGACATCGCTGAACAGAAAACACAGGAGCTCGTTGCTTGATTTAACGAGAGCTCCTTTCTTGATGGGTCGTGGATGTAAGATCTTGACGCCGAAGTTCGGTGTCCCCGGACGGAACTCCCGAATGTAAAAACATAGAATGTTCGAACCCTTTCGCGCCGGAGGCAAACCACTGTCCAGAAAGAGGTGCGTTTCAGCTGCAGTGATTGTGCAGTCACACTGGCTGAGCGTCCGCTGTAGCCGCCACGTAGCAGCGGCTTTGCTTGCGAAGACTCGAGGTGGTGCGAAGTGTTCCTTCTTTAGCGGTCGGTGAGGCCCGTGTGTCTTGTCGTGAGTGGAATCATTGTTAACAGCAGTCTGTCCACGAGTAAAAACATGAAGGTGACTGGCACGCAGGTGCAGGCGGTCGCCTTGTCCACTTTTGTCGACGGGAGCACCCAGAGCCCCTGAGCAATCGCGGCGAGCAGAAAAGGCTCCAAACCTTGTGCATCCTGCGGGCTGGCCTTCACGTGATGGCGATTGAGGAGCAGAGCAGCTATCTTTCTTCGGTGTTGGCTTCCATGCAGTCGGCGACGCCACATTTCCGGACGCACCGGGTGCTCGTTGTCCTGGTAAGCAGCGAAGCAGAGGCAGTCAGGATGAACAGCTTCTCGAGAGGTGCGCCGCGCCGAGGCGCATGCTCTCTGTTGAGTGCTTCGCTATGATCCCGTTTGACCGCTGCGGGCGACTTCTGAGTGACAGCCGCTGGGGGACAGGCTGCCGACGCTGGCCGCTCCGGGGAGGGCATGTTCGAACAGGGGTACGCGGGGAACCGTCTTCTTTCTCTCTGGCGGAATGGGTGACAGGTGTGCAAGCTGAATGGGGCTGTACATAACGAGGCCGAGGAAAAGACGTTAAACAAAGGCGCGGAATGAGGGAAATAACCTCTGCCTCTCTAAGCTTTTCACAGCAAGTGGTACACGCTACCAGGTATGAATGTAAGAGAAACTCGTTCGCATCAGCAGAAGAGATTTAAAACAAAAAAAACAGTCAACTAAAAACTGAAAAAAAGTGTTGCATTTCATATCTGGCCGATTACAACAACAATAACAACAACTGCAGCACCCACCGGATCCCTCCTCTTGGGTATGTGCCATTCACAGAGGTGAAAGCAGCACCAACAACAACATCCACTGCTTGATGAACGTAGTTTTCAGCGTTAGAGGTGTGTGCAAAGCAAATGTAGGAAAAACTGTTTTCAGTTCGCTTTCTATCGGCATACATCTAGTGCACAGGAGGGAAGTAAAGAATGTCTTGGGTAATGAGTGAGCGAAAAACATTATTGCCTGTCGAGAGTGTTCGACGTCGAGCCCAGCGGGTGGGTCCCTTAGTCCAGGGCTCAAGCGGCAAGGGCTGCAGCGCATGCCCGGTCGACCAACCCTACTTGGTCGTCCAGGTATTCGCTGGACAGCGTGAACTCCCGCTGCTGCGATGTTTGATCCTGTATATGGGAATAAATGGACGGCTTACACCTTCAGAAGCACGGAATAGGCCGTAATCGTTTGTCTGAATAGGATAGATAAAATAACTGAGAACATTTTTCTTCATAACTCCTATTCAGCTAAGAAGCCGAAAAAAATACCTTCATTGCGAGTGTCGCATTACGGTATCATTTCGTTGCACAGGCTCCTCGGTGTCTTAGAATACCGTATAATTACTGAGGCACTTGGAGATTCTGGGTCCAAGTTTACGTAAACTGCGCGGATAATGGGTACCGCAAAGCATCTGCCTGTCGCGGGTATTTTAAAAAGAATCACCCGGAGTTATGGCAACCCCTTTCGGAGGAAAGCGCCGGGTGCTGTGGGCCTTCCGTTTGACGTGGAGTGCAATGTACGACGGTGGCGTTGGCGGGTGGGAGCGTTCGCGCAACCCTTCTCTCCGCGATCGCCCCTTAGCACCGCAAAGAGGCGCCTAACTAACGGCCGGCAAGTTTGGCGATCGTGCTATCATAAAATGAATAAAGTCTTCAAGTCACCAGATGTTCGTGATGCGAATCGCAGGTAAATATTGCACCTCCACACGTAGTAGGCAACGGGGAATCAGACTATAAAGCGTGATTGCTGTTTCCTCAGAATTTATAAAACTCACGCCGTTTTCGTGTAGCGCCTCTATGTGCGTAGGTTTGGAAACAGCTATTTGCGTGGTGCTTCAGGCGTTCCATGCGCGCCATGCAGCAGCGACGGCGAAACAGAATTTCAAACAGGGAACAGAGGAAGCTCGGTTCCCCAGTGCCGACAGTACGGCCGATCAGTGCGCCACGACTGGATGTAGTTTCGGCACGAGATAAATGAAAAGTGAAAAAATAAATAAACGACGACATGAATCTGTCGACGATGCTTACTGGCGGAGAGGCGCCTAGCTCTGGGCGTGCTTGGAATCACGGGAGGAGAAGGAAATGTGCGGAGAGGGCGAATTGTAAATATATGACACAACCCTTAATTTTAACAGTGCACATTATGACTATATTTCTTAGAGGCAACACAAGAATTCACCACGGAGTGCTTGGTCATTTTTTGTACGCTCTAAGGAGAGTGTGCATTACTGGAACAAATTTAAAGCACTAAATCTTAGCACTGTCTTGCTGAGGGTGGAAGATGCTTATTAGTTCCACAGGGTCCACAACACAACGATCAAAGAAAAGAGGGCAGCAAAATAGGATGCAGAAAAAACTGTACATAAAAGACGCGAGCAATGAACGCTGTCATGAACATCGGAACAAGTTGGGCTATTGAACAATGGTTCTTAAATAGAACACTTGTGTGGACTGAGTAGGCACCATGCTTTGTGAAGTCGATGTGTCAGATGCATTGGAGTGAGTTACAGGAGGAACTACTATATATCGTGTGAAGAAAACAAAACTGCCAGAAGCGACCGATACCTCAGTGTTTAGTAAACTGTGGAGACATTACACTGCCATTATTTATAATGCTGCGAAAGAGATGATGCACGGAATAATACCGAGACCTATGTTAAAAATGAGAGCCTATGTTAAAAACGTGGCAGTCATTTCGGCGTCAGCCTTGAACAAGAAGCGGTGCTTGCTAACCTCATGACAACGACTTAGTTGCTAAAACTTATAATATCAATTTTGAACAGCTTAAGATACGCGAAAAGTTTTAAGGAGCCATAGAGCATCGATTTGTGTTCTCATATATTCATAGGTTCAGGAGCGGCGAAAAATTAGAAATTATTGTATCGGTGCCATTGCAAAAAAAAAGAAGTAAAACTTAAGCAGACTGTATTGTATGGAAAAATAGGTTTGGTTTCGTTTAAACGAGTTGACGTCCTAAAGCGACTCAAGCTATGAGAGGCGCCGCAGTGAAGGTGTCCGGAAATTTTGACCACCTGGGGTTCTTTAAAGTGCACTGAAGTCACGTAGTACCCAAGCCACAAGCGTTTGCGTCTATCGTAATGAGACCACCGCGGTCGGGATCGAACACGCGTCTTTCGGGTAAGCAGCCGAGCGCCGTAACCACTGAGCCTCTGCGGTAGCTTGTATGGAAGAATAGGCATATAGGCGAGATTGCCAAGACAGGTCTGCGCGGGTAAAATTTAGCCGCGAAATCCAGCAGCACAGCCTCGCAAAACTAGGCTTACTACTGTTGCTTTGTAGAAACTTTGCTCCCACAGCTGTTACGGAGGTACTAAAAAGCTGAAGTTAAGACTGAGTCATTGACGCACACCTTTTCTTATTCTAGCGCAGTCATTAAAGGAGTTATGACATGATCTAACACCAAATCTTGCTTTTACGTAGAACCTACTAGCCACGGCGTTATTATGCGTACTTAACAAAAACAAAGCTTTACGCGCGCATTTTAGCTAGAAATTGTAATATGAAGTTATCGGCTCTAAGCCCCTCGCATTGGCAGCGACGGCCATTTTGAAGCAGGTTGAGTGACGTCACAGACTGCCAGCCTCGTCTGCTACAAAACAGAGTACGCGCGCCTACTCGGGTCCGGCCGCGACTCATTGTGTTGAGGTCGCCGAGACCGGGCTGAAGCTACACTTTTAAAAAAATGCACATCTCCAACCAAAAACTTTAATATTAACACGTTTCAAAGCCGACTCGGCTCCTTCATCAGGGGTGACTGAGGGCAGTAGCTAGCCTCTTTAAGTATGGAGGTGAGAAGAGGGTCAAAGGAACGAAAGCTGTGATGCGAAAGGCGTGGGGGAGAGGAGAAAGGAAGGTTAAGAGCTCGTTCACACTTGAGAGCCACAGAGGTCGTCCGATTGTTTTGGACGAAAAGCGAGTCGCAAACGTTCGCGTTGGGCGAAAAGTGACAGTCGCGGGTTAGTCACTCGCTGCTAGATTTTGCAGCCCCGCGACTGCGAGTCGCAAACCGCTGAACCAATCAGCGAGCGAGCCGAGCTTTCAGCAACGACGCCATTCGCGGGTGCGCCGAGCGACAAACTGCGCTATCTGCTCCTTGGCTGCCGTAGTCGTCGCTAAGCCTAGCCGGTTTCACATCGATACCGCAGCTGAGGGCGTTTCGGAACGGACCAGCGCTTTAACCAAGATGCGTCTTTCGTCACAGCTTTATTGTGAACCCCGTCGTATGATAATATAAAAATATGCTCAATTTCCGGCCGCGATGCCTCCAGCAGCGGAGAAAGCACACGCGAGGCGATCTAGCCGCTTTGGGCAACAGCAGCCAAGCGGCTATGAGAGGAAATTTGCTTGTATCCAGCAGCTCGGTATTAGCCAACGACCCTCAAAACTGATTCATTTTTTAATTTCGACTTCCCAGAGCATGGTATGAACGCGAACAAACAATATACTAGCGAACTTTTCTGACGCTAGCGGCCGGCATACAGGCTGGCTGGCAGGCCGCTTGTACGGCCGCGCTGCACATTGCCGCTATATCTTCCTCTTCGCTCAGGTCGTTACAGTACATTGCTAATATCGAGGGACCAGAGCACTTTTGAGGGCTAAGCGCGAGCGCAGGAGACGCGACCAAAGCAGACGAAACTCTCGAAAGCGCGGCCAGGGGCCTATGGGCCTATTAGTGCGCAGAGCCTCTTCTTTCTATCTCTCCTCTCCTATCCTTTAACTCTCCCACTTTCAGCACGCGGCAGCGGGTGTGGCTCGGCTTGAGCCAGTAGGCAGGCCCGTGCTCTTTCCTTTTTTTCTTCCTGTCAGCAGCAGCAGCAGCCCCCGTTGGAACGTGCCGCCCTCCGAGTGGTCGGAGACAGAGGCCTGTATCTTGTGGCTGTCGAGAGTTGCTCTGGGAGGACCCGAAGGGAGGAAAGGAGGACGGAGTAAAGCGCATGTCGGAGAGAACCAGCGCTTGGTACCAGCGTGGAGGCCAAGAACCGACCGGTCGTCCTTGTCTCTGCGTCGCTCTTCATCTGATGGGCATGCAGCACCACTACAACCGGAAATGCGAGGTCGACGGCTGCATGCGGGCTGGCACCGACTCCTGCTTGGTCTACGGGCTCCTGATCAGCTCTCTCGGTGCGCCATGTGCAGCGCACGGTATCCAGCGCGGCACAGCTTCAAGGTTTCTTCCGGGAGACACAGCCCTCGGCGTCAACAGTTAAGGGAACTGCCCCGGTGGGAAAGCGGCTTCATGCGTAAGGAGTTACGCGAGCGTCTAATTTTGTTTCGGTAAAGGCCAACCAGAAAGGGAACACTACCTTGGGGAAAAGCGTTGCTGGAAGCGACCGCGGCTCTCACATGCCAGCAGTGGAAATTGGCACGCTAATTCCACGTGAAGAAAAAGGTCCACATGTTCGGTTCATTTTCCGGAGGGGTCGCTGACTGTGCTTCTCACGACGTCTGCTTACGAGGATTCGCTGCTCAAGCGTCATTTGTGCGACCACCAACGAATCAATGAGGGATTCCGAATGCCTACTTTCCTGACGCCATGGAAAAAAGGTTTGAAGGCATAAGTAGCAGCTACAGAAGGAAGACCCCAGCAAGCCATGTAGCTCTCTATGCACAGCAGATAAGCGTAAAAGGCTGGACCTCTTGGCACACTTATTCGGAATTTTCTACCTTTGTTCAAGCTATTGCAGAAAACGTCCTGCTGCTGAAATGGCCATCTACTCGAAAACGAACACAGCGAACGAAGGTCTTGCAGCCTTTACTTACTAAGATCTGGGTCTGAAGTAGGGATATGCATGTCCACGGATCCAAGATTTTGCATGTCCAGACGGATCCAAGATCTTGCGTTCATCGCTGCCAGCGTTGGCATGCGGCGACCCGGTGCTGACCTGCACATCAACATAACCAGCAGGTCAGACAAAGATGTTGCATCCAACACCGATAATCACGCCGGCCTACGACGACCTCGCGCTAGAGTGCGCATCTGCAAGATAACCAGTACATTGAACCAAGATCCTGCAGTCACCTCCGATCATCACGCCGGCCTACGAAGATCGGGGGCTAAAGTGTGCATCTGCATCACAACCAGCAGATTGATCCAAGATCTTGCGTTCAGCGTTCGGAACACCGGCAGGCGGCGGCCTGGTGCTGAAGTGCACATTAGCATGACAACCAGCAGATCGGATCGGACCAAGATCTTGCTGTCATCACTGATCATCCCGCCGGCCTGCGACGTGTTGCTGAAGTGGGCATCTGCTTGGCAACCCACAGATCTAACCAACAACTTGCGTTCATCACTTACCATCACGGCACGGCGGCCTGTGAAGATCTGGTACCGAAGTGGGAATCTGCATGAAAACCGGCAGATTGAACCAAGATCTTGCATTCATCACCGATCACCACGTCGGCTAAATACATTCTGGTACTGAAGTGGGCATCTTCACGCAACCAGGAGGTCATTCTGTGATCATGTATTTCGTGCATCATCCCGCCTTCGTTAGGCAATATGAGCTGAAACGGATGCTTGGATAATAATAAGGAGATGGAACCAAGATTTTGTAATAATCACCCATCATCACGCCGGCCTAGGACAATCGAGGGTGATCATTAGGGGGACAGCAGTCCAAAACCAATGTCTCATATTCGTCGCCGATCACAAAAAATGGAGTAGCAAGTCAGCAGCAGCTGGAGTTTATCTCTGTGCATACAACGCAGACCTTGTAATTGTTGCTAGCTATCCTTATGATTGCATGGGCCAGAAAAAGTGGATTAATACAAGTAATATTTGTGTCTTCTTTTTTTATGGCAGAATCTGCCTACGCAGTTCTTTTGCAGCGGTATGACTAAGCACAATATTTGGTTATGCTTGTTTTCTGTCAGGTGCTACGCGAGCGTGTAACAGACAGAAATAGATCAATGGGCATATCTGCCGAGTAACGGTGAAAAGAGAAGTGCACTGAAGCGCAAATGCGCCTAAAGTTACGCTCCCTTTGCGCGTGTTCTGATGTCTGCACCTGGCTTGGTTCTTTAGTGTGACACTGCGGAAAGCGAATTTTCCTTCATAGAAAGCTGAGTACACAGGTGGAACGCAGAGTATTTTCTTTACGTCAACGATACAGCTCACCAACTTCTGGTATCGTTGGCTGTCCGGTGGCGATGCATTTTAAACGGCGATTTTTGCTCCAAAGACCATCATAATGCTACCTGTATAACAAGTTATCACAAACCGCGTTGGGATGGTGGGAAACAATAAATTATTTGCGGGGTGCGGTAACTGCTTGTTCAAATGAGAGAAGACACCAGTAAAATATTTTCCTATTGAGTGTCTTAAGCAGCAATTTTCTCCGGAATCTCAGAATGGGACCTAAAAGGAAACATCACCACACATGGAAAATGCCTCAGTCCAGCCACTTAAACAGAGAAAAAGGATTAGAGGTATCCAAGTAAAGATGGGAGTCGAACTGCTGTCTTATGCTTTCTAAAGCATTGCTCTAATCTATACGCCACAGAAGCAAAGAGAATGTGCAGTGTTAATTGCGCACTTTCCTGCTCTCAAAAATATATTCCGCTCGGTGGCGCAGCTATGTTGGTGCGCTGTACTCTCGACGGTTAGGAAACGCGCTGGAAAGCACCGAGATTTCCTGGGTACTGAGAATAGATAGAAGTGGTTTGAAAAACATGAAGAGGTAATTTTAAAACAAAATAGTTGATATCGCTCTTTGTGTCGTGGCTGGGATAGGTCTACATTTAATACTTAAAGTAGTATAGAAACCTAAGTTTTGGGTGCGCGTTTTCTTTTTAGTAACGATGCGTAAACATTATTACAGATAAAATACGACCTGGAATTCTCCAGTGACTGCTAAATCATTTAAAATCACATTTATTTCCGGCGCTGTTTCGGTTTCAGTTTCAACAATTGAATTAAGACAGTGAAGTCAGCGTGTGCTTACAGGTCACGTGAGACATGAAAAAACTGCAGTATAATCGCTGCTTCCACATTCGTTGTCATTCTCTTGCTCTTGCGGAAGGCTGGCGTCAACACTGCAGTAAAGTAAAATGAGGAAGCAGAAATTATATGGATATTTTTCCGTGCCTCACGTGATACAAAATCACTCTTCACGTCACAGCTATCGTTCGGCTGTTGATACCGAAACCGAACCAGCATGACAGAAAAAGAATTGGATTATAATTTACTTAGCGGTCGTAGGCGAATATCACGTGATTCATACGTAGTAGTATCTTCGCGTCATTGTAGAGGAGAAAAAAAAACATGCCGCCAAAATTAGATGTCTATACCCCTTTAAAGATAAAAACAAACATTAAAAGTTAGACGAGAAAGATGCAAGGGGTGTGGGAGTCTCAGGTGCGGCGCTAATCGTGGCAAGATGTTCAAAGGACATCAGAGATCCAGAGACAGAAAACGTTTGCCGGGCCCAGTTCCCTAAATAATATGGTCGGGGGTGGGCAGGGATCTGAACTGGATGTAGTGTGGCAACTGTGGTACGTGGGGGAACATTAGAGCAGAAAGCAACTAGTAATCAACCAAAGCTCGTACATGGAACGCTTCTGATGTTTTAAGTGCGCCGTGATGTAGGTCAGTAAATAACTGCCACAAGCTTTTTTCTTCACCATCTGTAGAGCAAGGGAATGGTGAAAAAGTGGCAGGCCAAAAGATGCCTTGCGGTTTTGTTGGCTTCTGGCATGCATCAAGGACTTGACCTTTCTGCCTGCCACTAGTGCAACTGCTGCAATTGAGCAAATAAACAAAAACAGCAACTTGCTCTGGTGGCTGTTTGTGGTTCCCTTTAACCCTGGCAAGTCCACGAGTAGTGACGTTGCAGACATTCGCGAAACTCAAAGGCGAGGCGCTAATGAGGCTTACAGACATTTAACATTGGTCAGTCGTTCTAGCGAGAGCTTTTTATTGGCGTAGAGTCGGTTTAAAGCCCTGGAAATGAGTTCCAAATCATTGGTGGAGCTTCAGAAACACTATCCCGTGTTGTGTTAGCTATGATTATGTAAAATACTCTTTTCTAAAGTAAATAAGCACCACAAAAAAACTGCTTATATATATATATATATATATATATATATATATATATATATATATATATATATATATATATATATATATATATATATATATATATATATGAAGAAAGAAACGGCGAAATTTCGTGGGGGCAGCACTGAAGAGAAATTGAATCAGTGAGAGAGCAAACAAAAACATTGCTTCAGGGGGCAGTCTATAGGCATTAGAAGTAGTAAACATTGATGAGGTAGAAACACTCAATTTTATTTCATGCTTTTTGCTTATATTGGTGCGTAAAACATTAGCAAGTATAGATGGCAAGTATAGATAACTTGCTTTATTTGTCTAAACCTCGTTAAATACTTAAATTTCTTCTCCAGTGTAGTTTCGGATTCGGTGTTTGCAACCGAACAGTGGCTATGAGGAAGCAAAGGACGGAGCACAACAAAAACAAGCAGTATCGTCGCCAACTTTTTAATCGTTGTCATTTTGGTTCCTGGAGCAGGCTAGCATAGGAGTTGGAGCCAACTAAGACGAAAAAACAGTGCTCACATTGGAGTTGTTTCAAGCCTCATATGATTTTAACCCTACTTGTGCTCTGAAACCATTCTTCGGCCACTGAAACTGGAACGAAATGAAACAGAAATTATATTCTTAATTTTTTGCAGGGCATTCGCGAAGTTTACGCAGTTTTCCAGCTTTACTGATGTCTTGTGAATCACACAAAAAAAGGACACGCAGAAAACTCATTTTTCACCCTCTAATCGGTTATGAACTCAGAAGTTATGTCCTTATTATGAAAACACGTGTGCGCTATGGTGAACAATGTTACATGGCTGTACCTGTAGCGTGCACTGTCGCCTTTCTTAATAATATTATTGCGATGTGTGGGAATTTCATTTGCCCTCATGGATGTACCTCTGTTTTGACCTACAGCCCTTTGGTTTCCTTTTTTTTCTGAAAGGTAGCACCGTAAGCAAGAAAGGAGCGGACTGGCACGTTGCCAAGAACGCCAAATTCTTTCAGTGTGTCTACTACAGCCAGGAAGCTCACGTAAACGGTCATGATATTCTTCCATGCGTTGATTCTTATACCTCGGACGTGCCCAGGAACCACATTTTTCTAAGAACTGGGTCAACGGCTCTCTGTTTATGGTGCTGAGCTTAGCCATGGTCGTTTTTGGTACGTAGGCCGCAGAAAACACTGCTGGCTTCCAACCGTTCTTGGAAGGTGACTCAGTTACTGCTGATGTTCTGCGCAGCTTCGTTTTCAGGCGGCGCGACTTATCAACTCTGTAACCGATGTCGGACTCCATCTCAGTCGCCGTCGAGTCGACCGCAGAATCACGAAGCTGCTGATCCGCGACGTTTAGCAGCCAGCTTGCTGTCTCACAGACTGCTTAAGGGCGACATCGAGAGGGCACAGATCACTTGCGCTCGCTGTCGTGCGTTCTCTGAGAGCTTATAATGATAAAAAACTCAGAAATGTTGAAGAGCCACAAACAAGAGAGAATATAGCTCTACGTGCTCGTGTAGAGCGCTACGGCATGTGTATTTTTGAAAAGAGAAGTGCACTGCGAGAGAGGCGGCAATAGTCACCGATCACCAAGCCGGCCTATGAGGATCTGGTGCTGAAGTGGGCGTCTGCATGAAAACCAGCAGACTGAACAATAATGTTCCGTAAATCACTGATCATAAGGCCGGCCTGCGAAGATCTGGTGCCAAAATGGCAATCTGCATCACAAGCAGCAAATTGAACCAACACCTTGCATACATCGCTCCTAACACCGACAAATGGCGTCCTGGTGCTGAAGTGCACATCAGCATGAGAAACAGGAGATAGGACCATTGCTGCAGGACCATTGTCTTGCAGCCATCACTGATCATCACTGCGGCCTACGAAGTGGTGCTGCAGTGGTCATCTTCAAGGCAACCAGCAGGTTGAACCAGGATCTTGTGTTCATCACTGATTATAAGGCCGGCCTGCGAAGATCTGGTGCCGAAGTGGGAATATGCATCGCAGCCCGCAAACTGAGCCAAGATCTTGTGTTCATCGCTCCTAGCACTAGCAGATGGCGGCCTGGTGATAAAGTGCACATCAGCATGACGACCAGCAGATCGGACCAAGGTCTTGCAGCCATCTCTGATCATCACGCTTGCTAACGACGATCTGGCGCTGAAGTGGGGCACCTACGCGACAAGCAGCAGACCAAACCAAGATCTCGTGTTCATCACCGATCATCACGTCGGCCAAATACGATCTGTTACTGAAGTTGGCATCCTAATGAAACTATCACGTCGATCTGTGATGCATTATTTTGTGTCCTTCATCACGCTGGCCTAGGACGATCTAGCGCCGTGGTTATCATTTAGAGGAAGAGCAGTTCGAAACCAAGATCTCATATTTGTCACCGACCAATAGTGCCGTACTACGATGATGTTTGACTTGGATGCTCGCCTTTACGATAGCCATGAGCACACCATACAAGCTTCTCCGCAAGGCATTGGACGAAGTGCAGTAAACGCGCGCACTAATTGTTGTTTTGTACCAGATATTGGACTACCATTCGAATCGTACTGCCGGTCGGCGCAGTATGATCGCCAATGTCGTTGCAAGCGTGCTGAAGCTACTCTGCGAGAGCTTTCGCTGCACTGGGATAATCTTCGCCCTTGAGCAACTGTAAATAGACAGTTTGGAGATCAAAATGAAGAAAAGGTCGCTTCGAGGTCTATTTCAATGCACTTCCATATTCTTGTAGGATAGCGAAGGTAAAAAAGGGAGTAGTACGACAGCAGCACAGAAGTTTATATGTGTGCTGCATGCAACGGAAAGGTTGTCATTGTCGCCAGCAATCATTGCGACTGCACGCGAGAAACGAAGCCGAATAAAACAGAAATGAACTTTGCGCTATATGTTGGTGTGACACAAGCTCACAACGCATCAGTTCTTTCACAGCGGTATAACTGGAGAAAATTTTCGAATGCAATATATAGAAAGAAACGGCGCAGTAAAGGGGGGGGGGGGGCAGCACTAAAGAGAATTGGAAAGAATTAGAGAGAAAACAGAAAGCGTTGTTTCAGCCGGTGGCCTATAGGCGTTATAATTATTTAATGGACGGGTAGAAACACCAAATTTTTGTAGTGTGTGTTTGCTTTAGAATGGTGCCTAAGGCATTAGTAAACATGGATCAGCCCCTTTATTGAGTCTACGATCATTATATACTTTGTAACTGAATTTCTTTTCCTGCGTAGTTTCGGTTTCGGTTTTTGCAGAAGCAAACTGTCGAGCAGCCAGCGGGCGTCTCGAGCGCGGTAAAGCGAAGAGGCCCAGTGGCTATAAAGAAGTAAAGTTAAGGCAACGTGCGGGGCACAATGCTAGCAATATAACATGTGTTTATTTACTCGTTGTCCTTCCGGTTCCTGGTGCAGGCTGGCGTTAGAGCTGGAGCAAGCCAAGATGAAGAAACAGTGATAAAATTGCACTTTTCTTGTGCCTCACATGAGGCCAACACTACTTGTGGTTTGAAAAGCAATGTGCAGCAAATGAAACCGAAACCGAAAGAAATTGAAAAAGAATTTTTTTTAATATTTGCAGGCCCAGCCAAACTCCACGCAGTTACTTATGTTTACTGATGGCTTTTGCATCATTCCAAAGAAAGACCATGCCGCAGAGGCATGTCTCAAACCCTCTGAACGGTTATGAACTCATAAGTCATGGCCTTAAATGAAAACAAAGGCGCACTGTGGTGTACATTGATTGGGACATGCGCTGTTCTTATGACCCGTGATTCGCATCGCCTTCTCAGTTACCTAATTACTAATTAGCAAACTCATGATTACTCGTGTATGAATTTTGTACGTATCTCTAAGATACTTCATTAAGTCGAAGACCACAGAGCATTCAACAGGTCCATCTTTATTCCGCTTGAACCAACGAGTCGTTAATCCATATTTAAGTGCGGCAGACTGTTGCCCGCTTTATCTTTTTTCAAGACACTTCCAACCGGTTACTTCTAGTGTTTTTGCAGACAAATTAAGTTAATGTTTTGGCCATTCTGATTGTATTCTCTGACCGTCTTTGTTTATGGGGGTTTATGTACGAGGTATGTTTTGCTGCGCGTTTTCTGGTGCGAAAAGTGTTACTATAAGCTTGCACTCAGACTTTCTTCAACCAGCTGCATACTGAAACACTTCCCCTGAAGACTTGGCTCCTCAAAAAAGGTATTTTTGTGAAATCTGTGAACTGCCGCCTCTCTGGTGTTCCTGAATCATTCTTGCTTCATCAGTTGTGAAGACGCAGTTCTTTTCTGGGATGCCTTGCAACGGACCCTGAAAAAGCCAATTGATTTGGCTTCACACACCATACGATACACTGGAGTGCAATGTGTTGATGAACGTTTTGATATGTTTTTTTTCTTATTGAACTACATAGCTTATGAAAAACTAATTATTGACCGGCGCTGTGAATCAGTTGTTTCTGCGAAATTTCATTTCTGCCGAAGGATTCTTCATCTCCGAAAAGTCTATGAACAGACCGACTTTAAACCGGAGTGGCACTCTCTCTAGGTGATGTGCTCAGTCTTACCGCCCGTATGGTGTTCTATTGCTCTGTCTTTTTCAGATGTATTTCGTTTGGTGTTCAAAAGCTTTGTAAAGAGTTCATTTAAATAGAACACATTTTCAGTGTAAAGAATACAATGTGTAAAAGAAAAGCCTTCGTGGCCTATGGGTAGCGTGTACATCTTTCAGTGCGAAGGTCCTGGCTTCGACTGCCACCCAAACATATGTTAACCGAATTTTCTTTTCTTCAAAGTTTTAATA
The DNA here is from genome assembly GCF_052857255.1 of Amblyomma americanum. Lineage (NCBI taxonomy): Eukaryota > Metazoa > Arthropoda > Arachnida > Ixodida > Ixodidae > Amblyomma > Amblyomma americanum. Next base: position 310,704,967 of record NC_135497.1, on the reverse strand, counting down.
ATTCCTTGCTCCCATCGGGATTTTTAGCTAACGGCCAACAACGCCGACGACGACACTGGCTTTTCTGCGTGACGGGACTCTTTACATGTTGAATATATGAACAGCAAGAAAGCATTTCGCAGGGCGAGACATATACGTCAAGGGCCTATCCTGATTATGGAGCAATTCCTAGATAAAAAAGGAAATTCGTCTCCGAAAAAGGAGAAAAAAAGCGCCTACACGAAGGGAAAAAGAACACGACGAACGCCGACTTACGACTGCACCGTATGCGTGCTCATTCGCTGTTTTCCGAGATGAGCGCATATCGAGCAGTCGAAACTGCCGCCTTACTGAACCACGTCCGCATCTAGGTGCAGTATCAGTGTGCACCGGTCTGTCCACTCTCATTTAGAATCACGATAATAATTGACCATAGAAACGAGGTTTCAACGCGATTTACGCCGTTTTACATTAGTACTATTCAAAGGAGGTGAAATGGGCTGCATATTTGTGTTTGGAAGTCTTTCCAAGCGTAAATGAATGATAGTGTTCAAGTCCGTTTACTTAGTACTATGAGAACACAAATCCGAGAATCAGTTTTACTTATGTTTTAGAGAAAAGGCACATGTGTTTAGTAATTTTTCCAGAGAACACGTACGCAAAGAAAGCCTATAGCGATGACAAGACGTTGTCTTTTTTTCACTTTGAGTGCTTAATATTCAGTCTTAAAGACATGGAAACAGCAGCCTTGCAAATGCAAACGGACAGGGCGGAATGCCTCTCGAGAGAAAAACAAAAACTCTCAAGTGGAGATAATCAAAAAATAGACAAATGATATATATATATATATATATATATATATATATATATATATATAATACATTATCCATGCATGATAGCACTTACAGTACTAGAATCACAACCGGAGTAAAAAACAACATATTTTGAGAAAGGACAGGCTCTGTCCGAAACGTCGACGCGAAATAAATCTACGGCTAAATGAAGGGCACAGGGAAAGCCCTATACTTCCCATGCATTTTAGGCCATGTTGAGGTACATGTTTCTCACTAACAGTAGCCTAATAATACATATATCATTGTTTGCCAAATTTTGTGCTCTTTTTACTGAACTAGAATATTTGAAATGTGTTGAAAATTCGATTTTTAATAAAATGTTTTCCGGTAGTACACAAATCTGGCCTTTCTTTGCGCATTTCAAAATTCATAACAGAATAACTGCTCAGTGAAATTGCTTAATTCTAGTTCAGTAGTTGGCAACACTTATGTAGATGATTGCAAAAAAATCAGCCGTTCGTCTTGAAAGGCATTGGATATAATGGTACCTTTGTAAGAAAAAACACTGTTTTGAGATAATAGAGCGTAAAGTGAAAAAAGATGTGAAAAACCATTTTTTATTCGCAGAAACGCCTCCATAGTAATTGGTTTAATAGCCCCCTGCTTCGTAGTCACTGTCGCCGTCATTTTTTCGCTTTTCGCCTTGTCGTTTTGACTGTCGGGCCTCTTTTGTAAGCTGTCGTTTTGCTCGGTCCGCAAAGTACATGCGCTTATGGTCAGCTTCCCTCAGCCACTTGATGGTGTTGCTCCCTGGGTTCAATCCACACGCCTTCAAAACGTTGGCCCGTGCGATGCTACCATCATTAAATGAAAGAACAGCATCCAGTGTTGCCATCCGTAGGGTCCGAAGCCTAACAAACACATTCTTTGGCGCGCGTTCCCAAACAACATGGTTGAACGACTCATTTGCATTTTGAGTTCGCCCATGCAGGCACTTCTCTAGGAGCTCAGCCTTCGATAGCTCCCTATAAATGGGTTTGATAGCCTCCAAGACAGATGCAGGCAAACTCTCCTTGTGGAAAAGTGGCTTGCCCTCTGACTGACTTCTGTTGAAGGCACACCACGTATCAGGTCATTTTGGGCAAAGTCCATGGCATGGGTCATCGTCTGTGGCCGATAAGTGGAAGAAGGTTGCCCAAACGGCCTTTCGCATTTCATCCAGGTTTCCTACATTTCTTCTGATGGCCAAACCATAGTACGTCTGGAGCTTGTCTATTACTGCATCAGTCAGTCGGCCTCGGCCCGAGAGGCTCTTTCCATCAGAGAGTTTTCCTGCTTTGTTTCCTTTTTTTAGCCTTCGTAACCTTGTGCCCATCCTTTTTTGCACGTGCCCTATGCACTCAACAATGGATATTTCAACGGAATCACCATATGGCATTTGTGCCTTCACAGCCATAAAAGCCTTGCTGTCACCATCCCCAAGGTATTTGACGTATCGAACGCCGTGAAGCTCCTCACTCCTGCCGAAAATTTTCAGTGCTCCTGCGACTTCCATTCCACCGCTGGTGCCTTGGTAGTTGCTTTGGCACACCTCTCTATGAAGGGGGTCACTGTTTGTACCCTTGATGCTGCACTTTGGACAACGTTTAGACAAAACCTCCACATCCAGCACTTTCCCAGAGTCTACACTGGTCGCAGAGACTATGCCGTTATTGGAAGTATGGCCTCGCTTCTGCCAGCTTCCATCAAGAGCAACTGCGATGTCTTTATCCCCCTCATTCAGCTGCACAGCTTCGTCAGCTGCCCTTTTCATCGACTCCTGAGCAGCAGCTTCGATGTGACCTATAAGTTCTTGATTGTATTTCGCAAACTTTGTCGGCGGCTTAGGAAGGTTTAGCATAGCACAGAGTATATTTCCTGCAGCCATTGCCTTACCAATGGACCTCAAGGCATACACTAACCTGAGGTTGGCTTCATAGAGGCCAGAAGTAGTTTTCTTCGACGTCTCAAATTGTTGTGCGGCACTACACACTTCACAGTTCAAACTGTAAACGCTTGCAACACCTACCCGTTTTGTCACAATTTCGATGAGCTCAACACTTCCACCGCACTCTCTGCACACACAAATCTGTGTAATTGCGGCACAAATGCCGTCCATGTCCATTAAGGCATATTGGCTGCTGCTCTGTAGCACATCCTCTTCCTGGAAGCACAGAGAAAATCTTGAAAGCTTCGATGTCGAGGAGCTGGCGCGTTCGGCGTTCGGGATCTCATTCGGTCGTGGACATCCTTTTGCTTTTTCACGATGAGCGTAGCGGTTGCCGTGAAATTCACGCCTGACGAAGGCCTTCTTTGCCCTGGGCATCTCAACTTATCAGCAGCAACCAACACCGGCACAATTTACAATACTGATCAAAAGGGATAGCACTCGGACGCAGCTGCATGAAGGTTGCAGAAACGTGGAAAAAACGTGCAAAGCGTTTCAGGATTGTCTTGGCTAAAAAAGAGGAGCTGTACAATAGTGGCCAGACAATTTTTTTATATGTAGCTGATTTTAGACAAGTTTTGAAATCAGGTGGTGGACTTTTTGGTTGAAAAATTGACGTTAATCCTGAAAGGGGGCGTGGCCGCTCACTACTTGGTTTCGGAAAAAGCGTTTTTCAGCCGTAAATATGGCTTTCTGTGGAAAGTGCGATCATGGAACATGTGTAGAAAGAATTGAACTTCTAAAATTCTAAAAGAAAAAAAACGATTTTTTTCTAATTTTACCTTACCCTTGAAGCGTTTTCAACTGTTGCATTTTGCCTCTGGCAATGAAATACATTTATCTATATATATATATATATATATATATATATATATATATATATATATATATATATATATATATATATATATATATATATATATATATATATATATATATATATATATATATACTGAAGATATATATATATATCTTATACACTATCCATGCATGATGGCACAACCGGAGTAAAAAACAACAAAAGAAACTAAAGAGATGGCATGGACTATGGGAAAACGTGAAAGACGAGCAGCAGAAAGGTTAATATGTAACGAAAAGCGCCATACAGCAACATATCACCGTCAACATTTATTATAGCTCTAAGCACCCAAAGGCCATTACATAAGGGGGTCGACATAAAAGAATATGAAGGCGAAATGAAAAAAGCATCCATTTGCTTTGCTATATTAGTCCCCGTTGAAGGAGACAACGCAGTCGAAATTTACCCCGGAGCCCTGCAGTGTGGCGTCTCTCGTAGTTCACGTGCAGCTCCCCACATATAATGCCACTGTGAAGCCAAGATAACACACGATAAGGAGGTCTGATTTCGGGACCTTTTTTGATGGGGTGATTTGGGGAGAGGCTATCCTGCTCACACAATGCATTTATTAAACGCTCTTTGTGTAAATATGGGGGCCAAATGTGGTTTTCTCATGGAAACTTTCTCGCTCACAATGAGCTGTCGCCCCTTTCCCCCCCGCCGTCATGTTGCAATCGGTTATAAATGTGACCATGCACGGTATATCACAACGTTTACAAGAACTGAGTGAGCTTGTTGGTTAAACGAGAACAACAAGAAAACAAATGAACAAACGGATATGGATCTCTCATGTGCCATATCTGTAGAGCACAGGAACCGTCTGAGTGACGAGAGCCGGCAATTATATACGGCGTGTTTAAAACTAGGTTTTCATGAATTTTTAAAACACACGATCTGTAGTACGCCAAAGCCATTTTTACCTTGCTTTGACGGCCAGGCGAACAAAAAGTGGAAAGGCGAGATTTGCCGCGAATATCATGATTAAATAGACCAATTGTTGAACTTTTTATTTAATGTAGTTTGCTCATATTTTTTACAGCAGTTTTAGAGGAGGGGGCCATATCCTTAGACTATTCCATTCGGTGTAATTCTCGTAGGATGCCTGCGTTCCGCGATACTCGCCTAAAAGTAGCGAACTCACTACGTGCAATTGGTAATTATGCACATGCAAGACAGTGACGATCGACGCGAAACCCTTCCCTTGTGTGTCGCAGTCATTGTTGGTGACGTTTCTTCGATCGCGCTGGCATAAAGTGAAGTGACATTTTCAGCAGCTTCACCTGCTGCTTTACGCCGTCGCCAGAGAAACGACTGTGACAACGCATTTTGTTGCGTGCGTGCGTGTGTGTGCGCGTGTGTGCGCGTGTGCGTGCGCGTGTGCCTGTGTTTGTGTGTGTGCATTCGTGTTTAAAACTAAGGAAGATGGATTTTTTTGCTCTAAATTCCGTTAGGCGATTCCGTACCATTCGGCAAGGAATGCAAGTTGGGAAAGTTGGTTTGGGAGCATTGTAAAAGTGAACAGCGCAAAGTGGTGTATGTGTTCATAGCAGTGCGTTCTGTCTACTTAGAGCTGCCCACTTTTACAATGCCATTAATTTGGTATCTGGCTCTTTAGGGCTGAAAAGAAAATTAACAAGGAGTGTGGTTTTGTTCACAGTGTTTACAGCTGTTACGGATTGTCAATAGCTATTCACGGCGCGAAGGACGGAAGTTGATCGGAACCCGCCCTTACGCGCTTGCACGTGACGTACGCCTCATCCATCGGCATCCATTATATTATCTCCATGGACCGCCGTGGCGTGCTTACGGCAAAGGTTGATAGCAAGTGTGACATTGCCGAACTAAAGTAGAAGAATGGCAGATTGGGCGAGTTGGTGTTCCATGGTAACAAGAAAATTCAAACAGCGCTAGACAACACGACCAGCAAGAGGAAGAGACAAACTAAAGTGCCATACGCCTTCTAGCGGGGTTAATTTCCGCGCCCCCACAGCCTGGGTATAACCAGGCGGTTATGACCAAGCTGGACTCTCGCTTCCCAACTAAGGTGCTTGACTGGATGGTAACGGTTCCTATAAAACGGGTCCCGAGGAGTTGGAATCCAGGCGATAACTAAAAGAGAAGCAATTTCAGATTGCGCGGTTAAAGGGTCTATAGCATGGATTGTATGAAAGCGAGTGGTTCGTTTAATGCGACGCCCGTGGTGTGGTGGCTTTGTGGATATTTATTTATTTATTATAACACCTCAGGGCCAGAGGCGTTACAGAGGGGGAGTGGTAAGTAAATTAAAATCGAGAGAAAAAATACAATTGGTTACAATTGCCTTCGCGGAGCAGCTCACAATTATTAAGGCCAACATCTTCTGCGGAAGGTGGTTCCACAGTCGCGTTCGGTTCGCGGCAGGAATGATTGGGAGAAACATTTAGTGTTGCATGACACGATGCCGACTTTGTGAAGACTATCATTGCGATAGGACATATAAATTGGCTGGCGGATGAGGTGATCACGTAGAGCGAGATGATGGAACAATTCGTTGAAAACAACAATACACAACACTTTTCTACGCAGTGTCAGTGATGGCAGGCAGAGATTAGATATCATGGTAGATATAGAATACAGATGCAATTACTCGTTAGCATCTGCCCAAGCGGCACCGCAAGGCTAACAAAGTAAACTATACAGCTTCCACAAAAGCTTCGTACTTCTATCATATTTGTGTGGAAGCTTTATAGCTTTCCTTTCTAACCGTATGGCTGGGCTTTGGTGGACGCCAATGAGCAATTACTTATTTATTGCGAATCTACTCCACATTGGGGGATTTCAATATATATTTGACCAAGATGGTAGATATACTCGCTGTGTGGTTATAAGTAAGAAGAATAAAACGTACAGAAATATTTTCTGTTCTCATGTGTAGGATCCCATACTGGTGTCGTGAACTCTAGTTTTGATCGTGTTAATGTTTTTATAGCATTAGGTTCAAATGAGAAGGAACAATTAAAAGCTTTCACGTAAGTAGCCTAGCCTGCGATTAGCATTTTTAATTATGATCTCGGTGACAAGAGACCTGTGAAAGTTAGAAGTAATGTGAATGCCGAGGCATTTATACGACGAAACTGGTTAACGAAATGTTATCGAAGTAGTTGGGTGTTGGGGTGGAAGTTTTTTAGATACATGCATGACTTTGCATTTGCTAATATTAAGCTGCATTAACCATTCCTTGCATCAGTTCCCCACAGTGATAATATCAGATCGAAGTAAAGCAATGTCGGTAGCGTTGGTTATTTCTATAAAAATTACGCAATCATTAGCGAACAGGTGAATATGAGAGTCCACAAGAGAGTGGAGATCATTAATTTAGATTACAAACAATAAGGGTCCAGAACTGAACCTTGTGAAACTCCTGAAGGCACCTGTGTAGAAACGGAGTTATAAACGTTGGCACAAACAAATTGTGAGCGATTGAAAAGAAAGCACTCACTCCGTTTCCGCAAGTTACAGCCGATATTTGGTTGCTTTAGTTTGTGAAGTAATAGTCGATGACATAACTTGTCGAAAGCTTTTGAAAATCTCAGAATACGCAGTAAACTACGTAGTGATGACAAGTCTAGAATATGGCCTAATGCATCTGTGAACAAGTTTAATTTTGTTTCACAAGACAAAGATTTCCAAAAACCACGTTGCGCTGATAAAAAAAAGAGTTCAATTCAAAGAAAGTAATAAGGTTGGTGAATATTATATGTTCGAGCACGTTACAACAAGTACTGGTAAGGGAGGTGGAACGATAATTACTAGGAGATGCTTTGCTGTCGGATTTATAATCTGGAACCACCTTACCTATTTTCCATTCATTGGGTAGCGTAGATCGGTCAAGAGATTGCTGGAAAAGTTTGGTTAGCATTATGGAAGCAGCAGAAGAAGTAATGTTTAAGAATTTTGATTTAATACAGTCATAACCCGGAGCAGAATGAACGCATAGTTCATCAATAAGCTTACTGACACCTTTTGAAGCAGAAGTTATGGAGGGGGGCATGCTAACATTGTTTAAGTGGTATGTTGATGGCTTATGTTCATCATAGATGACCGTAAAGTTGTCAGCAAATGCCCGGCTAAGAATAGTGGCACAAAGGTCGGAAGGATTGGGATCACAAAAGGGTCGGTTAAAAGGGCTCCGAAACGCCTTCCAAGGAGAACACATCAACTCGCTCAATCAATGCTTTGTGTTGTCATGAACACCTGAGCCAAACGATACACTTCTGCACGAAGGAGAAAACCCCCAATCACGCGCGAAAGTTGGCGCGCATTTTCCAGCTACTTTTTCATGCTCGCGCCCACCTCCGTCGCACCGCTCCTGCTTATACCAGTTCAGAGATGGCTATTGGTCAGATTCTTTCAGACGTCAGGCAGGCACCATGGCCGCTGCCAATAAGCGGCGGAGCTCCGGCGAGTAAGGAAGCTCCGCCCCCTGCGGTGGGGCCGGCGGAGGAGCGCAGACCTTTCAGAGTGCAAAAAGTGAAGATAGGAGAGGGAAAGGCGCGAAGACGACAAAATTCAAATTTTGACTAGGATAACTCAACTTTACAAAGCGCATAAAAAAAATCCTTGCTGGAGGTCATTCGTGAAGCGGCATTCTTTAACATCACAGGCAGACCACAACTTTATTATGAGCCCCTTTATGGCGATGCTGTCAGCGGTCGAAGGGTTAATGACTCGGGAGATTTAACATTGATAGCTAGCGCAGAGGGCATTGCATGTAAGCAGAAGTATTTTTTAGCAAAATTTGAGTGGCTGTGTAGTCACGTATGTTCGACGCCGTATGTGTAGTCACGTATGTTCGAAGCATATAATATTTCCAGCCGAATGAGTCGTGGCTGGAGCCCGGTCGACGCGGGTCAATGACAAGAATTTTGGTATTGGCATCGGAGACCTACGAAAAGTTACAAATCTAGCATAAAGATCGACACATGCAGGAGAAAATTACTACCTCCGAAAAACTGCCCATAACGTGCACTGCAATTTACATATAATGCAGTGTTCTGTCAGGTCCACATTGTAAAGCAAACTTAATTGGCTCTTCATTTAAAGCTTCCCCGTGCAATGCTGTAATGAGGTGATAACTACTTTAATAGTAAACAATGCATGAACTAGCCTTCCTGAGTGCACAATGACAGAGATATTGCCAATACTAATTTAATTAGAACACCCTCCCTGGGTGTTCTATCGTTTATAGCTGCCGACGAAACATGTTCTTATGTAGAACGACAGACAAAAATGTAAAGATTCTTGCAGTATCTATTTGATATTGAGAGATTCAGGCACAACATTCAGTATAAATGATTTCTCTCGCCGCTATAGGTGGCGATTGGTTAAACATAAACGCTAAATTCGTAGCACAGTATATGTCTGCTATCATTCTCTGGTACGCAACTTTCTGCTTATGTGCGCAAACAATGGGAACTAAAAGCATTCATATGCATGCAGGAGACGCGGGCTGTAGCCACTTGCGAATCTCGAATACCATTCTGGGCGCTTATATGAATGCAGACGTAAACAGCACTTACCACCATCGTGTTGAGGGCATAGTAGCCTTTCCTGCTCATGAAACCCTGAGTTTCGCCTAGAGTTTCGCCTAGAGATCCGCCATAAGACTCATCATCATCTGCTAGTCGAATGGGAGGCACTGTTGGGTACTGCAGCACATCCTCTTTATGAAAAGGACAACGGCGGAACTATTTGAGAGGTGGAGGGTGGCGTGGTGGTGACGAGGGGCAAGAGAGATTTAGGTCCTCATCCGACAATACATGTTTTAGGAGTTTACCCCTTGCCCCTCCTCTCCAGGCAGCACTGGACAGATTTAGAGGAAATCACGAAAACTTCCCAACAAACGCACCTCGCCTCGAAAGAAAGAGGGCCCCGCCGAGGTGGCGAGGGATTCTTTTTTTTTTTGCAGCTGTACAAGCTCTCCTCAAATGATCAGGCTAAACGCACGCTGTTACATTAGGCGGGGGGGGGGGGGGGCCCATCTGCTCGTTCTGGTTTTCTCGCTTCATAAATGTCGCTCGAAGGTCCGTTGCCGATGGTTTCATATACTAACCAGGTTAGAATAAATGGGCCCCCTTCTTCTACTGTCCGAGGTGAGGCCCTGGGCTGCAGCCCCCTTGCACACCCCCTCTATCCAGCGCTGCGTCCACCCATTGCGTCCCGACCTGTCCGCTGCTCAGCTCCGTCAAACTGCCGGCACACTTCAAGTCTTGATGCAGAACGATCTTGGACAAGGAGCTGACTGCTGCCGGGAGTGCTGCGGGCACAGCGCAACCCATGCCACGAGCTCACCTGGCCAGCCACCGGGCGCTTAGCTCGCCAAGAGCTTCCGCTCCTTGGGGCCACGCTCACCAGTACCATCGGAGCAGAAGTCCCTGGCGACTACCACCGCCAACGCGGCCAAGGGGAGGTTAAGTTGAAAGAAACGCCTCCGCCACAGTACACCCACCGGGCACTGCAGTCAGCTGTACCCCCACCGACCTGTGAGGTGAGTTTACTTGTAAGACTTCTCTGGCGGGTTGCTTTGGCGCACTGGCTGGACTTTCCTGTAAGCTCCTTCTCCGAACCTCTTATTCAAAGTAATCGGTTAATGCACGTTTTCGGAACGGTTTAGCCGGTTGCCCCTCAGTTCCCACTTGCAGTAGCTGAGAAGTATCGATATATTAATACATTGCGGATAGCGTTCATGGGCATCGTTTTATTTTCGCGTTTTGTCCTTGGAACCAGCGCCTTGCTGCCCATAAGTTTTTCAACACATAGTGGCAGGGGTGTAGGATGTATTGCATGTAGAGGATAAGCTCGCAGCTACTGGTTAGCTGCGGTATGTTGCTAGAGGCAACGGCCATCTCCTGCTTTCAAAGAAGGACTTCACCGTAACAAGGCTGTGAACTTTCCAGGGTTTTACAGCGAGAGCTGTAACAGCATTGCTCAAGCCAAACACAAGGTAGGGGTATAGATCAATGTTTGGGGCATTTCTCGTTCAGTGGATGCAGTTGTAATGATAATGATGTTGATGAAGATGACAAGGAAGGTGGTGAAGGCGGCAGCATCGCGGTGGCCGCTGGAACATTGTGAGGTTTCTGCTATTATACGGACGGGAACAAAAACATTTTCTGGCGGTTTAGCACTTCTATAAGCAAGAAATATTGCGCGCAAGCACAATTTTTAGCAGGTGGACACACCACCCACGTAATTGAAAGCACGGCTGAGGTCTTCACTCTCTCAGGGATCCAGTTATGCGCGTCTTCAACTTTTTCATCGTCATTGCCTATTTAGCAATTTACGCCATCAGCCTATAGAGGCTCCAGTGCTGCGTTTCCGCAGCAATGTTGTCAATTCAAGCGCGTATTGCTCTAGTGTCGGGTTTCTACCACAACGTTGTCCACGCCAACACATGCAGCGCACGTCTCTATGTCACTACCGCCACACAGATGAAAGCGCTAATATCAGGCCGATAGTAGTATTAGTTGATCAAGACGACGATGTACAATGCACACGCGAGAGAGTTGCAGTTTAACACGAGGCGTGATCGGCTGCGGCTATAGCTTGCTGCTCTCATGCAGTGGCCCAGCGAAGCTGATCTGATAGTGCCCGGCGGGTTAGAATACCAGTCGTGGCAATATTTTATTACTTATTTATGGTTTGCTCAATGGCACCCTCAAGGTCAAGCTTCGCACTAACATCGTTTACATAGGTAGCACTATTGTGTTCTAGCACAGCTTCCGCCCTCATTTCACGTTTCACGTAACACTCGCGGTAATACAGGACGTACTACGTTAGCCGATTTGGACGAGGTTAGCGCTGCTGAACACTCTCAAGGTTCGGAGGTGACACTAAATGTTTGGTTATTCTTGCTGGCTTCCTTTATTGCGTTCATTACCAGTCAAGTCTCGGTATCGACTTTCTAAAAGATCAGAAATAGTTTAAATGAATCATTAGTTGCTATCCGCATGTCAAAACAGAAAAAGCCGAGCAGTCAGAAACAGAGGACACAGTTATGGCATATAGGACTTTTTCGCCGTTCGAAGCGCTTCTTCTGTTCACTACAGGGGCAGCAGACGTTCCAGCTCTTCGCTGAAGTATCATCCGGCCCTTTTCATACGTGAGGCGTTGGGAACATGAAGCTAAAATTATAAAAATCCAAACTAGATCACTTAGCTCATTATTCTGCTTCAGAAACAGAGTTTCTGGAAGTCTCACTTTGTGCCCGACGTCCGCTAAAGGGTGGGCGCAATAGGGAAAATTTTCCAGTAGTCCCTGCTGAGCGTCTGTTACGTCAAGAACACTGCCCGCCCATATCTAGATACCTTTTGTACGATCTCCCTTAGCTCTGTTATCGAAAAAGCAATGTGCACAATTTGCTGGGGTATCATCAACGCTGTCATGTTGGATACGTACTGCCTTATTTAGGCGGAGCAAGTTGCTGATTTTTCATTATTCTTTGTCGAAAACCACTAAGCGAGAAAGTTGCGGGGTAATAATAATAGTGAACGCCAGTATAAGTAGACTGAAAGGCAGACGTAAATAAGTACATTTGCAAAGTCTTAACATATTTTTCTTAGCTCCTTGCGTTGACATTACACACACTGGAACTTCGAAGATCGCTCACTGAGTGGGTTATGGCTCCGCAAGGTGCCATCCTCCGACCCCTCTTGCCTCTCTTAGCATTTTTCTGCTGATGTCCTCTTGGCTTTCTATAGCATTTTTCACTGAGAGGCAGAGCGCGCATATACAGCACAAGCTAAGGAAGAATGGGCGAACACTGAGAGGCGATGGCGACGATAGGAGAGCAGAGGGGAGAGACGCCGTGCCGTGATTTCTTAAAAATTGTGGCATTGCCAGCCATGGGGAGGAGACGAAACGTGACACCTCGGTGAACAACACACCCGCTCTTAAAGGTGATTTTGTGTTTCTCGCGAAAAAGTCGGAGAGTTTAACCCGTCACGCTGCACAACTGACATATCCGACCCGGTTTCTCGGTCTTTCCAGCCGCGCATTGTCCACGCCGTGGTATAATATGAGTGGCTACCCCCTTACACCGGAAATAATTTTGTCAGTCCCTTGTTGCAGAACCCCTTATGACAGCTGAGGTGCTGAATCTGATGCGTTGAACAATCGAGTAAACAGTGACACACTAGTCTTTTGAAACTATGACCTCTGCCTCTCTGACGCAGTCAATAAAGCGTCGGCGATCAAGTGCACCGCCTTAAGGCTAATTTTATCTTTCGAAATCAGAACCCTCTGAATACGTCACGCGGGATGCATATCTACATCGATAAATTAAACTGATCTTATCAAAAGTGGCTGTATTCACTGAAAGCAGAGCATTTACTACCTTTCATACCTGTAGAAATAGAACACATGTGAGCCCTTCAGCGGCCATCTTCGAAGGCAAAATGTTATGCGTGAATATTCGCGCATTGGTAAGGCTAGGCAAACAGTAATGATGCAATTATTTTCGGTCGTGATATCAGAAACTTCAGTCAATTATTGTGATGAATTTTAGGCATGAGTTTTTGAAGATAAAAATGGCCATAAAGAGCCACAAAATCGGTTCTTACTAAGGAGAAAAGTTGAAGTTACTATTATCAATGGAGCTCATGCAAGCATCTTTGTTCACTCCTAAGAAGCGGCTAAAGCTCCCGGTTAAACTGCATTAAAAGTGCTTCTAGATGCTAGAAGAAAGGCTGAGTGCATACATACCCCACACGGTCGACAAAGTATTAATTGAATGGAAGTTTTATTAATTATGACGTAGAGTCATTACAGAAACAGATCATCTACAATAACCAGCCGTAGGCCGTCTAACCACAGGCGTTGAGCTTAAGATGCATCACGCTATTAGCCGTGCTGTCCATGCTCTAATTATTCGCTATCTCAGTTATTTTTCTAATTGCTGTATTTTAATCTCTTTCGGTACTTTGGGAAGTAAAACAAAACTGCCTATAAAAAATTAGGCTCCGCGTATTCCTGGGCTTGTGCTAGAATACAGCAACGCCAAACGCCACGCGTCCTGATACTGGGTGCCTATAGGTGCTTGCAGAAATTATTTGATGCGCTAGGGCGAGCTAGGCTGCGGTAAAATGGGATCAACCGGGTGGAAAAACCGCTTATTTGGCAGTGGACGGCTCAGCGCATGATTCATCGTCTTTGTGCCGGCCTCCTCCGCGGAAATTGCCTTTTCCTTTTGGGATTCTGACGGGCTAGTCAAGCACTTGGTCTGTCGTGACAGGCAGCAGCGGTGGTATCGTTTACTTTTTGCGATTAATTACGCGTGACGAACGAGATTGAACCTGGTGCCGAGCAGTTTGCACGAGCAGTAGCTAAGAATTTGCTAGCTGCTATCCACTGCGAGCAGCGTTGGTGGGGAATGCAAAGTTTTGTTTTCGGACCTTTTTTAGGAGCCAGGTCCACGGTTAAGTTTCTGCACAACATGTTGACACCAGTATAGCATGAATTATATGTAGTGGGCATCTAGCAGCTGACGGTCAGGTACGACGTCGGCCTGAGGGATGACTATCCTTAAAGGTCGCGGGAATGCGTAAGCTTCTGGAAAATGTTGTATTTCGCGTAGTGTCGTCACCTGCTCACTTCCTTCGTGCTGGTGCAGTTGTAATGTTAGGCACCCTTCTCGCTTCTTCAGAGATTCTAGGAAGCCAGCGCGGGGAGGGCTACGAAGACATCAGTTTCGATAATCTCCAGATCCTTCCGGTCCGTCTTCTCCCGCAGTGCATACCTCCTTAACAACACGGTTAAATGTATATGCAATCAACCTGCAGTAGCACCACACAGGACCAATAGAGGCGCCAATCCCACGACCCCTTCCAACGGCTTGGTCTTACAACTAGCACAGTCGCAATTCTGTTCTTCCTCTGTTCGCAATCATTGGGGCCCAGTGTTGAGTAGCCAACCAGAAAACCCTCAGAGCGTGTTCCTGCCTTCCTTTGTAAATAAAGATCTTTCCCTGTCTCTGTCAGTTTGACCGTATTCGTCTTCGATGCCTACTGCTTCTTTCTCTTCTTGATCTTGCTCAAAGTCTACGTGGACAACCACAGTTTTCTGCGTGGACAAATTCCGCGCAGCTCATCGCAACGGTAAACGAAGAGCTGAAAGCATCCCGCATTTCCTCTAATTTTTTCCTGCTTAGAACTTCTGTTTAGGCTAGATGGTTCATTGAACTCATGAAAGGAAAACAGTTGCGCCGAAAAACACATGCACAGCAGAAGAACGACGTAGGTCAAAGCTTGATCTGACGTTCTTCTGCTGTGTGTGTGTTTTTCGGAGCTACTGTTTTCCTTTTTCTCTTGCTCCTTACCCAAGCGCCATCTGAGGCCCCTTGCTTTCATTCGTGGTCTTATTTCTTCTTCATCTCCGTCTTCATTTTTCTGCAAGCCCCACATTATTGCGAGTCTACCTTCTGCATCTTCGACTGTGACTGTGCCCGGACAGAAGCCCGCGGATGTCACGGACACTTAAGGTTCCGCGATTGCAAACGCAACATGCATTCGTGCATTAAAATTAATTGCCTGTTCAGGAGCCTCTAAAATATTGGCGACGTTTTCATGTGCACGAAAAAAATGAGCGGTAAGCAGGAGAGAGAAGAACCATGGTAGAGTTGAGACCTGGGGCCCGGACCACGAGTAAGTGAGACGAGACTCCCTGGTCGAGCGGTAACGATGAACATCCTTTATTTGATCAGGGCACCGATGTTTATAATCTTTAGTCTCGTTACACCTAATAGCGAATTACAAAGCACAGATCTAACAAGACAAGACATAAGACATACCACTAAACTGAAACCGGCCCAAAACCGCCGATGCAACGTACACTTCTTCCCTTGTAGAAGAGCGACCCATACAAGAAAGGAAGACCAACTAACAGCAATTAACATGAATTTACATACATGAGATTAAAACCCTGGCCATGAGCAATCTTTCTGAAAATCATATGTGAAATTTAATTTTAAATAATGTTGCGTCCTGAGTTTCAGTTTCAGTTTGGTTCTACATAGATTGGATTTGGCCTTGTCTGTACTTTGGATTGTCATGTGATCGTTTCATATAAAAGCCCATCCCGCCACTAATGAAAATTCATTCGTCATTTTTTGCTTAGTCGCGACTCACTTCTTGCGGCGGTCCAGGCCTGCACTACATTGGCGACGAGTACGGGATTTATTAGGCCCACTGGCCTAGCGTGATTTGGGTTTAATGAATTATTTTAAATGTGACGACGTCCCGTTGTCTACGGTTCTTATCTTCGCGGTCTATTTCGAGCGGCAAATTCAACTTCTTCATTGATGGACCGGCATCTGCCTGCCTCCTCCTACGTCGTCATCGAGGACCGGGCTGTCATCGAGGACCGGGCTGCTGCCAAGGAGCTGCGGTCGCCCGGAGCACTGAAGCTTTGGAAAGCGAGTGAGTGTGTTCATCACCGGCGTTTCTTAGACGTGTGAAGAGCGTTCGTGGAAATGAACGAGGTTACGTTTTCAGACGCCTCGAGTTCAGCCGACTGAGGAGGTCGCTAATCCTAGCGAACCTACACAGTTACCGCCATTGCGTGCAACCTGTTGCTGAGAAGACGAGGAGGGAGGAAGAGCGTTGCCGCCATTTTCTGTAACCGGCAATCGTGAAGACCGGGAGGCCGCCAAATTTCATGTTCTTTATTCACTGCGGATGGAATGAAAAACTCCAAGTACGTTGTACTGGGTCAGCATTTTTGTTAGCAGCTTTTTAGGAGACCACTGTTGTTTTGTAACCGGCCATTGGAGAAGCCGGGAAGCTGCTGGCGTTTTCATGACCGGCCATTGAGAGACCGGGAGGCAGCTGCTGTTTTCGTGACCGACTATTTATGAAGCCAACCAGCATGTTGAGTATTCCTTCGAGACCAATGCGTCATTTCTGGCGACGACGTTTGAAAATGGAATAGAGGGAGCATTGTACTAGAGAAATACAAGATTATCAACGGGAAAAAAATGTCGAACGCGCCGCAAGGATTCTCCGGCGTTCATGCGCCTGAGTCTTTCTTTCACAGACCGGGACGCCCGGCGGTGCCTTGGGCACAATGGATACACACATTTGAACTTTATTCGAACTTATCTGGTGGTTCTTCAGCATCACCTTAAAGCAAGAAATCGTTGTTGATATACAATTTAGGGAACCAAGGCCGCAGAATTACTTTTGCACGTAAAACGATGTAACCGGCGATCACGTCGCTTCCAACATCAGCGTCCACACAGACGGGAGACTGCGCCAGATGTGCATCAGGCTGCAGTGACATTACTTGCCAAAAACATTTCTGTGTTGACAAATTTGGTTGTAGAACGACGTAAATTCTACAACCGTGTGAAACAGCCAGATGATTCGGTCAGGAATACATAGCAGCGCTCCGAGGTCCCCAGATGGAGCAATGAGAGACCGGTTCGTGACTAGTGTCTCATCGCTACGTGTTCGCGAAGCCTTTTGTTAGAAGGATCCGATATCTCCTTCGCCACAGCTTCGAATATTGCTTTGCGGTATGAGCAAACGGCTCGCGACGCTCAAGACGTCAGAGCACCGATACAAGAAGTTCGTTCACAGCGCCAAGCAACGCCATCGTTGCGACGAGTTCCTCCGCAAATTCAAGAAGTGTCGTCTTTTCATAAAGCTCGTCCCCGACGTCAAGAAACCATGCCTCTGTTTCAAGATGCCCGTTCTTCAAAACGTCCGGCGCAACAACGCATCATGACACCGTCTACGAGAAAACACAACTTTATCAACGTTGCTGCCAGTGTTCCGAATGAACGCAACTTTTGCGACAGTGTTCCGTCAAAGAACGTGAACAGACGCGCAACGCGCAACATGCCACACTGCTACTCCTGCACATGTGGATCGGATCGCCACATAGCGTCGGCACCTATATGTTCTGCGCAAAGAAATGTGTCTGTTGTGGAGGAGTTGGACATTTTCATTCAATCTGTAATCGGCATCGATCTTCTGTGAGAGAAGTGCAAGAGTACGCGTCAGAGGAAGAGTACATTCCAGCTACGGCATACGCGTCGGAGGAAGAGTTAATTCCAACTACTACCGTTCATGACGTAAAAATGGCGAAAAAATCTTTGTCACCTTTGCACCCTGTCCCTTTTCCAGAGAAGCCTTGGCAAAAAGTTTGCAAACGACTAAGTCGGCTTGATTGAGTGAGCGCCTCGACATTGTCGCCATGCGATAACTTTAGTTGATTATTTTTCGAAATAGCCTGAGGTGAAGATTACAGATAATGTAACAACTACAGATGTTGCAGATTTCTTACTTGACGCTTATGCCTATGAAGACTATCCAGAAGAGATAGTATTCGATCAAGGCCCTCAGTTCATGTCAAAAGAATTTAAGCAATTTCTGAGTAACAGGGCTATCTTTCTCGATATATCACCTACAGGCCAAAGGACAAATCGAAAGATTTAACAGAACTTTCAAGTCTTTTGTTCAATTGTCATCGTTGGAACATCGGCCTTTGAAACCACTTGGAACCACTTGGCCACCGCAGCGGCGGCCAAGTGGTTGAGCATCCGCCTCGTATGCGGGAGGTGCGGGGTTCGATCCCCAGTGCCGCCGGGTACCCACCGGTGATACAATGGGTACAAGCTTTCCCCTGGTCTGGTGCTCGGCTTATTTAGGGTGAAATGCTTGGGAAATGGGTCTTTGACCCCACCTTGAGAAGAAAGAAAAATACCTTGTGACATGGCGCTCTTTGGCCATAGCTGCCCTTGCGCCATAAAAATCCATAATCATCATCATCAAAACCACAATTGCACGGTATTTGGGCTTATATACTTCTACACCTGAATCTACAGTAGGGGTGGCACCGGCAGTTCTTCTTCATGGCAGATGCCATCGTACAAAGCTAGATATTGTGGGATTTCTTTCATTTCTGTCATTGCTTGCTCAGAATCCATATCTAGCTATTCAAGATTTGAGGAAAAGGATGGAGAAGAAACAGATGATGATGAAAGAATACACAGATAACAAGCGTGGAACACGACCACCCAGATTTCATCCTGAGGACTTTGTCAAAGTTCGTAAACCCCTCAATCAGTTCAGAGACTGACGTTTCTCCGCACCACGGGAGCTCATTCAATAACATGGTCCAGCATCATACCGCCTAGATGATGGCAAGCTGTGGAATACTTCCAAGCTGCAAAGGTACCGAGACAACTTAATCGGGAAGAGGATGAACATTTTGATTTATTTCATGTACCTTTTCCCTGCGATTCTAAAAGTTATGCATATGATCAAGGCTCGGCGGGCCCAGTGTTGCTTCGGCAGACTCCTGATGCATCATCGGTACCCCAATCTTCTTAAGCTAGAACTCGCTTCACCATTTCTTCACGACCAGCAGCTAGACAATCCATGTCATCCCACCTCCACAGTGATGTGAGTCACTTAACCTGTGAACGGGTGTGATGTGCCTTCTGGCTTAAGTGCTCAGTGTCCAAATGATTTATCTGTGGGCAGGGAAGACAAACCTCCAACCTTGCGTGCCCAGTGTTCAGCGCTGCCTGATGAAAGAGGGCCAGCCGCAGCTGCTCCGCCTCGGAACCGACGCCGGCGGCAGCCTTCGGAATCTGGATTGAGGACGTCTCCTCAAGAATCTAGTTTGGCGCCGGAACGACCAAGAAGGAACACTCGCAATCTATACTGGTTTAAGGACTATGTGTACCAATAACTTGTCAAAAAGATTTCGCTGCTGGGAAATTTTAGCGGAGAACCACAGTGCTCTTGACAGAGAGAGCGGTTAACGCTGCCCACTGTAGGCCAGTTGTTTTGACCCGTGTGATTTTAATAGTGCGCACAGTGCCGAAGACGTAATCTAGACTTTCTATCAAAGTGCCGCGGGATCACCGAATCATGGAAGAATTCCCAGGATTTCGAAACCATTACCATCGCCACATGGAAGGAAGTGGCGGAAACGGGGGAGGGTCTTGGCCTCCCAGAAACATCAACATCATCATCCCTAATTATTAGCGGCAGGTATTCCTATTTTCTCGCACAATAATTGTCTTCGGTTGCTGGGTGGGTAATATCAATATTCTGGAACATTTAGTTTGGTAGCGGTATATCAGACTTCCCCACGGTCATAAGGATACACTGTTATTATCACCATCATCGCCATTATTTCGAAAGTCAAAGGCATGTGTTGTTGCATGATCTTTGCAGTATGTCACACTTGAGAACTGGCGCGTTTACCTGCTGGACAATCCGAATGTCATCAATGTTGACCGGGTTTTGGGCACTCTTTGTAATGAGTCATGTCCGCATGTGTAGTAATGCTGGATCTATATGCGTCTTGAAATGTGTGTGGATGGGGGCCTGGTATGACGAGAAATTACATCGTTGTCACGTGAGTAGGTGTGATGTCACATTTCACCATCGTCACGTGGCTAGGTTTGATGGCACAACGCATCGCTGCCCCGTGACCTGGTATGACGTCATACCCATACGATGTCATTAGTAATTATACTAATTAGTCTTATCGTTACATAATTGTATTTATTAGCACTAATTAAATATGTGACGTCATCATCTTCGACGCGTGGCTCGTCGGCTCGTGACGTCACATGGTGCCGTTTCTTGCAGACAGTTATTTGCAGATATGACCTTGAAAATGAGCCTCTAATGCTTTAACATTATTAAAAGAGGCCACTCGCTTATACAGAGACATAAACACATCATGCCTCTGCTTGTGCATTACAGTCGCAGTTCGTTATTGTGTTTTCGAAGGCAACATACAGAGGACTGAAAAGAGCATTCTGGCTATGCCGGATAGAGCTAGAAAATCGAAATAAACTGATATGCGTCTACATAACCGTCGCATTGGAAAGTACATTGACGACCAGTTTCGTTATATTCGGTAACTATTCTCAAGCCTGAAAAGAGTTTCGTGAATACGTCGCCCCCTCTCCTCCCAATGTCTGGTAGATGGTGCAGAAAACGTGTTTGTGAATTGCCGGTTCGTGCGTGAATGAGCGAGAGGCTTTCAATACGGACAAGTATACAGGAGGCAGTTGCCAAATATTGACACATAAAGTACTCACCGACGTCCTCTTGGTAAACGCGTATGGGACGCTCCTGCTCGCATGCTGTATACTCTCTGAGGGTTCATCCCAGATTATAAGCTTCTCGTATTGCGTGCACATAAATAGTGTCTGCACACACTTAATTAAATAATACCATCATTATTTTGGCTTTCCTGTCTCACAGGATACACAGAATTGTTTTTAACTGAAAAACTTCTTAATCGCTTGTTTCGTTTTTCTTTTGTTTTCTAGGGTCGAGCAGCCGTCCTCAACCTCACAATTTGAGGTTGAGTGAGGTCAGCAGTGGTCTCAGTAAAAGTGAGGTGAAGGCGTCCAATGACACCTCAAACTCAACGGATGAGATTGAGGTTGAGTGAGGTCAGCAAATTCGTTTTCAGGTTGAGGTGAGGTGAAGATTTTTGAGGTCATATATATGCCCACCTCTGGCAGACAGATGGACTTAGCACTGCTTCATGTCAGACATTATATGTCTTTGCAATCAGAGTCGTGTGACTTCTTTAGAAGGTAGAAGGTAACTTGCTGTTTGTTTGTATGTTTATACCGGCTTAGTTGAACTAGCCGATGTTCTTGTGTGTATATCCCAGTTGCATAAAGCTCGCCGATGTTCTATGGTAGAGAGGACCTTTATTTTTCATTGATGCAGGATCTTTCTTCCGGCCAAATAAAACTAGTCGATTTTCAATTTAATTTCATGAAAACAGCAAGGAGGAGCACTTTGTAAGGTATCATTTAATTTGGATGAAGGATTCACTGCTCATGGGGACGCCCATCACCAGATTCCCTGGGGACGCTCAGGGAATATACAATTGATTCAAACCTGATTGATATCACGTGCACTCCGATGTCTGACGTTACTAGTAGCCTTAAGTGACGCTGCCCTAGTAGCATTTGTTTAGCATTTTTTGAAGATTTCAGCTTGCCATGCAATTAAGACCCCTCATTGTTTCTAAAGAAGAAAGGAGAGAGGATATATTTCGGATGAGTGTATTCATTGTTTTCTATGAAGTGTTCATTATTATTTTCAGATATTTAGACATTCAGATGTTTCAGATATTCAGTGTTTTGATGAAGTGCATTGTTTTGATGAAGTGTGAAATGTTAATTTTTGATGAAGAGTGAAGTGTTCAGTCATTGTTCTTTCGGGATGAGGTATGAAATTTTGTTTTCGAATTTAGAGCTTACATAGTAGTAAGCGAATTTCTGTGTTCATATATGTGTTCATGTTGTATTTGTATAACTTCGTATTCAAAATTTTCCATTCAATTTCAATTTTTCACCAATGTTTGCTTTTCCCCGAAGGGTGGTTGTATGTTGTGTCCTGGGTTTCAGTTTCAGCTTCGTTCTACTTGGATTGGATTTGGCCCTGTCTATGTGCATCTTGTCATGTGATCGTTCGATATAAAAACACATCCCGCCATTATTAAAAAGTCATTCATCATGTTTTCCTGAGTCTCGACTCATTTCTTGTGGCCCTCCATGCCGAAACCACAAACGCACTCAGAAAGGCCCATGAAATTGAAAGTTGAAGGCACGCTCGATCTATCGTTCACTTTTTCCCCCCGAAGCTCTTTAGTGTGCATTTTGCAAAACACGAGTAACGCATTCCTGGCCACTGTACTTAACGGGCGGTTAAGTCCTCAGCTGTCTTTTCTGGTCAGGCTTATGAGAGTTTTGTGTTGATACATTCGGTTTGCGCCCTATTCAATTCCGCTTAGTACAGCTATACGAGCTCTCCAGAAGGCAGATGACAGCGCTGTGATATGCTCCTTGCTATGGACGGCGACAGCACGTCTAGTAATTAGCAACAGTGACGGCAAGTCTCGCCTGTTGGCATCTGTTCCTACTGGGTGGCTTCGAGCAACCCGTAGTGGTCGCTCCCAAGCCCACCGTGAAACACCACATGAAAATTGACCCAGGTGTCAGCTGGTTCTAATTACCGAGCTTTGCCCGTTTGGACTGTGGCACCCCAAATAGCGGATGGCTGCAGTTTGAGTACAACCGGACCCCTTTCCGAAGTCTCCGACGCCGCCGCGGCGAGAGAGCGGCTCTTATCTTCCCCAATTACCGCTACTATGTCGGGCAACACAAGAGTCCTCGTCTTCTCTTATGTGCCTTCCCTAAGCGGAACAATCTGCGCAAGTACAGCGGCGGCCTTTCGTTCCCGCGGAGCGCTGTGCAGTGCAGGTGTCTGACCTTTGACGCCGATTGGGCCTTCATTCAGGATTTTAATCACTGCCGCAGGGACCGCACAGGCCATAACTTGTCAGAAGTGGCGAGAGTGTGTTGTTGGGGACGTCCTGGTAGTCGGATCCTAACGAATGAACACGTGATCGACATCACAGTGATTGGACGCATTTTAAATGAACTAAATTCCCCAACTAGGGACCTGGGGACAGGGGACCCTTATTAGGCAGCAGTCTGGCGTGTGATCGACCAGCTCCTGATGCACTCTTTTGAACTCTGTAAAAATGTAAATAAAATGACTCGTAAGCTTCCTGTCATCACCCTACTCGTTTAACTTGTCGCCAGCCTTGTCCTGGTGGTGGTGGCGGTGGAAGCGCGCGTCGTTCTGACCTAGGTTCCATCAGAGTGCGGATCCGAGCCCCACCATCCAACGCCATATACTTGCAGTCTTTTCCATAGCCTTTCTTGACAGCAGCGTTTGAAAGCGAGTTCAGCGGATGCATATTCAAGCAGCCTGAAAAACATTTTAAAACTCCACGCGTGGACCTTGCGCGTTAAACGTGCCTTCGCGCCAAGGCGACGTTTGTGCAGCTTCACTGAATTTCTGCCAGTGCCAGCAACGGGAAACATTTGAACTATGCTTTTTGTCGTGTCGTGATGATGCGTTACTGTTCAGACAAGAGTGCTTATTAGCGCGGCAGGTACCCGTGTCAAAAGTATGCAGCCCAAAGCGTTTTCTTCTAAGCTGTTTAGCGGGGCGCCCTGGCATATCTAGCTATCCAAAGCGTGGGAGGATTGAGGACGCTAAGCCATTCCTCTTTCAATAGGTTACGGTCGCTGAGGGTACATAACGAGGCATACAGTCCGCGTCACCCTTGTGCGGAGGGCTCGGGTGGTTTACTTTCCTGTGTTGGGGATGGGGGTTCAAGACTATCGCAGGCCACCAGTGTCTGGAATTGCGCTTCAGAACCACCGCTGCCAGCAGAGTTGGCGATGTAGGGGCCCTTGAGCAGGTTAACTTGTTCAGCCCCGCAGGTCCCGTCTCCGAATTACGTTGTCGGACTCCTTTGCGGAGGGAAACTGTCCAGTAGGGTTTATTTACATTTACACAAGCATGAGGATAAAAAGTTGGGATCTCTCCGGATGGAGCATCTTAAAGGAGGATGATCTTACGGGAGGATCATAACGGAGGATGGAGGATTACCTTCACTGCACTCGCTGTCGAGTTTTATCCCGTTCTCCATCCCTAGATTCCCCAGGTTGAGGACGCCCTCGCCGGGATGGCAGTGGCCTGAAATTTTCATTCTCGCGCACAAACTCTCACCACCGCACATACGGACACGCCCCCGTTACATATCACAGAGCAGCGGGACGCGGCTCATGAGGAGAGGGCAGAGGAGAGGGCTCACGTAGAGCAGTAACAGGGTCGCAGCACGGCTGCTTGCGGGGGACCCGTCGAGGTCTCTCTCGGAGCTCGGCCATCGGCAAACCAAACGAATATTGGAGTTCTGAGAAAGCGTGGCGTTTTCAAGGACAGTGGCGCATATGCGCTGGTTGCCGAAACTCGAGCGTGCAGGCCCGGCCGACTCGGCGACGGCTGTCACAGAACGCATAAGTCTTGTGCGCTTTCTCCTGACCTCCCGAGGGCGCGGCTCTCCGGCGCGCTGCGGGAGTGCTTTGAAGGTTATGGCGTCCCCTATTCCCCGTCGTCCCCGCTTGGAAAAACAAAGATTAAGCGTCCCTATGATGGGAGAGCAACTGGCCGCCGGCCCCGTGCGGGTTGCGACGAGCTGCTGAGAAGACAGTCGAGGGAAGACAGGCAACGAAAGAGGTTGGGTGGTGTGTCCACGGCGTTGAGGGCCGAATTACCGCGCCGAGGCACGCGTTCCGTCGCACCAGGCCCGCCGCCTTCGAGCCATCGACGCACCGACAGCCACCCGAACAGTAGTCGTCGCCTTGGCCCCCGTATTTGAACTGTCCGCCGGACTTTCCCTTTTCTTTTCTTTGTAATGTTGTATTTTCGACATATAACGCATTGTATGCCTCTGTTGTTCGTGTCCTAAATGGACGGATTAACTTTTGTATTGTGTGCCTCCTGCTTTTCGCGTTCTCTGTTTTGTATTGTTCTTCCTGTCACTCCCCGTGTTCGTTTTTACCTTTTTGTGTTGTTCCCTGCCTCCAAGTAAAGTGTTTGTTTTAGAAACTTCAACCCATTGAGTGCCTTCTCGATCCCCGACGCACTGACACACGTGCACCACGCACGGGCTGACCAACATTTACAAGTAAATGTTGTCCAACACCCGCCTTTAGGCCACAGGGAAGCGTAAATCGGCCCCTGTGTCTCGACGGCTTGCGCTAGGCAGCCGGTCGACGAGCGGTAGCTGTGACGATAATTGGCGTCCGCGACAGAACTGGTCAGCCGCGTGTCGGGGCTTAGCGTCCGAAGGGACTCAACGAGAGGGCCAAAAGAGGTTCGTGCTAGTGGTTTGATTTCCACTGTTTGATGAGCACGATGGCGGAGGCCGAGTTTGACAAACTGGTAGAGCAGGGAAGAAGCTTCGGCCAGGAAGGTAAAGAACTAGTCTCGTGGATTGAACGGGAGCGGGCTAATCGCCGAGAAGAGAGAAATGCCGAACACACTTGGCGCAAGGAAGAATCCGAACGCGAAAGTCGTATGAGGGATGAGGAGTTAGAGAGGCAAAGAGAAGAATCCAAAATAAGAATGGCTTTGCTTGAAAAGGAAAAGGAGGTGTTGCTGTTGAGGCGGGAACCCGCAGGTGCCTCTGAAACGGACTCCAGGTCCGGATCGGAACGGAGGGGAGCGGTCCAAGGAAACAAAGTGAACCCGCACAAAGTTATGCCTGTTTTCAATGAAAAGCGCGATGACCTCGATGCTTATTTGAGGCGTTTTGAGCGCGTGGCACAGAGCCAAGGCTGGCCACGGGACCAATGGTTCACTTTTTTGAGTCTGTGTGTGAGTGGCGATGCGCTGAGCGTTTTTAGTCGAATGTCCGCGCCTGATTGTACGAGCTACAAGTTAAAGAAAGCTCTAATGCTGCGATTTCGGTTGACGGAGGAAGGATTCAGAGAGAAGTTTAAGGGGGCATCGCCCATGAATGGGATAACGTGCTTCCAATTTGTGACTTGACTCAGGAACTTCCTCGAGCGGTGGGTAGAGCTTTCCAGCACCAAAAAGGAGTATAAGGCTTTGTTTGAGCTGATGGTTAAGGACCAGTTCCTTTCAAGCTGCGCGGCGCCGCTGGAACTCTTTCTTAAAGAGAAGAAGGACCCTACTCATGGGGAATTTGCGGAAAGAGCGGAGCAGTACGTGGACTCTCACGCATGGGCGAATTTTTCAAAATGGCCAGCTCCAAGGAGGGAGTCGTCAGCTACCGCAAGCCGTCAACAAACTGTTGAAAGCAAAGACGGGAGCAAGCCGGCTGTGAAGCCGAAGAATCAGGAAGTGCAGAAATGCTTCCTCTGTTCACGCCCCGGACACCTGGCAGAAAACTGCCGCGTTGGCAGGGCGGGAGGAAACAGCCAACCTCCAAAATGTTTTTAGTGCGGCCGAACAGGTCATACTATCTGGAAGTGTTGGCAGAAGGCTTAGACGAAGCCAAAAGACGCCGCTGAGGAATCCCCAGCGTTATGTATCGAGGACGGATATACTGAGTTAAAAAATGGGGCAAAGGTTCCCGTTGTTGGAGCCGGTCTGACTGATAAGGCCGGAACTGTGAGCGAGAAGCTTCCTGTAGTCACCGGCTTGGTTGGCGAAAAAAGGGTTCGAGTACTTAGAGACAGCGGGTGCAACACGGTGATAGTGAGGAGGAGCCTCGTCGAAGATGGCGATCTCATGGGATTGAATTCCCCCGTTTACCTCCTCGATCGGTCGGTTCTCATGCTTCTCGAGGCTTGGGTCGATCTTGACACCCCATACCTCAAAGGACGGCTGCGGGCGAAGTGTATGGAGGACCCCCTTTACGATCTCGTATTAGGCAACGTTCAAGGAGCCAGACACGCCACCGACCCGGATCCCAGTTGGAAGTTAGAGACGAAGGCGGCGGCGATGCCCTCCTCGAAAGAGTTAGAGACATCGGGGAGTAGTAGCGCTGATGATGCGGACGCCAGCGCTGAAAATGAGCTAGCAGCTGCCGCACACAGAGATGATGACCAGTCAAACGCCGTTGTGACAAGGGGGCAGGCCCGGGAGAATCGACAACTGAGGGGGCTCAGAGTGTCGGGTAACTCCAAAAACGTAAGCCACGAAGACCTGTGCGAAGAGCAGAAGCATCACCCTAGGCTGCAGGCATGCTTTGATCGAGTGTGTCAGGTGGCACATAGCAGAAATGGCGAGAGCCATCAGTTCTTCCTCCAAGGTGGAGTTCTCCCCCGCAAATTCACGTCCAAATTTGGGGGGGAATACATTCAAGTGGTCGTTCCCAAGAAATTCCGGACGGCAGTGCTCGAACTCGCTCATGACCGTGTAATGGGAGGTCATCAAGGCACTAGAAAAAAAGTGCTCAAGGTTCAAAGTGATTTTTTCTGGCCGGGACTGCAGGCCGACGCGAAGCGGTTTGTGGCGTCATGCGACTCGTGCCAGCGGACCACTCCCAGAGGCCACACCCGAAAGGCACCCCTTGTGGGGGTTCCAGTCATTGAGACGCCCTTTCAGAGAGTTGCCATTGATATTGTAGGGCCGCTGAACCCGAGGTCTGCTCAGGGAAACCGATACATATTAACGATGGTTGACTACGCCACCCGGTATCCTGACGCGGTTGCGCTCCCAAGTATTGAAACGGAGAGGGTGGCCGAGGCCCTCGTCGAGATGTTTTCTCGCGTGGGAGTCCCGCGAGAAGTTTTGAGCGACCGAGGCACCAATTTTACCTCGGACGTAATGAAAGAGGTGAGCCGACTGCTGTCGATAAAGCAGCTACATACGACTCCTTATCATACCATGCCCAACGGGCTGGTGGAGCGTTTTAACGGGGCACTCAAACAGATGTTGAAACGAATGTGTCAAGAAAGACCAAGGGATTGGGACCGTTATCTCGCTCCGCTTCTTTTTGCGTATCGTGAGGTGCCGCAAGAAAGCCTCCAGCTCTTCCCCTTCGAGCTCCTTTACGGGCGAAATGTAAGGGGGCCACTTGCTGTTCTGCGAGAGCTGTGGACGAACGACACCATTCCGGAGGAGCTGCGGACGACCTACGAGTACGTTCTGGCACTTCGCAAGAGGCTGGAGCACACCTGTAAGCTGGCGCATGAAGAGCTGCAGCGAGCAGGAGAGCGGTATGGCCGCTACTACAGCTTGAAGAGCCGTAAGCGATCGCTGATGCCGGGTGATCAAGCTCTGGTCCTCTTGCCCACGGAACACAACAAACTGCTGATGCAGTGGAGGGGGCCCTATACCATTATGACTTGAAAGTGAGACGTCGACTACGAAGTGGATCTCTGCCACACTACTAAAGTCCTGCATATAAATATGCTGAAAAAGTATAATCGCAGAGTAGAAGACCCGAGTGTGGCTGCAGTAGGCGCTGTGGTCTCCGCAGAGGAAGCGGATACAAGTGAAATGGAAGTGCCACAGGGCCACCAGTCGCAGACTTTTCATGACGTGAGCATCGGAGACCAGCTGACCAGGAAACAAAGGGAAGAAATCTGGCAGCTTCTGCAAGATTACGAAGAAATATTTTCAGATATCTCAGGTCGGATCAGGCTAACCGAGTGCATACTAGAACTGCGGACCGAACAACCGCTCCACGTGAAACAGTACCCTGTGCCCTTCACAATGATAGAGACCATAGAGAAGTAGGTTGCTAGCATGCTACAGCTAGGAACCATAGAGCAGTCCGAGTCAGCGTATGATTCGCCGCTAATAGCAGTGCGAAATCCGGATGGCACGCACCGGTTATGCATCGACTTTCGCCGGCTGAATGAGGTTCTGACTGCTGATGCTGAGCCCATTCCTCGCTCTGACGAGCTGCTAGCAACTGTAGGCTGTAAACATTTTTTTTCCAAGTTAGATTTTGCCAGGGGCTACTGGCAGGCCCCTCTCTCGGTTGACTCAAAAACGAAGACAGCTTTCACTTCAGGAAATGGGCATTTCTATTTCCGCTACATGCCATTTGGCATAAAGACCGCCCCCGCAGTCTTCACTAAGCTGATGCGCAGCATCCTTTCGAGGTTAGCGGACGTCGCATATTACTAGGACGACGTTCTCATCGCCAGCGCGACATGGGAGGAGCACTGTGCAGCTCTCCGCGAAGTGTTTCGGCGGATCAAGGATGCTGGATTGACCGGCAAGCCGTCCAAATGTGAGGTGGGAATGAGAGAAGTCTCTTTTCTGGGCCACAAGATCCGGTCTGGAGAAATGTCGCCTCTTCATGCCACCCTGGAGAAAATTGAGAACGCTCCTCGGCCTTAGACGAAAAAGCAGGTCCGTTCGTTTCTGGGACTAACAGGGTATTATAGAGACTTCATTCCAGGATATGCCACATTGACTTGTCCGCTGTCTGACCTTACCCGGAAGGGGGAGCCCCCGACCGTTCACTAGGGGTCCGACCAGGAACGGGCATTCGCCAGCCTCAAAAACCTACTGACAACTGACCCGATATTGAAGCTTCCCGACTTTGATAGACAGTTCGTCCTAAGGACGATGCTTCTGACAGGGGACTCGGGGCAGTTATACTTCAGGAACACGATCAGGTGCTGCACCCAGTGGATTATGCGAGCCGCAAGCTGCTACCACGAGAGGTAGCCTATTAAACAGTAGAAAAGGAGGCCCTGGCTCTCGTGCGGGGAATTGGAAAATTCCACATGTTTCTGTATGGTAGGCGATTCGTCGTGCAAACTGACCACCAACCACTGCAGTTCATCAAAGACACTAAGTCGGGAAATAACCGGGTGCTTCGCTGGAGTATCAAGCTCCAGGAATATGACTTTCGGGTGCAGTATAATAAGGGCAGTGACAACGTCGGAGCAGACTACATGAGTAGGGAAGGCTAATTGGCATAGGCGTGTTTTGTCTATTGTTGACACACATTTATAGCGGCAGTTTTTTTGTGTGTGTGTCTGCTATCACGATCCAGTGCAATGATATTCTATACATTCTCTGCGGTGTTCAGTGTGATGACATTGTGGCGTAATACCAATGTGAAGTGTACGCTGTTATAGTGTGGCCGCTGGCCATGTGGCACGATGTGTGAATTGGACTTCATGTGGACTTCGCGAGTGAGTGCAATTCAGTGCGCGCGAACTGAAAAGCGTCCGCGAGATCGGGAGCAGATACTCTTACGTGTGTGAGGGGACTGTCGTGCCAGTGCGCGTGTGAAGTGATTGGATATCCGCACGTATGGTTGTAGCTTGTAACTTGTAAGCCACTTCTGAGTGCTGATTGCTATTATTTTATGTGTGACGCGGAACTTCTAAATGTTTTCGTGTTATTATTGTTGCGATTTGTCGCTGGTCTGTCCCTAGCAAAATATTATTGTATAATATTCTTTATTGGGGGGCTGTGTCACAGACCAGCGGGACGTGGCCCATTAGGAGAGAGCACAGGAGAGGGCTCACGTAGAGCAGTAACAGGGTCGCAGCACGGCTGCTTTCGGGGGACCCGTCGAGGTCTCACTCGGAGCTCGGCCATCGGCAAACCAAACGAACATTGGACTTCTGAGGAAGCGTGGCGTTTTCAAGGACAGTGGCGCATATGCGCTGGTTGCCGAAACTCGAGCGTGCGGGCCCGGCCGACTCGGCGACGGCTGTCACAAAAGGCATACATCTTGTGCTCTTTCTTTTGCCCTCCCGAGGGCGCGGCTCTCCGGCGCGCTCCGGGGGTGCTTTGCCCGTTATGGCGTCCCCTATTCCCCGTCGTCCCCGCGTGGAAAAACAAATATTAAGCGTCCCGATTATGGGAGAGAAACTGGCCGCCGGCCCCGTGCGGGTTGCGGCGAGCTGAGGAGAAGACAGTCGAGGGAAGACAGGCAACGAAAGAGGTTGGGTGTTGTGTCCGCATCGTTGAGGGCCGAATTACCGCGCCGAGGCACGCGTTTCATCGCACCAGGCCCGCCGCCTTCGAGCCATCGCCGCATCGACAGCCACCAGAACCGTAGTCGTCGCCTTGGCCCCCGTATGTGAACTGTCCGCCGGCCTTTCCCTTTTCTTTTCTATGTAATGTTTTACTTTCGACATCTAATGCATTGTATGCCTCTGTTGTTCGTGTCCCAACTGGACGGATTAACTTTTCTATCGTGTGCCTCCTGCTTTTCGCGTTCTGTGATTTGTATTGTTCTTCCTGGCACTCCCCATGTTCGTTTTTACCTGTTTGTGTTGTTCCCTGCCGCCAAGTAAAGTGTTTGTTTTAGAAACCTCCACCCATTGAGTTCCTTCTCGATTGCCGACGCACCGACACACGTGCACCACGCACGGGCTGACCAATTTTTACAAATAAATGTTGTCCAACACCCGCCTTTAGGCCACAGGGAAGCGTAAAGCGGCCCCTGTGCCTCGACGGCTTGCGCTAGGCAGCCGGTCGACGAGCGGTAGTTGTGACACATGTTGATCCTCGTAGAGAGGAGGATGCCGTCGGTTCCACGTCGACTGTGGAGGGTGATGTTATGTGGTCATCCAAAAGTTCCTGCTGCAGACACCTGTTCTTCCATAGATGACAGCCGCCTCGCCAGTCTAGATAGCCAGGTCGGGTCGAGAACCCGGAACGGGTTGCTTCTTTCCTTGCTTCTTTCCTTCTTTCCTGAGCAGATTTCAGGCGATCAGCGCTAGCCCGCCGCTGTATTCGGCACAGCGTCTTACATCGGAAACGAGGCCCCTTTATTTCCTCCAAATTAGTCACGGCCATTGGGACACTCGCCCAGCGGCCGCTGACCGGAGCAGACTGTATGCGGAATAGGCTCCCCGCCCGACCCCGACAAGCTGCGAGTTGCCTGCCCCGACGAAACCGGTCGTGCTTCCGGCCGCCGGTGACCTTACGTCCCTTCGCGGTCCATGCCACATGGCTCCGCACTGACGGAGCCGCGTCTTAAGGCGCGTTTATACTCCGACGTAGCGCACGCGCGGCACGGCGACGTCACGTTGGCAATACGCGACCCTCTATACTCCAGCGGCGCCCGACCGCCAGTGTTCGGCTGCGTCCGGCGCGGTCTGACAGCGCCCGGCGCGAAATGCAGCCGGATGCATTTCGCCCCGGCCGCGCCGAGGTAGTCCGCACTGCGCGGCCTCTCTCGTTGTTGCTTCTCCCTACTAGCACAAGATGGCCGCCTACAGCGAGACCATGGCGGACCTCACGGATTCCGTGATAGAGAGATTTTTGGACGCCGTGCGGCAGCATCCTTGTGTCTATGACACGAAACGTATGGATTACCGCGACTATGACACGAAACGTTTGGATTACCGCGACGTGGAGCGAAAGAAGAACGCCTGGGAGCAAATCCGCTTGCACGCAAGCCTCTCGACAGGTGCGTCAATGCTGCATACACGTGTGCACACATCTCCGGATCCGGTACGCATATGTCAATGTGTGTGGTTTTGTCTTGCTTTTTTGTTTCAGTTGGAGATTGCCATAAACTATGCAATCGAATAAGAAAGCGGTACACGCGGGAGCTCAAAGCTATAGAAGGTAGCCAACGGAGCGGCAGCGGCTGTGTCCCGGAGAACATGGGAATTCACCGAATCCATGGCTTTCTACAAGGATTGCGGAAGCCCGAGGAAGTGAGCTTTGATGCATTGTCAGAGTTCTGCGACACCTTTTATTGCTGTTTAGTATTGTGGCCACCGTAAATGTTGATCTTTTTAATCGCGTGTTTGCTGTTTTTCTCGAAACAGCAGTATTTTATTCCCTGCGTTGTATCCGGTGTACTCCTACCTCACACGACAGGGCTGTCATGCGGTGCAGGGAACCTAGCTTGCTAGTCCTTTTTTTTGGCGGCCGGAATCTGGATGACATTTTGCATTTTTCAAGTGTGCCTCAATAATACTTTTTTTGTGTGTTAATAAAAAATGCTGTGTTCACTATAATTGGAAACACATGCTGTTTTTTTTTCTTGAACAATATTTGAGGGATTAAAGCTAGTCAGGCACATTCCTGGGCATTTTGTCCCATTGGTTGTCTCCTTTGCAGAGAACAGTATAAAAAGAAAAAATTCAGTGAATATTAATCAGTGATAAAAATGCAAAAGAGGCTTGTCCATGTGCCCTACAATATTATTTATCCCTGGCACTTTCCAGCATACGCAGCAAGTGCCACTAACGTGGCTGAGTGATGTTGGTTCAAAAACGAAACTTTTCAACCTTGCCAGTGCAGGCCTGGTATTTCTCAATCCATGTAAACTTTTACTTTGCAGAACTACATTCAGCCTGAACGCTGCTTCCTCTTCTAGTGATGGCGACACTCTGGAACACATACTCATGACCATGCCGAGCAGTAGATCGTCATCACCTATGACAGTGTTTCTTGGATCTCCCATTGCATGGAGATGCATCGACACCATTACTGCCAACATCACCTTTGCGACCACCAGTGTACATCACAGCCGCACCAAGACATCTCGCTGAAGGAGACAAACGTGAAGCCAAGAAACAAAAAAGAAGGAAAAAAATCTGATGCATTTGAGGAAGAGCTCCTGGGACAGCTGAAAAAAATGGCTGAGAATGAGGCGTTCAGCCTATCTGCCAGCCTCAGTTTAGACAGGATGACAAGAAAGATGGCATCCAGGTGCAAAGCAAAGATTATGCAGCTTATTTCGGAATCTGAAGAAGAGATAGATTGATTCTTGTTTTGATTCGATATTGAGCAGTTTTGAATCTTCCTTTTATTTGAATGCATGATCCGGGAGGAATGGAGCAGCAGGGAAAGAGATGTACTAAGGAATGAAAACAAACACATAAGTGCCAACCAAAGGTAAAATCTTGGAGCACAAGCAAAAATCCAAGAGCACGTGCTTGACATTCGGCACTGCACAGATGGATCAAAACATTCAAGAGAAAAAGAGCCCGATGTACTAGTAACGTGGTTGAGCAGTACATCGTGCTCTTTTTCTCTTCAATGTTTAGATCCGTGTGTCCTCATTTCCTTGGCTGCCAATGACGAATGTCAAGCATGTGCCTTTGGATTTTGCTTAATCTCTAAGATTTGACCTCCTGTTGGTGCTTGTGTGTGTTTTCTTTCTTTAGTCCATGTTTTTCCTGTGTAACCTATTGTTTTTTTTTGGATGTGATATGTATTGCTATATTTGATCTCATTTTATAACTTATTTTTTTCTTTCCATGTGATATGTAGTAATATTTTTGATCTCATTTTTATACTAAGGTGCGAGCTCAATTTGTAATCCTGTACACAGAATTTTGAGAGTCAGTACATGAAGTGAAATATTTAATTTTGTCTCATATCTTTAGAGCATCACTGTGATGAAAAACAGGGCATTGTTCAGTGCAATGGTATTGTTTCACTGATTCGCACACCGTTATACAGCACAATGTTGCTAAGTTCCATTGTGATTGAGTGGCTTATTCTGAGTTTCTTTTTTTTAACACGTACTAGAGTTGTGAAGAGTTTTTACCAACATTACAAAAGAGTCCTCCATTTTTACCCCCGGTTGGTGCTTCTGTGTGTTTTCTTTCTTTAGTCCATGTCTTTCTTGTCTAACCTATTGTTTTTCTTTTTGGATGTGGTATGCATTGTGATTTTTTATCTCAGTTTATAACTGCTTTTTTTCTTTCCTAGTGATATGTATTGCTATTCTTGATCTCGTTTTTGTCACATTTTTTTTCTCTTTTCATGTCATATGTATTCCTATTTTTGGTCTCATTTTTATACTAAGGCATGAGTTCGATTTGCTATCCTGTACTGAGAATTTTGAGAGTCAGTACATGAAGTGAAATATTTAATTTTGTGTCATTCTTTCGAGAGCATCACTGTGATGAAAAACAGGGCATTGTTAAGTGCAATGCTATCATTTCACTTTTTTGCACACTGTAATACAGCCCAATGTTGCTAAGTTCCACTGTGATTGAGTGGCTTATTCTCAGTTTCTTTTTTTAACACCTACTAGAGTTGTGAACAGTTTTTACCAACATTGCAAAGAGTCCTTCATTGAAATAAACGCTTTGTTATCTCAGAGAAGGCTACCGCTTTACTAATGGGTGACTGACTGCAGGTACTGTTCTCGACTTTTGTATTATTTCTATTATGAAAGTATGTAGAAATTCCAAAGCACGCAAAGCGACCTCCATTGAGACTACAGATTGGAATAATTTTAATCAAAGGCAGACAAATTATATGACCTGTATCAGCAGGAATAACACGATACAGCACTTGATACGCAACTTGCAATTAGAGTGTTAAGCAACCGTGTTTCTGAACAACCTGTACTGTGCAGTTTATATGACGGTGAAACTTCAAAAAATATTTGTATTAATTTCTCCCCAATGAAACTTGCACTACAGCATACTTTTGGTTCGCACGTCTA
The DNA here is from genome assembly GCF_052857255.1 of Amblyomma americanum. Classification (NCBI taxonomy): domain Eukaryota; kingdom Metazoa; phylum Arthropoda; class Arachnida; order Ixodida; family Ixodidae; genus Amblyomma; species Amblyomma americanum. The sequence continues at coordinate 310,669,584 of NC_135497.1, read as the reverse complement.
AGAACGGTCGCCGTTGGTTCCTTGTGTAAAAGGAGTTTGATATAAGGTACCACTTTCATGTAGAGGAATACATTTTGCGTGGTGAAAAAAGTGTTTCAGTGAAGGACTAAGAGATAAAAATGAATGCAAGGTCATGAAAGAACCTAAAGCTTGGCAAATAAATGAAAGAAGGCAAATGCAAGGCTGAATTTTTTTAATGCAGTCAGTTTAGCATCCTGACCAAAGAAAACATTCAGAGAAGCTCAGGCTTACTACAAAGACCATACAGCCTAATGAGGTCGCGAAGAAAAGTTCGTCTTGTTTATTTATTCATTCAAACAACTAACTGACTACACATGGAGTATTATGTAAACAGAACGTGCATGAAATTATCGAACATATGAGCAAACAAAAGTTTTACAATGTAAAATGTTATACAGTGGATAGCAAGAATTAAGAAGCAAGATATGCTTAAATTCAAAGAAACCTTAAAATGTTGAAAATGTGGCCTCATAGTAATGGTTCAAAAACCTGCATATCATTCAATGAAAACACAATTGCATACATTTCAAATACAACTGGTTACGAAAGTTTCCGGGACTCAAATATTTGAGAAAAGGTTATTGTAGCTCAAATTTGCTACCCAGTCGTCTGATATTGTATCAAGGCATTAAAGGTCTAATTGCTCCTTCCTGTCTTGACAACGTCAGGTGACTGGGTAGTGAGGTGGAGCTGCAGTAAATTTTTTTTCTTAGAAATCGCGTCCCGCAAATTTTTGTCCCCAGTAGTACATCTAAGATAACAATGGTGACCTGGAAAGGATGAAAAAGAAATTTAATAATACACAAAGAAGAAACCTGAGTGTTCGCCATAAATTCTTCTTCAAGTTTTTCTGTGCTGCAGTTTAGTGCATTGTTATTTTGTTTTCGACATGTGATATTTACAGTACTGAACATGGCCTTAAACCTTATTGCTCATGGCTCCCTACTCAAAACATTGGTTATTGAGTGCACGCAGTGAGTTCCTTGCAGTCAGGCCATGAAAAGACAGCACGATTAAGACAGAAAAGCAATTTCACGTATGCATTAAAGCGGTACTAGCTCCACCTGACAACGCTCAACTGCCATGGTAATGAGCCTTCAGGAGACATGAAGTAGTCTGCAATTTCATCTCTCATTGCCATAGCAGCTGAGCTAGGTCGGTGGCTTGATGGTGATGCAGTGGCACCAATTTGGGCAACAGTGCACCTCCATTCTCCATCCTGCACAGTTTCCTCACTTGGCCTGTCCCCAGAATTGTCGGGGCAGGATGCATTGTCAGCCATGAGGAAATTATGAAGGAGCACAGCTGCTTCTAGCATAGAGCTGAGAAGCTCTGGCTTGCCCTCTCCGGTACCCAAAAACACTCGCCATCTAGAAACTAAAATGCCAAAAGCATTTTCAACACACCTGTGGGCTCTTGAGAGGCGATAGTTAAATACCTTTTTTCTTTCTTCTATCTTCCTGCCAGAGTAGGGGCGCATCATATAATTTTGCAGAGGGAATGCTGCATCCCCAACCAAACAAACTGTCAAGCTAGCAACTACTGAACGCAGGCGCCGGGTTCTTCGACGGCTTTCTTGAGATCGCTATCTCTGAAAAACGCACCATATGAAAGCCGGCCTTGAGCTCCAATGTCAACCATAATAAAGCGATAATTGGCATCTGCAACAGCGAGCATTAGCAGTGAGTGGTGCCCCTTATAGTTGAAAAAGTCTGACCCACTGTTGTCTGGGCATTTGATAGCGAAGTGTTTTCCGTCAATACCTCCTATCGCATTTGGGACATTCCACTCATCTCCATATTGCTCTCTTATATTTTCCCACTCTCTCTCACTTGGACACTTAAGTACAACAGGCTTCAGGCAATCATAGATTGCTGGAAGTGTTCCCGTTATGATATTTGCCACTGTAGATGCATGAATCCTGTAGCTCATTGCGATGTCTTGTATCGATCCGCCTGCGGCCAGGAATCTACAAAAGTATGTGGACAGAACAAGCGCTTCATATTAGTGTTAAAATACTTATCGTAATGAACTTTATTGCTGCAAACATCAGTTACAGGGTGAAAAACACATGCAGCATGTTTCACAATCAGGACTAAAAACAAAAGTTACAATGCTATAGGGAGTAGCACGGAGCTAGAGTATTAATGGAGAACAACATATTCATCTCTTAAGGTGGCAAAAATTTTTCGTGAAAATAAGCGAACAGTCTAGAACATGCACATCAATCTAAAAGTTTCATTTACTCTTATATAAAGAGAGGGGGAGTTTGAGGCTCAAGAAAGCGAGAGGAACATTGCGATCGTGACGTGGCCACGTATTGTTCAGACCACCTATATCTAAGAGCCAAGAAACTAGGAGACTGCACTACGCAATGTGGAAAGGACGTTGGCTGAAGCGCGGCACTTCGCGCGCAAGACAATCCAGTCTGGCATAACCACTTTTCCTCGACCTGGCGGCCTCCCACACCGTCGATGCATCGTGTATCATACGTCCCGCGCCCATCTGCAACTTCGGTTTCCTATCACCTGCAGCTCTCGCAACCTTTCCTTTTATGGCCCGTGCGATTTCCAGCGATGGCCGTGATTGGCGAAAGACTGGCTTCTCCTCACAGCTCATGAGCGTTGCGGTTGATGTGGACACATTTAAGTCCAGAAGGAAAGGAAGAACACAAACGCACACGCTACGTTGCTTCTGAAAATCACGCGAGTTACGTTTTGAGGATGTGATGAAAACACTGTTATATTCGCGCAAACACGGTACGCATGCACGCAGGCTCACTTCCTGATTTCAGGACAAATGCGTGCAATACTTAATCTCAGTGTGACTGCAAGTTCTTCTCCTGGAGAGATGGGCCTCCTATGCGTAGATGAGCGCAGGATTCTCTCCTAGATGAGGCCCAATAGCTTGTCAAATGAAGCCTTCGTCATCCTGCACTTAATAAATGAACGGAAACTCTGCATGACAACACACTTTGGATACTCACAAAAAGCTGCTTACAAAACAACCGAGAAGGAGTACGCGTTATATATATCTGCGTTTCATTTACCGGAATTACTTGAAATGGTATTCTGGATCACTGTGCCGTAGCTCCTGCACGAGGTGAGGGTAATCCTCATACCACGGACGTTGGTCGAATATTTTTCTCATGTAGAGTGATCGCCTCCTCTTGCGGCGGAGGCGATGCAGCAGCAACGCGATGATAATATTTCTTCGCGCTAGGTATGTCCACGCCATCTTCAAGAAGGGAGCCGGCAACTACCACGGCCGAGCTCTAGTAGCGGCGGCGGCGCGCAGCGCGCTCCATGGAGGCCGGCTGCTGCACTACTGGGATTGTTTCGTGAATTTCGCGGCAGGCGGCTTGTTGGACGCTCGGTGCATGCGCTGCGCAAACCACGCGTCCGCGCCTTTCCGAGTGTAGGGGGACCGGTTTTGCGCATGGCGCAGCGTCACCGACGTGACGTATCGGACTTCAGCCGGCGCTCGCCTGCGCGCCGAAAACGTCGGAGTATAAGTTAACCTTCACTCCCGCTATCCCTAACGCCAGGCAGCCCGCTATGGCGGGCCCGCCCAAGGACCCATCGACTTTTACGGACCTGGGACCACCCCAGGAATTAGACATCTTCGAGCAACACTCCGATATAGACTCGCAAGACGAGGTTTTTTCCCAAGAATCTACCCCCTCACTTCAAACGTCCGGCGCTGACAAGCCCCCTCCCCAACCCTGCAAGGGGCTGGGATGGGAGTTGGCTGTTAAAGGAAGCCAGCGAAGAAGTTCCGGAGGGCAGCTAGAATATTAGCTAAAACCACCAGCATAGACAAGGAATCCAACGTGAGTGCTCGTCAAGGCACTCCCAACAACGATCGAAGGCGCCGCCCGGGTCGACCTCGTCTGCCGCCTCTGACCAAAGATCACATGTAGATCGTGGTTCTCCTGACCGCAGGTTTCTCCCTCCGTAAAATCTTGTGAGAGTACCTATACCCGTACTCTCCGAAGCCGTGGTTCGTTCATGTCAAAACCACCAACTGATTCAGGGAAGGTACATTGTCCGCCCTCAACCAGGCTCTAATATCCTCGTCATCAGCACGCCGTGAGAAAACTCGGCGGCAGAGTTCAGTAACCTCGAAGGGCTCAAGTTGGACGGCAAACTCCACAAGGTACGGACCTATACCCCGCTCCCCACAAGCACACTCAGAAGAGTCATCAACGGACTCTGATTTACCCAAACCCAAGAATCGCTCATGGCATCTCGGGGGTGAGAGACACAAGAATCTATATACTACACGCCCGGATTCTCGGCTCCTCCTCAACGGCCCTTCTCGCTTTCAATGGACCATGTCTGCCTCGAACGGTCTACCAAGGAGGAGCGGAGTTTCTGTGCCATCCGTATTGTCCGGCGCGGCAGTTCTGCTCGACGTGCATGCAACCGGTCCACCAACCCGACATACGCCCCGACCCCGAAGTCAAGGTGTATCGTCTCTGTGGAGCCAGCGACCCACCGGCGACCCACAAATGCCAACCCAAGTGTGGCCTCTGCAGGGACCAGCACGAAACCGGCGCGAGAGGATGCTTGAGACGCCTCAAAGCTGTGCGCCAACCTCCCGTCTCCTCCAACACAGTCAACCCAGGCCAGGGCCGTAAAGGAGGGGATGTCGGGAGTCCACAAAGGACGCTGGTTTTCCTGAGATGACGAGAGCATGACCAGTCATGGCAGCAGGCAGGCGAGTCAGCCTGGGAGTCGTTCCCGATCTAAGACCAGGACCCCGGTGCCGCCCCTGACCCGACCGAAACCGGCCCCAAGGAAAAACAAGCCACCGCCGACGACGAAACAGGTGAGCTGGGCCGGAAAGGTTACGGCCTCCCTTCCTCTCTCGTTCACTAACTCCCGAACTGCTAAACTACAGGCCCAAATTGCGGCCCAGAGAACCCGCCTAGTAACACATTAAAAGCTTATAGCGAATATCAACGCCAAATTAGATCGCCTCCTCGCGCCAAAAGAATTCCCTGCCCCTAACCCGACGTATGTCACACAGGAGCAGCTCTCCCAATTTGCGGAGCGTCTTTACCAAACAATCCAAACCGAGGTAACCTCCCAACACATGCAACTCCTTGACACTGAAATCAAACCGCGCCTTGCCCGTATAGATGCGTACATTATCAGGATACAAACACAAAACACGGCGGATATGCAGTCCCGCCGGTCTATGCAGCGAAAGCATACCGCCTTGAGCGACTCGGGCCCCACCCGAAACCGGGGTCGTGCAGAATCGACCAGCAGTGTGGCGGGCGTTTTCTTTGCCCCACAGGTCCACCGATATGGCCCCAAACCCTACACAGTTACCCATCGAACCCGTCTAAATTTGGAAATGGAACTGCAGGGAGTTCCGACGAAAGTTAAGTCTTCTCTATGGAATTCATTGATAAAACTCTGATCAGACCCGATTTGATATGCCTGCAAGAGGTCAAAGCCGACGGAGCCCTCTCCGTGCAGGGATATTACACGGTCGTTCATCCCCTCATGCCGACGTTTGCAACACTGGTTGCAAATGATGTGACCGTTGTCAAGAACACGTTATCTGTGTCGAATGTAGAGCACTTAGCGGTCAAAAGAGTGCCTAATAAGCGTGGCCGAAAAAGCAGATTCGTCGTAAATATGTAGAAAACACCGACTCCAGAAAGAGCTGACTTGACAGATTTCTTAACGGCGGCGGCGCAAAAGGCGCAGAACAACCAACTTGTCGTAGTCCGCGATTTTAACGCCCCGCACAGAGACTGGGGATACCGCATTAGCTCGTCAAGAGGAGCCTCAGTGGCTAGGGCGATAACAACTCTCGAAGTCGAACTCCTCACCAATCCGGCCTATCCGACGAGAGAGGGAAACAGTGCCACGAGAGACACTTGTCCGGACCTGACCCTTGTCAAAAATGTCACCTGTGTTACGTTGACTAATTGCGGAGAAACTCTTGGAAGTGATCACTGTATCCTGAGCACATCGATGACGTCCACGAAAATTCGCAGAAACCTTGGCCCGGCACGGATGACCAACTGGACTAAATTCACAGTCAGAACTTTCAGAGGGCGCCGTCGAATCGCTCTCGGATTGGTGCGACGTCATAAGACAGGCGCATGCTTCCGCCACCGAGCAATCAAAGCGTAACTCGGATGCGCCGGAAATCGATCGATACGTTCTCAAGCTCTGGCAGCAACGAACCATACTAGTGCGACGGTGGAAGCGTCAACGCCTGAATCGTCCCTTAAAGGAACGTATAGCAACCCTCACAGAGGAGGCCCAAACGTATGCCCTACAGCTTTTTCAAAGGAATTGGCAACAGTTCTGCGAGTCGCTGAGAGGCAGGCTGGGAACATCGCGTGCTTAGACGGTCCTGCGGAACCTATTTGATCCCACCGTTCTAAGACTGAATCAACTCGTAGGCTAAAGCGCATCATTCATCTGTTCCCGGGAGACGATGCAGCGCTACTCCAAGCCCTGGAAAACAGATATGTTGGCACAACGCCGACACCGCCGACCACAGTCGAATACCGAGAAAATCTGAATTCGTCCCTGGACGCTCCCATCACTACGACTGAAGTTTACGCTTTGGCCCGTTCGTGCATCCGGAATACGGCGGCGGGCGCGGACCGCATCAACACCGCAATGATCCGGAACCTCAGCAACGCTCAAATTCGAGACCTGACAGAATACATCAATGATTCGCTCTATTAGAAGAATGTCATCCCGGATGAATGGAAACATTCGGAGGGGATAGTAATCCCCAAACCCGGAAAACAACCTACAATTGAATCCCTCCGACCCCTCTCGATTACATCCTGCCCCGGCAAGTTGTACGAACAAGTAGTGCAGACAAGACTCCAAAACCACTTAGAAGAAAACAACCTTTACCACCAATCGATGCTGGGATTCCGGGCGGGTCTCTCTACGCAAGACGTCTTTCTCCTTCTGCATAACGAAGTCCTTGTCATCATCCCAAGAGAAAGTGAGCACGTCATCATGGCTCTCGATCTCAAGGGAGCTTTCGACAACGTCTCGCATGACCCCATCCTGAAAAACTGAATAACCTCCACTGTGGTGAGCGGGTATTCCAATACGTCAAGAATTTCCTCTCGAACCGCATGGCCATGATTGGCATAGGCGAAACACGCTCCGACATCAAGAGCAGGCCCAACAGGGACACGCCGCAGGAATCCATCATCTGCCCGCTCCAATTTAACATCGCCATGATTGGAGTGACAAAGGCCCTGCAAGAAGTTCCCGACATCGGATTCACTCAGTACGCGGACGATATCATCATCTGGATCACCAAAGGCTCTTTGGCAGCCAAGGAACAAGCGCTACAAGTGGCGGCGACATGCGTCGAAAGAGAAGCGATGACCGCACAACGAGGGCCGACGCAATGCTCGGATCGACTACCTAAAGCGCACCGTCGCCCGCATCTCCAACACTCTATACGTAGACGCCGCCCTACACAGAGACGCAACGCGCGCCATGGCAGTGGCGGTGGAGTCGACATTCCAAAAAGCAGCCAGCGTTTCCCTGAGGCACTGCACAGTCACCGAAGCTGAAACGGCCGCGATAGTGCTACCCGTCCAGTACGAAGATGCCCACGGCAAAGTACACATTGTGTCGGACTCCCAGGCGGCAAGTCATCTTCTTCTCGCAGGAAGAATCCCCAAAAAGTCAGCCAGATTTGCAACAACCTCCCCTGTACAAAATTATGAACTCCAACACCAAATCACGTGGCCTCAGGGGCGCTCGGGGCTCGAGGGAAACGAAGCCGCGGACCTGTTAGCTCGAGGGCACACCAACCGAGGGACAGACACCCCCGACCAGGACACCACCCTTTATATCCTCCCCACTGCCTACAGTGCACGGCTCCAATACTTTAGAGCGCTTCGCCAGCAATAGCCCTACCGCATAAAAGGCTCAATGCTGAGGAGGCACGCGAATGGAGACAACTCCAGACCGACATCATCTTTCCCAATCCATATAACTATCACATTCTTTTCCCGGACCGTTACCGAGGCTCCTGCCCGAGGTGCGAAGAACGTCCCACAACATACCGCATTACAAGTGGGTGCGTCGGAGCAAAACCACTAGAACTAAAACTCCCTAGAACGAAGGAGCAGTGGGAGGCCACTCTGCTCAGCTCGGACCTTCTCATTAAGCGTCAGCTGATCAAGCAAGCCCGGATGGCAGCGACAGCCACTGGAGTCCTGAAATGAGGACACCGCCCGTTCAGCAACCTTTCATTTGGTACTTTTCTTTTATTTTGTCAACAATCGTTTTCAACAACAACAACGACCATCTGGGGAAGGTAAATGCTGCTCGTTCGCTGCGGCAGTGTCTGCTAGGGCTCCGCTCCCTCTGGTTCCCAGAATCCAACCGGGCGACGCTCCGTGTGGTCCTTAACGAGGAGTGTGGGAACGATCACTATCGCGTGGCTCTCAAACACCCCGAAGAATCACAGTGTTGGCTTCCAGCCGGAGAGACATGCTGTCGACATCGCTAATCCAGACAGGCTGTCGCCGTCTGTAACACCTGCAAACAAGTCCACATCTTGTAGCATTCGCTAGGTTCCGAGCGAAAAATTTGCGCGGTAGTGCCATCAAGTCACGCGAACGAAGTAGATATCAGCACTTTTCCCAGAAATCAGGCGCTGCTGTGTAATTTCATCTTTGTTGCCAGTTATGCACTGCTCGAGCGCTCTGCACAAGGGTAATGCAGGCTGTACAGCAGGCCTCACAAGCAAGCCCCTTTGGACGTGTATGTGCGTGCATATGTGAGTGCGCATGTGTATCTGTCTTTGCATGTGTGTGTGTGTGTGTGTGTGTGTGTGTGTGTGTGTGTGTGTGTGTAGCTAGGACGAAATGCAAGTGGAAGACGAACTGGGAGTAGATAAGTGTAAAATCGAAATGTAAGGAGAACATATACTTCTAACGCTGACTTGCCGCGTCACTTCGTATCTTTTTTTTTGAGTATAAGGAAAAAATTTTTACAATCCTGAATAAATCTGCTTCATGTTCGCCTTTTTCCCCATCTTGTTATGCTTCAAGTTCTCAGTGGTTAACACACAATTTTTTTATTAGTACGAAGAGAATCAATCAATAATTGAATCATTGACGTTTAGTTCAGATCAAAGTAGTGATAAATAGAGATTAAAAAGCCTGGGTGTATGGTCCCAGCTACCTACCGCAGCATCAATGAGAACAGGACCTAAAATTGCACAACGCTGCAGCACCACTATATCATATGCCTATCAACATGTTTGTGACAGCAAAAAAAACGTGTTTTTAACCTTACACATTTTCACAGCATTAATAGGATCATAACCATCAAGTGTCTAAATCAAGACCAAAGCATTCTCTTTGCTTGCCAGAGGTTGCGAAACAAAATGTAGAGATGTGCGAATATTCAGAAACTACGAGTACAAAATCTAGTACCCCGTATTCGATTATTCAGAGAATCCAATAGATGCTTAAACATATTCGAAACGAGTTGAATACATGCTCAAGTTTTCGCGTACTTTTAGAATAATTGGTGCGATGCTTGAAATACGCCTGCCCTTACATTCTGTCTGTGCTATTTCAAAAACAAGGACCATGCATGCCCCGTACCATCATGCGCGATCGGTATTTTCTGGATGGATGGTTCAGCGCCATGGTTGGGTCCATTCACACGGCGGTGTTCATAATCCTCATACATGGCGTCTCTCATCGGACGACGCGGCAGAGCCCGGAACGGGTTCAGCAAACCTGGCCTTCAAGCCTGACCTCGAAGGCCATGCCTCACATGTTAGCTCTCGCCCGTCTTCCGTTATCAAGAGTCTACGGTACTTGTCCTCTGCGCATAACTTGATAATTCTAACCTTACTACAGAGACTTCGTGTTTCGACCCCCTAATGGAGATCATGTTTCGCATTTTAACAGACACAGCATTAACTTCGACAGCAGCGCTTCGCTGTTGCGCACGACTGCTGATCGAATATTCGACTCGTATTTTATTTGGTTCTCTCACTATTGGATTCAAATTTGACTCGATTTTTTATCTAACCAATTCGTTTTCGATTGAGCAACAAAGCTGTACTATTCGTATTGGATTGAGTTTGTAAAAAGTGCTCTTCGCACACCCCTAGCAAAGAGATAAATGAATGACGTTTTTTTTTTACATACACCCTATCGATATCAGCAGGCTCAAGAAGGGAAGCCATGACTACTAATCATCATCATCATCAGGCTGAATACGCCCACTGCAGGGCAAATGCCTCTCCCATGTCTCTCCAATTAACCCTCATCTTTTCCAGCTGCGGCCACCGTATCCATGCGAACTTCTTAATTTCATCCGCCCACCTACTGCCGCCTGCAGCTACTCTTGCCTAATCACTAATCAGTAATCTCTAGCGTGATATCACTAAACCCATGGGGCTCATATATTCTTTACAAGATCACTGATGGCAGCGATCTGGATCCTTGTTGTAGTTTCACCCTTCTTGATGAAGCCATTCCTTGTCCAGGCAAACTTGGACTGCTTCTGTCACCGCGGTGGCTCAGTCGCTATGGCGCTCGGCTGCTGACCCGAAAGACGCGGGTTGGATTACGGCTGCGGCGGTCGAACTTCGATGGAAGCGTAATTCTACATGTCCGTGTACTGTGCGCTGTGTGTGTACGTTAAAGGACCAAAGATGGTCTAAATTTGCGGAGCCCTTCACAATGGCGTCCCTGACAGCCTGAGTCGCCTTCGGACGCTACACCCCATAAAACATAAACCATCCACTGCTTGTGTTCATTTCGAGCGATTGTCATGTCCATCAGCTTCCTCAGTGACCGACGCCAGCGTTCATTTATATACACAAGATGTGTTTCAAAGCCATCCAGGTCCCTTGTTGTGATTCCTTATTTTCTGGCTTTTTCAAGCAAACCGTCTCAATTTGATTATTTCTGAAACTGTACGACTATGCTTTTGCACGCGGAATTTTTAGTGGAGACAGGGGTGTTACCTGCAAATTAAGAGTCCCCTCCGACTTCTAAATAATATTCGTAAGATTTTCTATCCAGAATTCTGGCGGGCGAGATTTTTCTATGTTTTGGTTTATAGAATACTGCTTGAAGCCATTCAACGTTAGTTCATAATAAGATCCCAGGATAATGGTGCATCTAGGTTAGAAGGCAAGGCGGCCTAATCCGCATTTAATGATTTGTTTTCCTCATTTGCGGCAGCACGTTCGATGACCATATCACCATAGTGTTTGATACAGCAGTCTGCACTTTGTGAGACTTCTTGGAGCAGCTTCCTCTCATCGCATTCAAAGGCGCTGCTTCGCAATGCCCGCAATCTCTTTCCTGAACTCTCTTCACAGTTGTTCATGCATCTTTTCAAGTTCACTGGGCATAGTTAATTCAATTGAAGTTTAGTTCGGAACATTTACACAAAGACCGCAGCGGTGGCCGAGCGGTTGAGCATCCGCCTCGTATGCGGGAGGTGCGGGGTTCGATCTCCAGTGCCGCCGGGTACCCACCGGTGATACGGTGGCTACAAGCTTTCCCCAGGCCTGGCGCTTGGATTTTCAGGGCTGAAGTGCTTGGAAAATGGGCCTTTGACCCCACCTTGAGTAATCAAAAATACCTTGAGCCATGGCGCTCTTTGGCCGTAGATGCCCTTGCGCCATAAAAAACCATAATCATTTTACAATACACATGATGAAGGCTATTGTATTCAATCTTCTTAACCAACGAAGGTATACACTAAACAAATATATACGTACAAATACGAAGTCGCAGCACAATTCAGCATACATCTAGAGGCGAAAAAAGAGGAAAACAGAAGACACACTTGGCAGCAATAAAGACTAGACACTTTTCATGCTTCAAGGTGAAAAACGTAGCGCAAAGAAACGAGGACACAGAAAGACAGACAACACACAAAGCGCCGTGTGTTGTCTGTCTTTCTGTGTCCTCGTTTCTTTGCGCTACGTTTTTCACCTTGAAGTTATGAACCAACAAGCCCAAGCATATACCCTTCTACTTTTCATGCGCTCAGAGGTTTCACAGTTGCACCAAGAATGCATAAAAATCTACGGTTTGGCAAAAAAAGCAGCTTTTGAGTCATGCTGTTCAGGTTGCCGCCATCACTGCCACGTGCTAAATGTAGTTTTTCAGCGGAAACGTCAGTGGTCAGGCATGCATTGCGTAATCAGGACTAGAAAGAGGCACTTTTATAGGAGCTAGCAAATGTCGGTGGGAACTCCACAGTGAGATCATAGCCCTGCCTAGGAAACGTTATAAAATTAAAATCAGGAGGGGTGTCAGGCAGGGTGGCACAGTGTCTCGATTATTAGCCGTCGCATTTTTACGGAAGGTATTCCCGCAGTTCGATGGGAAGGTTTGACTGAAAGTTCTAAATTAAAACATCAGTAATCTCTTATTTGTACGTTCCATTACCCTGCCAAACAAATTAGCGCAATAGTTACAACCCGGTAACAGTTTCAACTTGACGTAGCATCAATGAATTAGAATTCTACGTAAACTACGATCACTTCCCAACAAGAGTTCCCCTCTCATTCATGGCAACAGCGAAGTTGACCACAACTGAGCCGTCTTTTTTTTCGCACCTACTCAAAACTTTCGGCCACATGCTTTAGAAACCGCCCTTTGTCAGCTTCTAACTTCCACCAGTCGCTGTTACAACTGGCGCCATTGTCCCAGCGCTTGTCCTGTGGCCCCTACTCTGGTTTCTTCATGCAGAGCCAGTCTTCCAGGATGGAAAATTGTCACTAATATTGTGAAGTTTTTAGCAGCCTATCCAGGATGAAACATATTAACATTCACAGTGTCATGGAACCCAAAGTGTGCGTCTTCATTGGTAGCCTGCGAAGGTCACTGGCGCGGCTGGTGCAATGCCGTTGCAGTGGTGACATTCCAGATATTGCGTTACAATGCGGATATGTGCTCTCTGTTCGAACATTGTACGACCATACCTCGGCATTCTTCTCAGGTGCAGTGAAAAGAAAAAGATACGGCTGAACTGCGGCGCAATCTTGGAATACAAAGAGTTTACAGGAGGTTCATTTGGCTGAGATTCATTATGAGACGCAACGCAAATAAAGACGATATTCAACAGAAAATCACAGTATGAATGGTGATAGAATTGCGGGACTGTTAAATACTGGGAAGGAAAATTAAAGGTGGCAACCCGTCATGGATGCTCATGTAGGGATGAGGAATTGGTGTACTTTTTTTTTCGAGAAATGTGCCATGAGGCATAAGTTGAAAAAGGAAGGCGGGGAGGAATGCACGGAATTGAAAGTTAAAAGAAGGAGCGAAGAACCGTTGCGCTAAGGTAGACGCACAGGTTGCTAATGAAACGGTTGTCCATAGTCCACTTCACGTAGCCACTTTCGCGGTTCCACCGCAGGCCCACCTCCCTGAGGATCCGTTTTCTGATAGCAGCCGTCGCTGGGCACGTCCACAACAAGTGCCACACATCACAAATGTCCGGTGCAGCGCTACAGTGAGGGTACCTGTCAGGTGCTGGCAGATCTTTGGCACGCCACCGATGACGGACAGATGGTGTCAGAGTCGCCCCTGCCGGAATCCGGTGCGCGGATACCTCCTCCTGCCGAGTAAGACTACGGGGGAGAGGGTGCGAACACGGAGGAATTAGAGCGCGTGTTCGCCGCTGGCGCAGAACTTCGGAATCGAAAACATGAGACAGGAACGGATCTGGGGGAAGAGGGGAAGGTGGCGGATCGTCTGATGTATGAAGATGAGTCATAGCATCCGCTTGAATGTTATGTGGATCCTGGGCATGGCCGCGAATCCAGTGTATACACACAGGACATGGATACTTTGAGCAGAGCACATGAATTGACTGTGAAATCTGGAACGTTCGTCGAACAGCCTTAAGCTGTTTAAGGGCGGCGCGGGAGTCGGTGTAAATATGAACTGTATTGAATGTTGGAACGAGCGGAAGGGAAGCAATGGCATTATAAATGGCTTGAAGTTCCAATGCCAGGGGAGTGCACGTATCCGCAGTATACGTCGCGCGAGAGTTGAGATGTGGATGAGATCGGCTATACACAGCAGTAACTCCCCTCACTGCAGAATGTGATGCATCCGTGTATAATATGCACCCTTCAGGCAGATACGCTGCTGATACCGACGGGGAAACAGTGGGGCGATTGTCAGTGAGCTGGCAATATGACCACGGTGGAAGTGTCTTTAAACGATGAAGTTTGAAAGACTGTTTTCGAGCTCTATTTGCCATCCGTTGGTCGATTATTTCACTGAGTGTATTAAGTTGGGCGAACTCTTGTAGCACAGGTATGGGTGTTAAACGAGGCAGATATGTTATGACGCGCATAGCCTCACGATTGATAGCTTCAAGGGAGTCCCACTGTCTGCGGGTGAGACGTTGAAATTGTTCCTGATATACTATCCGTGGCTGAAGGATAGAGCGCACAAGCTGGCGGACCGTATGGGCACGTGCGCCACCAGAGCGCATAGCTATGCGACGAATCATACCTAGAGTAGCGTGAGCCGATTTACGGGTGGCTTTCAGCCACGGGGTACCAGTCCCAGATGTATGTAGGAGAAGGCCAAGAATACGAATAGTTTCTACCTGAGGAATCAGAGAATTATGTACCGTAAAATTTAAAGGGGGAGCTTTCCGCAAGCCGGCTTTATTTCCAATTCGAATGAAATATGAGTTAGTAGGAGAGAATGTTAGATTCAGAGGAGGGAGGCGAGATGTCAATAAATCCAGCGCGTGTCGAAGGACCGACTGATGAATAGATGAATAGACGCATCTGGATGACAGCACCACAAGGTTATATCATCGGCATACGCAAGCACGCGGATAGAAGGGATGGACCCTAGGGCTCGAACAAGAGGAAGTAAAGCCACATTAAATAATGTGGGGGCGAGAACAGAGCCCTGCAGCACTCCTCTGTTGGAAGTGAAGTTACCAAAGGGCTTTCCGTGGACACGCACGCTGAAGGTTCGATTTGCTAAAAAGGCGTGAATAGAGAGGAGGAACAGGTGAGGGAGATCAAGAGTTTGAAGGGAGGCAGGAATGGCAGAGTGAAGGATGTTATCATATGCCTTTGTTATGTCTGTAGCGATTACGGTTCGTACAAGGTGACTCTGCGGAGAGTGGTCAAGCACGTCAGCAGGCTAAGTAGCAAAGCCGTCCTCAGTTCCAATTTGTGGGCGGAAACCAATTTAGGAATCTGGGTAACAATCATGGGATTCCAGCCACCACGATAAACGTGCGGCTAGAATGTTTTCATAAAGCTTGCAGATGGTAGGCGTAAGGAAAATTGGACGAAGTGCCGAGAGAGATACTGGAGGTTGACCTGACTTGGGTATTGGAAACACAATAGAATGCTTCCAGTCTCCCGGCATGACGCCAGAAACCCACACATCGTTAAAAGTATCAAGTAGGGTTTGCAACGCCCTCCCTTCCAAGTTACGGAATACGGAGTTAGGTATGCCGTCGTGCCCGCGAATAGTAGCAGTTTTTAAACGTTCAATCGAGGCCAGCAGCGCTGCCATGGTGAGGTCAGAAGTAATCACGTCGGAAGTAATCCCATCGGAATTGGTGTACTTCATGGCTTTAACGATTTCTACTCCGTGAGCTGTTGATTGGAGCCCTTCCGCCGCCAGTCCCGTACCACGCGCTAACCGAAGCGATAGACTTCTTGTAGAGCTTCCGTCTCGCATTCAGGAGGTGCTGGGTTCCATCCAATGTGCCGCCGGGTACCCACGGGCTTTCTAATGGGTAAAAGATTTCCCCTGGCATGGTGCTCGGCATTTGAAAAAGGGTCTTGGACCAAATCGTTGCGTTTACGGGACAGTGATTCGTTCCGCCATTAGACAACGTCAAATTCGCCTCATGCGGTAAAAGACCATGCACTTATTGTGGGTTGGGTGGGGCACGCTGTGAAAAAAGACGCAGTGAAAAACCTCGAAAAGTGATCACGTGGCTATGCTCTGCATATAGCCTTTGCCTCGCGCCTCGCGGACTTAGTCAAATAAGCACAAAAAGTTTGACATGGTTCTCATGAAAGCATGCTGCAGCGACGGCGGCCGCGTTTCGGTGAACGCAAAAGAGGCGCGTTAAAGAGCACCCACTGCGGAGCCCCCACTGTGGCACCTCTTATTTCACTCCCACCTTCCTGACTTCCCTCACATAGACGTTCAGGCGTCGCGTCGACCATGAGGTGAGAGACTTACTGTGCCATTTGCTTTCCTAAAAGCTAATTTCAATCATTTTCATTTACTGGAAGGGGTGACATCCTGCACGCCTGAGTTGTAGCAGCCGCCGCATTTTTAATGGAGCCGCCAGAGACGATGTGGAATGTTATTGGCTGTAAGGAAAGGAAAGGAGCAGAAAATATCTCAGGCTCGTTGCACACTTCACCTCTGCTGTAAGGGAAGAGATGAACGAAGGACTCAATGGCCTGCAGAGACCGTGGAATATGAATTTTGGGGGACGCAGCGGAGACGAATGGCTGCACATGCTTTACGTTGTCCTGTAATCTGAGAAAAAAGCCAACGAGCATAAGCGCCTTGTTGTTGCAGGGCCCCGTAAATGAAACTCTTTCCTTCCTATTTTGTTGTTGTTGTGGCTGTCCTCAAGGAGTTAATGGCGCGCGCCCACTGCGGAAGATTGACCAGGACACAGGTGGCTACTACTAACAGATGCTCAAAAAACGTTTTAAGGCTCAAAGAACTGAAGATTCAGTGTTTAAATAACAAAAAATAAGAAGCTGGCAGATTGGTGACTAAAGATACAAACGAGGCTATACGGGCACTCTTTACGATGTTTTGATTACAGGAGAATTTTGAACGTGAGTAGCCAGAAGATGGAATTTAGAAAGATTTTTGGATGGCAGCCGTTTCGTGTCTAAAAAGAAAATTTGAACGGCGAAGGGCACATTCTTGTTACTGTGTCCAAGGGTAGAAGTACAGAGAAAGAACAACCGTAGAAGACAAACTTAGACCTAGGTGACGTGAAGGGTGTCCCCACTTAATCTTCCCGACTTCACAGCCATTCATTTGGTAGAATTTTTTCCAGTTATCCAGGCTTAAATTTGCGCAAGTTAAAAAGCTCTTTTTCTTCTGCCATAATTATGACGCATTCATTATCCCTCTGTTTCTCTCTAACCGCTTCTACGCAGTCACAGGCACTCTGCTTACTGAGAATTTCGGTACAACCTCATGCGTGCTCATTACGGTTGATTTAGGTTCCTGGGCTCAGGGCAATTCATTTAAATGAGGTGGCAGATACCCTGGCGAATGCATTTCTTCAAGGCCCAGTCATGACTCTACTTCCGCCCTGCGCATATATTTACAGCAGCCAGGTTCCGCAGGTATCTGCTATTGAAAGAATCTGCATCCTCAGGGCTTCCTTCCTCCCCTAACTACCAGCATCTTCTCTTCTCGTGGCGCAATAAAGAGGGGCGATAGGGCAAGCGTGAGCTTTCTTTAACGCGTCTAAGCTGTCGCGTCTCTCATTTAAATTTCTACCTACATAGGCCTTGCTTGGCGGTCTCCCCATTGTGCCCGCTATGCGGGGAACACGGAATGACAGATTATTTCTTGTTTTCCTGTTGTTGCTGCTGATCTTTCAAAAGACGCTACATACCCACACTAGGGGATCGGCGAAAAACCGGGACGCAGAGGTTGCGATTCATTTGCACTCAGTAAAGGCAGACACAAAGCACGCGGCAAAACAACACCGGTGGATTGTGCCTCAAGATCAGCATGGACAGAAAAAGGTAAGAATTTTGATTAAAAATACGAGAGCGATTAAAAAAGAATACTCAAGTCAAAATGAAATAATGCATAGAAAAGCAAGCATTGTGCCATTTAGCAAAGCAGTCAATGAGACTCTAGCAAGAAATTTTGAACAAATTTTGTTCAAAAAAGAAGTTTTGTTGTCCTGCCGCCTTCTCTTATATTTTTCTCCTTCACTTCAGCAAACCTGGCGCATACACACACGGAAGAATGGCCAAGGTACCGTAGTGAATCCCAAGGAAGTATTTGCGCGGGTCAAAAAGACGTGATGCGGCGAAGTAGAATAGTGGAATGACTGACACTAGAAAAAATAATTATTTTAGTTGCTGAAAAATTCAACTCAACCAAGGTAAACAAAGTACGAGGAATACAATAAAATATACTTTTTAGAAATGCGACATATTTTTATGTACAGTTAACAAGATAGCCGACGAGTAGGAATAATGTAATCATGAAGGTAGCTACAAACACTACTTAACGAAAATCCCTTGGTGCTCAAACCGGACGAGAGAAGAACTGGAAGAGACACAGCGCCCGTCCTTGTCGCCTCGTCTCTGTCCTCGTCTGTTCAGCGCTGCTTTTCCAGAAAACCATGTACCAACACGGCCAACTCGCCGCATTAGACACAGTGAGCCCTATATGTTTTTGGCTACTACATGGTTCAGCAACTAGTCTACTAGTAGTGTCGACCGATAAATGTGATGTCGCATATACCTCCTCAACGCGGTGAATATGGAGTTTGTCGAGAATTACGCGTCCCGCAAGGATGCGCGATAAGCGGGTCGCTTGTGTCGTCTTATGGGCATCAATTAGCTCAGGAACCGTGTTATAAATTCCCAGCTGCAGCAGTCTATCGGAGTTGGTGTATGCCGGCAGGCCAAGGGCAACCTTGTATGCTGATATAATGATGCTATTAAGTGACACTTCGTCCCTGCGACGCAGATGGTGGGTCCAGTGCAGGATCGGTGCGCACCCGAAGCGCGCCGTAAGGGAAGGGATAAAGGAGCGAGTGAAAGAAGAAAGAGGTGCCATTGTGAAGGGCTTAGGTGTGATGGATGCGACGCTAGCCTTGGAGAGGGGAAGATGAGCGCTCCGTCACCGCGCTGAGGAAAGGAGGAAAGGAGGTCCCAGATGTTCTGCCTGATGATGATGATACCAACTTTATTTTCCACCAGATAAGGAGGCCCCCTACTCCCCATACCCGGTACGCAGGCCTGAAGGACAGGGCCGGGACCTCCGCGACTAAAAGCAGGCAAAGTGTTCTTGACTCCTCGTGGCTTCTTCAGCCAGGCGGAGGGCTTGTTATTGTAAAGCAGGGACCTTCCTCCCCTGCAGGGCGTTCTAAGTTTCTGTACAATTTATATTTGCTTCAGCCCCTGGGGAGTTAGCGCAATCCCAGATTCTGTGGTCGAGGGTCCCTCTAGCCCCACAGTGCTTGCCCTTATCGTTTTGTCTCACATCTTTCTGAAAATGATATGCCCAGACCAGGTTAACGAAGTTCCCAGCTTGTAGGCGCCGCCGTGCGATCACATCACTATTGTTTAGACTTTAATCCGGTGGTGACACCAGTCTCCTCGGTCACCTAAAATTTTCGACAAGAATTTTGCAGACGGTCGTCCATCTTCCGGCAGTCAGGCGGCTCCACAGTTACCCGGAAGTAGAGAGCTCGGGCGAACTCGTGCGCCGCGTTGTTGCCAAAAAGGACGCGTGTACGCGAGTCAAATTTAGGCTACTTTTAAAGAGAAAGCTTTACTCCGCGAACTTGTGATTTCGTCGCGGCGGTGCTCCGAGGAGCCACATGACGTCACCACGCGTGCCTCGCTGCAGATATTTCACTCTCGCTCTCTCCCCAGTCGCTACTGCGCACGCGCCACTGGTAGCACCGAGCCTCAGGAGTTCCGCCGCAGCGCACCGCCGCGCTTTTCCTCAAAATCCAACTTTCCGTTTTCAGTTTTCTGCTTCTTTCCCGCCCTCCTTTATCCCTTCCTATACGGCGCGGCTCGGGTGTCCACCGAGATATGCCAAACGGTTACTATGGTTCGCGCGCTCGCTGCGCCATCTGGCATGACGTCACACCGCGCGGCTAGCCGCCGCCGTTTGGTATGACATCACACCGCGTTCCTCGTCGTCGCGTGAAGCGCAGTTGGAGTATAGAGAGTCTCGCTTTGGCCGACGTGATGTAGCCGTGCAACGCGCGCACGAGCGTTACGTCGGAGTATAAACGCGCCTTTGCTGAGGCTCGCTTAACCGCTAACCAACGTATTCGGCGGCGGCATCTATGGGAGCCACTCAAACCCCCCGCACACTCACCGCTACCACTACGCCAAGACGGCTCAAGCTTTAACCATGAATAAAGGCGCATCTAGTGAATGCACTCTTCCAATGCAGAAGTCGCCGCGCTTTGGCTACGTGTATCCTGGCTTAACAAAGCTAGGCTATCAGCAATTTTTCTGTTTAGCCGCCTACTGGCCAGAATCTTTGCAGCTTCCGGCGAGATCCTACGGTTGCCAAAATTATACATGGCCGTCGCGCTATCGGTAATTATAGAATTCGCTTCCCTTCCAACGCAAGCGAGCGCTACAGCAAGTTCTTAAGCTGTTTCCTTGTTGCGGCAGCACGTCGGGAGCATCGGTCGCCTCAATGATCGACGGCCGCGGTGCCCCATGTCGGCAGGCACCATTAGGTGTGCTGCCTACTCCCTCCGTGACATTATGCACCTTGACCGAGTGGAGCCGGAAAACCTCTGCTGGAATCGCATGCGAGGGGCATCAAAATAGGTCCTGCATAAAACGCCACCCGCCGCGGTGTCTCAGTGGTTAGGCGCTCGGCTACTGATCCGGAGTTCCCGGGTTTGAACCCGACCACAGCGGCTGCGTTTTTAAGGAGGCAAAACGCTGAAGCACCCGTGTGCTTTGCGATGTCAGTGCACGTTAAAGATCCTCAGGTGGTTGAAATTATTCCGGAGCCCTCCACTATGGTACCCCTTTCTTCTCTGACTCCCTCCCTTATCCCTTCCCTTACGGCGCGGTTCAGGTGTCCGCCGATATAGGAGAGAGATACTGCGCTGTTTCCTTTCCCCCAAAACCAATTATTATTGTTATTATAAAACGCCAGTGCACTGTGATGCTTTCAAGTGTGTTCGATGCGGCGCCTGCTGTGGAGACCGCCGGTCGCTCGACCACAGACGTAGCCAAGGAGATGCCGCTTTTCGCTTTCGACCAGTGTTAACCTGAGCTAACTCACCAGCAATTTTTTTAGGAAAAGAAATGGCGCAGTAACTATCTGTCATATCTCGGTGAACGCCAGAACCACGCCGTAGGGAGAGATAAAGGAGCTAGTGAAACAAGAAAGGAAGAAATAGGCGCCGTAGTGGAGGCCTTCACAATTAGTAGCAGCAGTGGTTTATTAAAATATTTATAAAAGGGTCGGAAAAGATTTTTGCTAGCCCCGGCATCAACTAAAGATACTCAAGCACCTGAGCTGGGCAGCGGTATTTTAGGATAGCAAGCAGAATGAGAAATAAAATGAAAGTGGAGGGAACAGTAAGAGAGGTTATGAGTAGAGGCAATATAGACAATCTATTTACACATATAAAATGTGTAAAGGTTGCGCGTGTGATTAGTAATTGGGAATAAAATTGAAAATTGGATTTCGAGGAAAGGAAATGGCGCAGCAACTCACTCAAATCTCGGTGTATGCCCCACTGCGCAGTAAGGGAAGGGAGAAAGGAGGTACAAGAGAAAGAAGATAGAGGTGCCGTAGTGGAGGGCTCCTTAATAATTTCGAGCACATGGGGATCTTTAACGTGCACAGACTGCAGTCGCGGAAGATCAGTTCGTTGCAGTTACGACAGGCTAGTCAGATTTTCAGGCTAGTTTTTGCGTGCAAGGTGCTCGTAGTGACTGAAAACCTCCTTGTGGTGAAATCTGTGCACTTGGAGACTTCAAGTGAGTGCTACACATGCCATCCTGCTTTGCGCCCGGCTGCACATGAGGCAACAGAAATGACGCCACTGATAATCATTTTTTCACACCACCTCACGATGACAGCCACATAATAAACGGGAGCAGATACTAGGGACAACTTCTGCGAGAGAGAAGAGAGAGAAAAGTCCTGGCACTGAAGGCAGAACTCAGAAGTTACAGCCGAGGAACCCAAAGAGCACTGCTCGATCTCCTGCCTTTGCAGCGCCTCGGGTTCGTGTCATCAGCATGCGGCATGACAGGGCACAGCTCGATGATTGTACACTGAAACTGTGCCGTCCTTACATCCGATGGTGTAAATTGGTATAACCGACGAAAATCATAGTGAGAAACTAAAGTGCTTGAAATGCATGAGACACACAACACGTAAGCGGAGAAGCGCTGCTTGTTTATTATCATGTTATTTTCAACGTTATTGTGTGTACTGTTGTGCCGTGCAGCTATGGGCGCGGCGTTGCTTGTCGTTGCGGAGGTGTAGCAGACGACGCGCGAGATGTGTAGAAAAGCACGACTGCTGCGCCGTTAGTTCCAGTTATGTACACAATAGGCACGTCAACACGCGCCGGGTGTCGGAAGCTACGAAACTGAAATTGTGTGCATTGAATCTCGGCCGCATTATTCTGCTTTGTCGAATATTATTCGTCTTCTAAATCTTTTTCAACGTCACTTCAAAACAAGGATTTTGTCCTCGCATAAAAAACCATGGCGCTCATCGCAAAGGTAAAGCCGAAACTGCAGGCTGTGATGTGCGATGTCAGTGCACGTTAAAGATCCCCAGGTGGTCGAAATTATTCCGGAGCCCTCCACTACGGCACCTCTTCTTCCTTTCTTCTTTCACTCTCTCCTTTATCCCTTCCCTTACGGCGCGGTTCAGGTGTCCAACGATATATGAGACAGATACTGCGCCATTTCCTTTCCCCAGAAAACCAATTATTATAATTATTATCACTTATTTCGTCTGCTTCCACCTGTTCTTTACTAGAACTCCCGTAGAAAGCTTTGTATACTTTCGAGCTGCTTCTCTTGCTCATCACCATATTCATTTTTTTTGTTAACCCTGAATGATTGACGTTCTCACTTTTAAAAAAAAGTCTTCTATCGTATCCAGGCAGAATCGCGTGGACGTCGCCGACACCCAGGCTCCGCGAAGGTAGACGTGAAATGAATGCCCGCACTGGATTTAATCGCGAGCTAGCCCCCGAATATTGCCGTCATGTTCTCTTGTGCACGTGCAAAACAAACTGAAAGTGCAAGAAAAAATGTCTCGAGGTCTCGCTACTTCTCGAGCCAATCTCCCGCTCTGGATATCTACCATTAAGGCCGAAGATATCATCATCATCATCTCGAGTCAGCTGCTCGAGCTTTCTGTTCTCGAGCGACACGAGACATCGAACCCACTCCATCTTTTGTTTAGAACCGTTCCTTCATTAGGCACCGCGAAGTTAGGTGCGTCCACACTATCCCTCGCGACCAGTCTGATGCTGAGCTCCATCAGAGTCGTTCTGTACACCAGCTCGCGATGCAGAACGACCTTGGCTAAGGAGCTGACCGCTGCTGTGAGAGCGAGAGCTGCACAGAACATTGCAACCTGTGCCGCGCTTCCATCTGGGCAGCCATCGGACGCCGAGCTCGTCAAGCGCTTCGTCGCCTTGGGGCCACGGAGCACAAGTACCATCGCAGCAACATGTGCCGCGCGGCCATGTCGGCAGCCACCGGACTCCCAGCTCACCAAGCCTTTCGGCGCCTCGGGGCCACGGAGCACAAGTACCATCGCAGCAACCTGTGCCCCGCGGCCATCTCGGCAGCCACTGGACGCCGAGCTCGCCAAGCGCTTCGGCGCCTCGGAGCCACAGACCACAAGTACCATCGCAGCAACCTGTGCCGCACGGCCATCTCGGCAGCCACCGGACGCCGAGATCGCCAAGCGCTTCGGTGCCTCTGGGCCACGTAGCGCAAGTACCATCTCAGCAACCTGTGCCGCGCGTCCATCTCGGCAGCCACCGGACGCCGAGCTCGCCAAGCGCTTCGGTGCCTCTGGGCCACGTAGCGCAAGTACCATCTCAGCAACCTGTGCCGCGCGTCCATCTCGGCAGCCACCGGACGCCGAGCTCGCCAAGCGCTTCGGTGCCTCTGGGCCACGTAGCGCAAGTACCATCTCAGCAACCTGTGCCGCGCGTCCATCTCGGCAGCCACCGGACGCCGAGCTCGCCAAGCGCTTCGGTGCCTCTGGGCCACGTAGCGCAAGTACCATCTCAGCAACCTGTGCCGCGCGTCCATCTCGGCAGCCACCGGACGCCGAGCTCGCCAAGCGCTTCGGTGCCTCTGGGCCACGTAGCGCAAGTACCATCTCAGCAACCTGTGCCGCGCGTCCATCTCGGCAGCCACCGGACGCCGAGCTCGCCAAGCGCTTCGGCTCCTCGGGGCCACGCAGCACCAACAGAAGACAAGACGCTGGTGGCGACCACCACCACCTCCGTGGCAAAGGAGAAGAGGTGCTTAAGCTCCGAGAAGAGCCTGCGCAGAAATGCACGCAGCCGGTCACAGCCGTCAGCCTTCCCCCACTACCTGCACGGTGAGTTTGCTTCTATGCCTTCTCTCTCCCGAGTGGCTTTGATGCACTTGCGGGATATTCATCTAGGCTGCTTCTCCGAACCCTTAATTCAATGCCTACCGTCAGGGCGCGTGTTAAGGTTCAGGCGGACGACATGCAGGTCTCACCAGCTCTAGTTCAGAGAAGTATCCATTTGCCCGAATGCCGATGTTCACAATCGCGTGTCAGTGCCATGTTGCATCTTTGATTGGCTCTCTGATGTGTCAATAAGTGTTACCGTGTGCGTCAATCACCGTCAGTTACAGACGCTCTTTTCGCGTCGAAGTGAAATTGACGTGGCGTCGAAAAGAGGTATTGAGCAGCGCTATTCTTGGTGCCCAGCTGGTAAATATTTATGATTGTGATGAGCAAAAATTTGGAGGTAATTGGTTTTTGGTGAAAGGAAATGGCGCAGTATCTGTCTCATATATCGTTGGACACCTGAACCGCGCCGTAAGGGAAGGAACAAAGGAGGGCGTGAAAGAAGAAAGGAAGGAAAGGTGCCGTAGTGGAGGGCTCCGGAATAATTTCGACCACCTGGGGATCTTTAACGTGCACTGACATCGCAGAGCACACGGGCGCCTTAGCGTTTCCCCTCGATCGAAACGCAGCAGCCGCGATCGGGTTCAAACCCAGTAACACGGGATCGGTAGCCGAGCGCCCTTACCACTGAGCCACCGCGGCGGGGTGTTTAATAATAATAATAATAATAATAATAATAATAATAATAATAATAATAATAATAATAATAATAATAATAATAATAATAATAATAATAATATAATAATAATAATAATAATAATATATAATATTAATAATAATAATATTTTTATTGCACAAAAGAATTCAAAGTACAAGAAACGGGCCTGTCAAAGCCACCAATGGCTTGAAGGACTTGGCCCGGCAAAATCAGCGGACGAGTGTGCAATATTCACTCGACGCATAACAAGGTGAATGCAGTGGTATTAACAGTTAAGAGGCTAAACACAAACAAGGAGCAAATCACGAGACAAGAATCAACACAAATAAGATAAGATGAACATATTTCAGAGGTGATGACCAATACTTTTTAGGAGTATTGAAACAACCGCGTTACAATGAACAAATAATCTTTTTCAATGCCTTTTTTGACTGAATCGAGAATGCCTCATTTGGCAAATCGTTCAGAATTTTCGGCACGTAAACACAGCGTCTAGCTTCACCATATCTTGTTGAGGATCGCGGCACTACATAGCGAACACTATTACGAACATAATAATAATAATAATAATAATAATAATAATAATAATAATAATAATAATAATAATAATAATAATAATAATAAATGAAATTTAGCAGTATCTGTCATATACCGTTAGACACCTGAACCGCACAGTAAGGGAAGGGATAAAGGAGGGAGTGATTTAATAATAATGATAATAATAATAATAATAATAATAATAATAATAATAATAATAATAATAATAATAATAATAATAATAATAGTAGTAATAATTCGTTTTCGGGGAAAAGGAAAAGGCGCAGTATCTGTCTCATATATGGCTGGACACCTGAACCGCGCCGTAGGAGAAGGGATAAAGGAGGGAGTAAAAAAGAAAGGAAGAGAGAGGTGCCGTAGTGGAGGGCTCCGGAATAATTTCGACCACCTGGGGATCTTTAACGTGCACTGACATCGCACAGCACACGGGCGCCTCAGCGTTTTGCCTTCATAAAATCGCAGCCGCCGCGGTCGGGTTCGAACCCGGGAACTGCGACTTGCCGCCATAATTTAGCCCTGCCACAAAGTACCCGAATCGTCTTAATGAGTGATTGGAACGCTGATGTATACGGCGTTATGCCGCCTAAGATTAACAGGTATTTAAGCGATGCCAAAACTAAGCGTATAAATGTCTTGTTTTCATTGCACATTGCAAAGCGGCTTCATAAGGGCACATCTGAAATGAGCAGCGTTTGAGACATTGAGGGAAAAAAACTGAGGAGGGAGCATTTGGCGAGACTCTTGGTCTAGTCGTAAATAGTAAAATTGCATTTAAAAGAAAGTCTGTCCTCCCCCCCCCCCCCCCCCCCCGGTGACCACGCCACGTGATAGCTGCGTCATGGGCGGCGCAGACGCGCGCACTAAAACATACCTACAGCAAAATACCAGGGACTGACTGGGAGAGCGAAAAAACGGGGGAGGGAGCGGCTTTACCGGCGCTTGTCTTGCGAAGGCCGGCCTCTTAGCGTCGCGCTCCCTCCTAAGCTTTTCGTCCACCATGCTGCATGTAGTTACACAGCAAAGAACTATTTTTCTTGAGGGAAAAGTCAGGAAATTGTTTCATGGTCATTAAATTCCTGATGAAATTGCAAGACTTGGGCAGAGTTTTTATAGGCTAACCATTCCTAGCTGTTCTAGTCAGAGTGGGTACGCCTGACAGAAACCTACAAATTCTACATTAATTCAGCTGGAGCTAACTGGAAGTATAATTTATCCAGTTGGACATAATATCTGTATCAATACCTAAGCTGCAAAAACATGTTGCAGCTGTAATTAACTGGTTTCCTGCTGGAAGGGTATGATTTCCACCTCAGTAATGAAATTAGAAATGAAATCTTTTTTTTTACCTGGGCTTTCAACCTTGCATGCATGTGACAGAAGATTACTCTCCGCCTGTGCGCCCAGGGGCACCGTTTTAGATCCCACTTTCACTGACTCAGCCATTTGCACTTTGCTTCATAGACGTTGGTGATGCTGTTTGGTGATTTTAGGAAAAATTGCAGATAACCTGCTTACCCTCTACACTCTTAGTATGACTCGGCCATCGATAATGAATATGTTGCCATTTTACTGCTTAACCAAAGTGGCTGTTGGCTTCTGCATTTGGACGTTTATAGAATACAGCTCTGTCTAAAAAAATATTGGCTTTTTGTGCAATCCATACTAGTCACTATGTAATGTTGAACTTGATAATGAACTGCGATTAGGCTGCATAATTTAGTCCAGCATGCATGAAAGACAGTGATGAAAATAAATAATTTCTGCAGTCCTTCCCCCCACAAACTGTACACTGCGGACGAAAAACACCCTTCAATCCTGTTAGGCGTAGCAGCTTGTCTTGCTACCCAAAAACTCTCCGTTACTGTTATGTAGACAGGCTTTCTGTACCATTTTTCTACAGTTGCACATCTAACGAAGTCGCTTGTTAACACTTTTGCTGATGCCACATGCCGTACAGCACTAGTGATATTATCTGGTAGTATGACAAAAAAAACTATTTTGTTCTAAGTGTACAAACAAGAAATCCTGACTTGTTTTGCTTTGCTACCTCAGCTTTACCTTGAAAATAAAATTGCCATCATTGGAGTAGAAGATGCAAATTAATCAGCGAGCCTAAAATTTATGCATATTGCAACCATTCGCACCATTATATCAGAGCGGAATTGTGTAAATCATGAATTTTGCCACTTGCCACTTCGAAATTTGTTTCGCACTGCCTCAATCATGCTAAAAAAGCAGTTTACTCTTCGCGAGCACACACCACTGTGCATCTGAATTTTTTTTCTTTATACCTCGAAGGACTCCAATTTCTTTTGTGCCGATGCAGTTTACCCCTATAATATTGTGCACTTAAAGGATTGACTGAGGAAATCTATAAGGTGTGACGGTCCGCCCTTCCCATAATTCTGCAGCGGTTGTGTTGTCTAAAATTCCCTGTCTACTGTCTCTGCTTCTTGCATTGTGTTAATGTTATTTCGCTCCTACTTGCCCAGCTTTCGGTACTTCAGTGCAAAAGCACGGACCATTTCAAGCCTCACTGAACAAATGAATAAAGAAATTACTGTTGAAATGAAATGAATGACAGCAATTATGGATGAACACAGAGAAATTCTCTTCTATTGGCTGGGATTTTGAATGAAGGAAAGCATTATGGATGCATATAAGTTTCAGTAATTGGCAATGAATTCTTTATGCCATCATCGGTACCTCATCAGATACAGTGATATTTTTTTCCACCTGGGAACAAAGGCAAAACTATATGAGCTATACACTGTCTTGCCTAGGGTAGCGCATGTCTTAAGGAAGCACTTGGACACGTTGGCTGATAGCCCAGAGACAAAAAGCCCTCGTGTTCATTTCTGCCTTATATACCAGCATGCGGTGATACCGTATTTACATGTGCCGCATTACTTTTTTTCATCTGAACTGCAGTTGGGGATACTCTCTGCACTGTTATGTTTTGTACGCACGACACTTATTGTTCGCCACTGCATTTTGCCTTCCTTGATTTTCGATGATCTGGTGGACGCTTCTTTCTGACCTTTCACAGATGCCTTAGCCCTTTATTATTGCGAAAGCAATGTATGGCTGTGTTTGTGGTTTCGTGTCATCACGAGCTTGTCCGCACGATTACGTCCGAAAGAATGGGTTTATGTGAAAAAGAATAGTAGCACCAGATAGAGCATGAAAAATCCAGTGCGGGAAATCAAGGGTCTCAGGTGGCATAATTAGTTAATTAATTAGAGCTAAATACGTCCAAAAAGTGGGACGGGCAGGAGCAAAAATGGCGCTAAATTTGAAAACTTTAGAAGGGGGCCGTGTCAAACATGGCGAGAAATTTGAAAAACGAATTGGGTTTAAGGGCAAAAGAATGGCACCATCGAACAGAGTATCAAAAAGTCTTGCACGGGAAATGGGGGTTTGAGGTGCGTTATTTAGTTAATTAGAGCCAAACATGTCCAAAATGTGGGCGGGGAGTGAGAAAAAGTGGCGCCCAATTTGAAAACACTGGAAGTGGGCGGAGCCAAGCGTAGCGCCCAATTTCAGAAAACGGAAGTGTGACCGGAGCCAAGCGGGGCGCGAAATTTGAAAACGAAGCGTGGGGCCAAGTTTGAAAACTCAAATGGGCAATTGATGGAAGAGTGGCGAGTTACCGCTGGTTACCGCAGGGATCCAGAACGGGTTTTCTTGTTGTTCATCCCTGAACTGTTTTTTTTTTGCTCACCAAAACCATGGTCATGAAAACCGAACTTTGCTTGAACACTGCTGTCACACATGAGAAGTTTCTTTGAGCAGTAACAAATTAATGGTATTGTAATATTCTTCACCCTCCATCTTTACTCTCTGCCTCTAAGTCCCTCTCCTTCCCCAGTGTTTAGTAGCATATGCGAATACTTTTTTCCAGCCGATTTCACCTTCCTGACATTAAACCTTTCCCTCTTGCGAGGAGTCTCGCTGCATTGGAAGGAGCTGCCTGCCGCTGCTGTAAATGCATTGCACTTGTTCTGTAGCAAAGGAATTGTAGGGCTGTGCATAACAAATTTTGTTTCACCTCTGGTTTTTGTGCGTACATGCATCACATGAGCAGTGTAGATGCCTATATGCTTTTGGTAAGTGCTATGTGCTTATTTCAGGCAGAATTAATGAAATTGAGGCATTTCCAAACAATGAAAAGCAAGTAGCAGTCTTGAGAGCCTTTTTTTTAAATAATGTACCTGCCACTGTAAACAGTGGATATGTGTCGTGCTGTATAAAGTTTTTGTGAAGGGTGCATGCAGGCACACTTCATTATTAACGTTTACAAACCAAAGGATGAGTCCTCATATAGTGAATATCTCCCTGTTTTGCTTTCGCCTTTGAAGCTTTTGACAATAAGACACTATACTTGCTCGGAACGTTGCGTTTCACGCGTATCGCAGTCGCGTTTTGTATGCAGCCTCTAGCAAGTGTAACCAAGGATAGCGTTAAATTTGACGCACCTCGATTCCTAAAATGTATAACGGATTGCCGGGCTAAGCATGGTTTTTTCGCAGCCAACACTCGCTGTGTAAGGCCCCACTTGTTTAGACCGATCTCCTGCGCGCACTACACCGTTCCACACCACGCGCTACACCGCTGAAAACGGCACATTGAGGTTAAGCTTTCCAACTCCACTGATGCGTTGAGGTTATGATCGGCAGCCGAGAGTTAGCCGTTTCTCCGCCAGTTCGTCTCTCCGTGACTCTGATCCGACCTGACCAGTACGGAATCGCCGCATATGGCGATAATTCGACGCGACGTGCTGCGCGATGGCTTTGGGCGGTGAGGTGAGAGCGGTTGCCTCGAAGCTGCCGACACCGCTCAATCAATATCCATGGTTTTTAATGGTGAAGTGAAAGCCTGGGAGGAGCTGTGGAACAGAAAAGGCTGTTGTATAGGGCATCCCTTCATTGTGCTTCATGCTGTCGGACGTCTGAACGGGTTGCTACCGCGACCCTACTGTCTCATACCGCGAGGAGCCTGAACACAGAAGCGGCCACAACTGAGCAACGCTGCTGAAACGCGCCGCTCTGCCGCCAAGTCTCATCGCTTAATGCGGATGCACCAGCGACAGCGTAGCAAAGATAGCTTCATATAATATAATTACCGCTAAGCTCTTTATTTCAATGGTGACCGGCTTGCAGGGTCTTTCGAGTCGCATTCAGCACCTTTAGCAGCCGTCTTGAGGCACGTCTTTAGAGCATCGGTGTTTTTTTGCACTCGGTGCTAGGTAGTTGGCGACAGTATATATTTTTTTCTAATTTTTTGTTTATTTTGCACTTTCGTCAACCTATACTGCGTTTACGTACTTTGGCGCCGCTCCGATGCATACGTCACGCACACATGGGTACGCCCCGCTCTGGGCGCATTTACGAATATCGAGAATCGTGCCCCAGATGATATTTTGCAAGCGAGCAGATTTATTAGCAAAGCACAGTTACATTTTCACGCCTTGTGCTTAGAACGGGTGTCTCAATACTAGAAACCTTTTTAAGAACGTAATGACATGGGTGTAGCATGTGTTGCATTATGAGGAAAAGCTAGCAGCTTGCGGTTATGCCTGACGACGGGCTTCTGATGGCAGCTGCGACACCGGATTTCAAAGAACAGCAGGGTCTAAACCTGTATTACATGCAAATAAAGAAAAAAACTACGGGACGTTAACTCCTGAGACAGCGGGATTGAGGGGAAATGCAGAAATGGTTTAGTAATTTTGGGAACGGGTGCCTTTCTGCTACCGTGTGGGAGTAGCCAGATGCCGCCACCTGTCGATGCTTGTGTAGGTGGAGTCGGGGAGATGTGTGGGGATGGGGTGGGCGTTCATCTGCAGGTCACGCACGGTCGAGCATGATCCCTATATAAGACGGCCGTTCGGCACGTCAGATACAGTGAAAGAGAGGGAAGAAGGGGTTGCAGAGGGAGACGGAGACCGCAGCTGTCATCTGTTGTTTTCATACTAATCAGTGATCAGTATTCAGGCCCATCAGATTAGTGCTTTGCAATCACGCATGCGTGACGTCAGCTCATTCTGCTTTACGACAAGGACAATGACGCTGCATAAACGGAGCCATAGCCCTAAGAACTAACGCGGAAAAAAAATTATTCGAGGCTGTCGAGTTTGAAACATGAACAATGGTGCCATGCGCTCACGGTTCCCAAATCCAGAATATTTCTGCCTAACTAGCGGCTTGCGCGAGACTACCTAGTCAGCGTGCTAACGCGCACTAGTATATCGGGACTCGTGCGGGGCGAAACGGTGTCTCGATCAACAGTCCTTTACTGTTTATGATACCTACGTGCGAAGGGCAAGAATACAGAAAAAAGCGATCATCGACGGAGTTTGTTGTGTTTCATTCAGTGGGCCTTCTAGAAGGAAAGTCCTCACAGTGCTGTCTTGCTGCATCTCAGGAAACAAGATGCCTCCCGGAGAGCGCTTAAGTCTAAAAAAACGTGTCGGTGGCCATGGTTGCTTATTCGATTCGGGACGACTGCTTTCTTCCCGGTAATCATCGACTGACTTCTGACCACTAGTTTTATGTGGCGTCACTGGCGTCACTGACGTGGCGTCACTGACAAGTGAACTTGTCCCAGAGCATTCTGTGTTAGCTCGAGCGATTTTAATCTCTCTGTAACTGACGCTTGCTCTCAGTGAGTAAGCCATTAGGCTAAGGTTTCAGTGCGCTCCGGCTGCGAAAGTGCCACGCTCAGCACGGGCGGACGCCAAAGCGACGATGTAATTGAGAGCAAGCAGATATTCATCTTTATTCCTCCATTTGACCCCATAGCAACGCTCGGCGCTGTGGTTACGAACACGCCGATTACGAGAGTACCAAGTGCGTTCGTAAAGCACGGCGCCGCACCTCGCCAGCCGCGTGGTGATTTTCGGCGTTCTGGTGACCTCACTGTGCTGATTCTTTTTACTCGCGACCCAACGTACATCTGTCGTGTATACGCCATTGTATTTATTCCTTACTTCTCGAGTTTCTGATGATAGTGACAGCAGTTTTAATTTGCCTAATAATTTGCACTTCCAGCAAAAGTATTTGAGCTTTGAAGGCTCAGCTCTATATTTTATTCTAAATATGCAGTTGTTATTGTGAGAGCACATGAAAGAACACAATACGGCGGGTTATAGGTGCACTAAAGTCTATAATTATCGATCAGCACTTGCTTTTCCTTGTTCATGCACTTCATCCGATCGATCAGCAGTGTTTAAAGATCCCAAATTCCATGGGCACGCCCACATTTATCTGTCTGTCTGCTCACCCACTTTTGATGCATGTTTGTTTTTTCTTGGTGTTTACGAACCGAACTTCATTGTGCTTTTCCGTTTACCTGAATTTTGATTCAGTCTTGTTTTTCGGGCGCAGCCAACGACGCAGCCTTCGCACCACATCTGCTGAGGAGCAAGACATCAGCTTGCTCTCCACGCATCCTCACGTGAGCCGATCTGCTGTCGCTAGGAGGGCGTCCGACCGAAGTATACAGTACTGCTGCCTCTTCCAGCTGGTTCAGTAAGTAGTCTCAAAAGCGCCTGAACACTGCTTCTGACTGCGGTTTTCCGCAGCGTCACGGGCAAAACACGCCACGAGGAACTAGTGTTAGCATTAATTATACGCAGCTGTTGTGTCCGTGCAGATAAGCCTGGTTGAACAATGACACAATTAGAGCGAGCGCGTCTTACATGCAAAGAGTTTTGTGCTGTGTGGGGTTTTATGGCACATAGGCAGCTAAGGCCATCATGCAGAAAGAACAAGGTATAGGTAAAGTGTTTTGGACCCACCGGCAACTAATTAAGCCGTATATCACTGTGGCTGCTGGAACAATGTGGATACTTTGGGCACAGTTATACGTACAGTGCAACTGTGGACCTCTGACTGCAGGTTCGGATTATGAGATGAAACAAGAGAGAAAAAAGTTATTTGATCTTAGCTTACCGGATAACGCATTAATTAGTGAAAGCTGATTGGGATTTGCGGCTGCGAGGTATGGAGTGGCAGGCCCATTTTGCAGTTTCACACGCGACAGCTCGGTTGGGCGTCTTAGATATGCGATGTTGGCGCCTATACGCTCCGTGATACTCGGCTTTCTGCAGCAGCAGTCGGTAGTTTTGAGTCAGGCGTACCCGTTCACCTAACTACACTACTGCACTACACTGAAGCCAACCACTCAAGAAACATTTAAGTTATGTGGCGAAGTTCTTACTGCAGGACGTCCGAAGCTCTGCTCGCCAACTTCTGACAAACTGCAATCTCCTTCGACTTCTATTTCCCTTTCTTTCCCTACCACATATTTTCCAACGTGCAGGATAAATCGCGCAGTGTGCTTTCGACACGCGGGAGCGGTTGTCTTACAGAAGCCAAAGAACCCACGCAAATCGCCCGAATTTGGCCGTTTCCAAGCAACTGAGAATCCGCGCTTATTCCCGTTTTTCACCGATATCGCGCACTGTGCAAAACAGCCCTGGAAACTTTGAAAGGCTTTATACTTTTCTCGTTGCAAGGCTATTTTGTCGAGAGAAGGCTCAGAACTCGCTCAAAGGGCACCCAAGCGCGTGAATAAATTGTGTACGTTAAGGTAGATACCTCGGTTTGAGCGCAGTGCGGCTGGGCTGCTCTTTGCGACGCAATTGACGACCAAAGTGAGAAAGAAAGAGCGATATAAATTTGGAATTGGGTCCTCGTTGGCCTCAGTTTGTCATTATTCCCAGTGAAGCTTCACATCGCCCACAGAGCGCACTTGACGCGCGCGAATAATTTGGATTAGTGAGGCAGGTCCTGCCAGTTCCATCATGACGGGGTCAAACATTCCATCGCTATAGGGTCACCTTCGGGCCAAGCAAAACAGTAATGAAAATGAGGAAGCCTGTTTTGAGTTTGCCGGAGTCTCTAATAACTGATCTCCGCGACCCTGGAACATGGATTTTAGCGCTTCTCACCATGGCAAGATGGTGAACAAAACAGTGCGCGCTGCTGGAAATCTCTCGGTATTTTCGCCCTCCTCAGCTCTCGGAATTAATAAAGGCCTGGCGCTCCTTTCAAATGCATTTAGAGGGATTCCTCCTTTTTTCATCAATCTGCGCTTGTGATTATGAAGAAGAGAAAAGGCATTTTTGCCATATGGCATGCACTTATGATTTATGTCTGCTTTCTTGTATGCCACGTTTGTATATATTTATGGACGCGAGGTATTTTGCCCCAGATAACGTGATATAAAGGAGCTGTCAAGCTTATGATATCTTATGGCCTAGCTTTTTTTTTTTGCATTCGCCGTGAGTAGACGGCTGAAGGTGAAGGCGCCAGTGAGAAGCTAATACTGGCCTATGAGACGGCACTGCTGACCCGATCGGCGATGCGCGCAGACGAAATGCAGAAGCGCGACTTTTCCCCCATGTCATTCAAAACAACGCGAAAAGGTCCAAAGTTCCTGCGTTATCTCGCGTTTAAGCATTGAGCTCTCTATAAAAGTACTGTAGTACTTGAGGCACGGGGCTGAGGTGTTGGCATCGCAACTAATTAATGTCCCGCGGTCCGTCGTGTAGTTCGTTAGCGCGGACTCTCAGCAGCTTTCAAATGGCCCAATTCGGTGGCGATTTGCGTGATTCCAGAGGCTTCTGTAAGAAAAGCGTTCTCGCGGATCGAAAATACACTGCGCAATATTCTCTGGACACTGAAAAATGTGTGACAGGGAAAAAATGGGCAAAAGAAACTCAAAGGTTATTGCATTTGACGAGAAGTGTCCCAGCAGGGCTTCGGACATCCCAAAGCTTCCAACGGAGCCACAGCCATCATGGTAGCAAACTTCGCATGTTTCAACAATGTATTAAAATTTTAAGTGTTTTGCACGCCTGTGGAATAGGCTTTGCCACATACCTTAAGTGCCTCTTGAGAGGTTGGCTTTTTTGTAGTGCGCTGGTGTATTTAGATTAAAGGGTACGCCTGACTCGCAACAACGTTCCGGCGTTCGCTTCGATCGTGTTCTCGGCTGACTTAACGCGCGCTAGGGCACGCTTGCACGAAGCAAATAGTTTGGTTCCGGCGTTGTTTTTTTCGCAGTCTAAACCTTCAGCTCGCATTGAGAAAAGGGAAGGCGCATCAATGGTCTCTTGGTCAGTGGATAGCTCAACTGCACTTAGCGGTGGCGGCGATGTCCGTACCCCAATGGAAGGCTTAGACTTCGTTGGTTTTTAGCAAAAGAATGGCGCATAACTGGCTCCCTAGGTCAGTGCACACCTCAGTCTCATTTCTAGGTACGCCGCAGTGGGGTCCACCTAACACGTTACCCGTAACGCACTATATGGCTGCCTTTGTACCCTTAAATCGCTTCTACTAAGTGCCTTGTTCAAAGATTACTGCTTTCGCTGTAGATAATGGATGCTATGCATTTGTGAGGTGCTCACAGGTCATGAATTTCAGTTTGCCAGTATCCTCCAAGAAAACCCTATGCACTGCTGTATTTTGCGAGTGCTCACCTATGTTGCGGAAACCTGGAGGCTAACGAAAGTCCTTGAAATAAGGCTGAGGACAGTGCAGAGCAGGACAGCACAGAGAGTTAAGGAGCAGTGGAGCAAAAAGAAGCAGAAAAAGCAGAGGGTTAGGAAGCAAACGCGAGTCATGAAGCCCTAGATGGGATCGAGGGGAAGTGGACATGTATAGGGCATGTAGTACGGACAGCTAAAAGTCTGATGATTCCTTAGGGTGACGGAGTCGATTCGAATACAAAGCAAAAGTAGGTCAATGTGGCAGAGCCATTAGAACAGATCAGATTAGGACGCTGGCAGTTAGTCAGCACCGGCGGCTGGCGCAGGACAGCGTGAGAGAGGCCTTTGTTCTGCAGTAAACGTTGTTGGTATGGTGCTGATGATTGCACGGTGCCCACTAGACTTGTGAGGTTTCCGCTGGTTTCCCGACGGGAACAAAAATGCTTACTTATTTCTGCTGGCTTCCCTTGTTGCGTTCATCATCTCTAACGCCTCGTCATCCACTTTAGAAAAGATGAGGCATGTTTGAAACGAATCAGTAGCTGTATCCTCTGCATGCCAAGAAAAAAAAACAGCCGCGCAGCAAAATATAGGGGCCGCAATTACGGCATACACGACCTTTTGGCAGTCCCGACCGTGTCTTCGCTTTCCCTAGGGTGTAGAAAGAGTGA
The DNA here is from genome assembly GCF_052857255.1 of Amblyomma americanum. NCBI lineage: Eukaryota > Metazoa > Arthropoda > Arachnida > Ixodida > Ixodidae > Amblyomma > Amblyomma americanum. The sequence continues at coordinate 310,632,748 of NC_135497.1, read as the reverse complement.
GCGCTGAGACGCGATGGCGGCGATAGGCGGGTGGAAGGGAGAGTCTTCTGCACTGCGAGTGGAAATAAGCATTCGAAGAGTAAACACGCTTTTGAGAATCCCTACTGAGACTGATCGAACGAGCGGGGCCTCTTTTATTTGAAGCGCTCCAGGAACTGGGGCACATACATCCTAGGTCAGCGTAGCGCTGTCGGCTTCACGTTTCTTTATTCCGGTAAGGTGCAAGCGCACCTGCGCTCTTTACAGTGCGTACGCAGATGTCTTAAACTTCAGACTTGTGCACGTGAGCTGGGCAGTCAGATGTAACTCGCAAGCCGATCACATCACGCAATTTCTGGCTCCCAAAGAAACTTCCCAACCAATTGTTTTAGGAGTCTTTGACTTCAGATTTGTATGGCTGTTTTTTGTTTGTGTTTGTTGCAGGTGGTTCTCTGTAATTTGTTCAGCTTACAACGCAACATCAAGAGAGGAGGAGGAAAGGCATGGAGGTTAACCAGAATAATAACCGGTTTGCTACTCTCTTTTTGTTGTAAGAATTGCATGTTTTCATGGTGCAATAGAGACGGGGAATCAACCTGAATATTGGTTGCCTTCGTTGAGCAACGAATCAGATTATTGTGTGCCGGGTAAACATTTTCGGGAGCTATTTTTCTACAACACAGCAGAATGAAGGCAACCCTGATGTCCCTCAAGCAGGGTTCTTAAAATGTGAAATTCAGCAGTACTGTCGCGAATGAAATTTTCATTATGAAGATTCGTTGCATATAGGCTACAGCTACAAAACTGGGTCCCTGCTGTTATTTAACATGCATTCAGTTAGGTCGTCGTGCAGCAGTGCTGTTGGGCGAACATGCGCCCGAAGAATTGAGAAGATATTGCAATGCTTAGTAACTACGAAAGCCGCCCTGCTAACCGTCGCAGTATCCGCTGTAGAGATTGGCATTATGCGTAACGGCTCAGGTTTCGCACTTTCCAATAAAACACGCTTACAGGCGGAGACAGCCGCTCGCGACCGGCTCTGTTATTTATGGCTGGCCTTTCTTGTGGCGTTTTTTTTAATGCTTCTCAGTTTGCAAACAGTACTGCATCTCACCACGTCCGTGCAGTCTCCCTACACATGGCAGTCGCGAGCAACCGTGTGCCTCTCCTTTTTTTTTTGACCCGTACAGTTTTTTTTCAAAGCAGATAAAGCTACAACAGCGAGGTGTTCTCAAATGCATGGTATGTTATGGCATGTATTATGTTCATAGTAGTAGGTAACTAAAAGAGAATTCATTAGTTATTGAAAGTGAATAACTTTTTAACTGTTGATTTCAGAGCAGAATTTTACATCGCTTAATAACAGACTTTCAACATTCTCGGAAAACTCAGTTTTTTTTTAAATTTCTAAATCGGCAATGTGGCTCGAGATATCGAACGTGGCATTAGGTGCGCAAAATGACCCGATACCAAAATAGACGCGCGACATGCGCTGGAAGAGGTATTGGGCCGCTTCAAGCTAAGGGACTCGGCCAACGAAAAACACCATGCCCAGTAGAATTAGGAGACACGCTCACCCGTTTGTTGCGTTCTTCGTTAGGTGCTCTGGACTGGATACAAGCGTCTCACAGTGGTCTCCACAGACGCAAGCTTCATGGGGTTTCCGCTGCGTTCCTCGCTATATCGAAGTCGAGGAGGCAGGAAATGCTGCCAGCATTGTTTCCCGCTTTACGAAGTCATCCTCGCCGATGCATTTTCGCCCGCCGTGAAGCCACGCTGAACACTTTGTCAGCCTCTCAACTTATTGCTGAAACAGCAGTGTTTCGTTGGCGTCGCGGCTCACCGCTCAGAGCGCCTCCGCCGCCTTTAGGTTGACGACTTGTTCCCTGTGAAGCGAGAGGGAAGGCTTCTGTCTGCCAGACGCCCAAAGAACGCTTCTTCGTTTGTTTGTTTTCTTGGTTTTAAGCGCGTCTCTCTGGTGCGATGTTCGATAAAACTACTTTCGGCCCATCTCGTGATTTGGTTGTGGTATGGGTTTATTTTGCGAGCACAGTTCCATCTAAAATCTCGATTTGCCTGCAATCTGGAACCTCTCCGCTTCTGCCAATAGTATTGCGCCAGTAGAAAAAAGGAAAAACTTGGTTAAAAACAATTACCTAAACATTCCACCTGCGCAGGCCGCACTTCAGGGCTGCTTCAAGAAAAGTAATTGAAAACAAAGTAAAAGCTGCAAAGGAACAAGCTCACGTGGTCACCTGTACCTTGAAAAGTTCTTGTTTGTTTTGCCTTGTGGGATGCGTGAGAGTAGGTCTGGCCACGCAACTCGACTTTAAGGCCGGTAGCCGAATTCGTTTCCCCGCAGTTTTCAAATCGCGCTTTGCTCACAGTGCGCTGTATTCTGCGGTGGCTACCACATCATACCTGAATAAGCTTGCTGGTTAGCTGTGGTAGGTGCCTTTTTAGTACCTCTGAGCTGTTGATCGGTGCAATGAGCGAGTAAAAATCGACACTTCAGTCTTTTGAAAGTGTCACTTCTGTTTCACTGGCGCAATCAATCAATCAATCAATCAATCAATCAAGCAGCGAAACTCTCATGCATTGCTGGAAAGTGCAATTTCTTCTTTAGATATGAGCGGCCCTTAATACGCCAGCCGTTGAGAGCAGGCGAGTAGTGTTATAAAGACTGAAGACAGTATGAATAAACCAAAGCGCTGTTATGAAAAGAGGCTCTATTTCATGAAAACGAACATTTCATTAGTTCGAAAAGTCATAACCAGAATTTCTGGGCAATCATTTTTTTTTCAACAAGACACTGTTTATCAACGCCCAATCGGTTTTCTGTACGCAGAAAGCATACCGCGGTAACTACAAGGAGGAGGCGAGGACATGACAAGCGCTGTAGTTGCCCTCTGCAGTTAGCGAGCAATGGTACCTGTGTAAGGATGCACGAACAAGCCGAACCATATTCCCTCCTGCTTTTCTATGGCTCTCTGAACTACTCGATTCGAAGCCGCGACTTACTTTAAAAGCAAGCTTTTGTTAAGCGTTCGAAGGTTATGCCTTTCCCATCGATATGTTCACAAAAGTATATTATAATTTGCCCCTTACAATTTAATTCTTTTACAATCTTACAATTTCCCAATTGACAAGTTGCCTTGAAATTAGAACCAACATCCAAGAAAGCTGGACTTGTATAGAAATGAAACATCGGTTTCGCCCCACCCAGCCGTTTTCGCAATAAACTGCCATTTACTTGTTGCGGATCTCTGAGGCTAAGTAACACTGCTATTCACTCCAAACGGTCATCACGGAGCTCTTTTCGGTGCATACCTCACGGCTTTGAATCGCGTGGCACGAAAAATTTGAGACGAAATTTTCTCGGCAATTTTTTTTTGCTTTTTGACAGAGATCAAAATAGCCAGAAAAGCAACAAAATCAGCTTTGTACTAATAAGGGAAGCTGTGTGGAGTTGTCCCCCAGTGTCCCTTTAACATATGCTGGTAGTCGGCAGCTGCAGGGATATACCGAAATAGGAATTTATGAAAGGCACGAAACAATTATCTGCGTCGCGTCCTCCTTTCGAAGAGTTGGCTCGTTTTTCTGAACGACGCCCAACACGGTTGCAACCAACGCTCCATCTCACACCACCTGTTTGTTTAATGGTCCCGGCGAGTGCCGTCGAATATAACGACAGCATGAAACGGAGCCAAGGCTTTCTCATGGCAGGTCCCACCTGCGGTCTTGTTCCATTTGACCTCTCGCTGTATATTCTTGCAACTTGTTTTCGAATCACAAATAAACTATCAACTTAACTATCGTTCCATGTGGCCACAAAGTGCTGCATCCGAGGCGCTGACTAGAGAAAGCAGTTCCATTGTCGCATTACGGTAGAGTCACTGAAGGAGCAGCCATCATTTATGAGGGTGCATGCCTTGCTCTGGCTGGAGCTATACCTAAGTGTCTCCCCTTTGTATAACACCACGTGGGCCTCAGACGTCACTCGTGACCAATTTGCTGTTTTTAACACGATTACTAAGCGACTGTTGTCTGTGTCTCCCGGGTTGATTTACCACCCTCATTCATTCACTGTTTTCTCACCTATGCAGACGGCTGAACCTGATGTTTATGGGCGTCGTGCGCGAGTTCGTCGGGTCCTGCTACGCCATGGAAAGAGGCGACGACTGCTTCGATTTTGTTTTTTACTAGTATTTCGATATTTGTGAATTTGATGTAATTGTAAATTGTGTTGTAATTCATTAAATGTGAAAAATGCATCAGTCGTCTCATAATTCCTTCAACAACATATAAGCGTTCTGTGAGCACTTACCTACTCCGGATGATTGTTCATTAGTCAAAAAAGGGTCAGACTGCAAGTACAACAGATTTTGAAAAAAACATTGAGGCATCATTTCGTTTATTTTATGGGGTTTAACGTCCCAAAGCAAATAAGGCTATAAGGGACGCCTGGAGGGAATATTTTAAGGTCTGCCTGAAATATATAACGCCATAGCACAAGGGTTTAATTCCTATATATGAAGAAGGTCATTCTCTACGTTGATATATCCCTGGGAGTCCCCATGCCCCTCCTGGTGCAGCGGCTAAGCGAAGCGTCGGTGTCCTGCGATGAAAGGAGTTCCAAGCGGCGGGTCTCGTGTGCGGCCCAGGTTGATCTTTCGGAGCGACCAATCAATGTAACTGCCAGCAGCCATGGTGGGCAGTTTTCTCACAGTCGGATTCAGGTGGCCAGTCTGTGATGACAGTGCAAGGTCACGTGACCTAGTTGGCCCACCTGCCTCCTGGGTCGCTGTCGGGGCATCACCTGCCGGAGTCATGCTCGTGAACCTTCGCTCACAACACCGACTCCAACAGCGCCGACAGTAAATTTTCTGGACAATGGGGCCTTTGACGCTATCGCGTTAATACTTCGAGAGGCTACAAGAAAGACTAAGTGCCCCTACGCATGGTAGACCAATCATTCGGCTGTATGATCCACAGGTCAGCAGAAATTTTTCACTTTACGTCAAAAAATCGGAGAATCGGCTTCTGTTACTGCTCCTATGTCCACAACTGCTATTCGTGACTTTCGGTGAATATGTTGATATGACACTCCCTCTGCTCTCAAAACACTTGAAACCAGCCCCGCCCCACCCAGGACCCGCTCCGACAGTTCAAAGTCAGAAACAAAGGACTACCTTGTAGGGAACAACGCTTTATTGGCAATGTTTACACGCATTAACGACCGGACATTGGCATTTGCCAAAGGCCAGACCCATGGAGCTCTGCGCTGACATTAAGATGAAAGACAATAAAACATCAATATAATGCGAAATCTTAGGTGTATTTAATCGCCTCGAAGTTCTTGAATCGAATACTAATATTCCTAATGTGATTATGCTTGGGTGTCGTCGATTCAAGACACCCCTGAATATTTTACAGCGCTCCAAGCAGCACTCCTGACGCGCTCCAATAATCTGGAAGGCAAGTTCAGAAGAAATTATTTCATTCTGCGTTGTATTACTGATGCAGCTGAAACACGGAATTAGGAGAGAAAGCACTTGCTTCATTTTCAAACGCACTCTGCGGCGAATCCACACGAATAGGTATACAGGGCGCATTTTTTTAATTTTAACAGATTTTTATTTTGAAACCTGCGTGATACATCGGTCTGCTCTCTTTAGCTGGATTACACAGGAGGAGAGACATTATACGCCTCATATGAATCAGTAATTAGACTGTTAACGTCAATTAGGTAACAAACATTTTAAATTTTTTTCTTTTAAGGGGCACGGTTTTATTGCGAAATTGATGGCCGTCAAATGGAAGGGGAGCCCTGGTTTTAAATTTTCTTCATTGGCAATGTTTTTTCAAATATCGAACGCCAAAAATGCGCAATTGATGCATTTTTAAGTTGACTTTGCCACATTATTTGAATAAAAAATGGCATCGCTGCGCGCCATATCGCCGCTGTATTCAAGTTAACTACTACTACATAATCAATTACACCAACTGCGTCTGCATTTGATGCGGAAGAAGTGCAGGAGACGCCATTTTAGAGATATGCAATAAACCCACCTCAACGAGCTTTCAAAAGCATATGTTTGACTTTAGATGTTTAGAACCACGATGCCGATTCAAGAAACAAATGCAGCTAACCTTCGGTGCTGACGGCCTTCAGTTTCGCATTATAACCGTGCCTCATAAGATTGAAAATAAAAAGCTTATTTGTTAATTTTAGTTAATTCATAGTTTACTTCGTTATTCTTGTGAGGTACTCTTTGCGCTCCGTGCTCTGCTGCCCAGCTCGATAGAAGACACCAACGTATCTATCGGAGTCATTAAAATATAAAGCTAATAAGCGAAAATATTTGGATATGTGAAGAGTTCTTGCTCAGTCACGCGTTTAGCACGCAAGAAACTAACATCATAATTCGTGAAAAGCCTACCTTAGTCCCAAAGGTTTCCCTTTCGGCATTACATGCTGGTCGTTAATTATGCGTTCTACATCTTTAATTCCGAAACTAATAGCATTAAAGAACTGCGAGCTCAACCCTCTGCAAAAGTGCAGATCTGCCCCCTTCCCCTGTACGCAACGGATATTTCGATAAGCGAAAAACACGGAACCCACAGTATGACACGAAGGGAAGTGCTCTGCCTTACAGCCTTCAAGCAAAGCCATTCTTCTAGGTGGCGCAAGAAGCATTCGTAACACATGCGAATTATTTAACTCCGCTGTCGACAATCGTAAAGATGGCATCACAGTCACAGAATTTTGGCTTGAATCTAATGTACCTTACATAGCAGTGAGGTATTTGATGATTCATTCCGGTTTACAGTTCACCAATGCGATCGAAACTTGCGACCAGGCGGTTTCACGTCAGCTGTGTCTAAAACCATACCTTGAAACCATTTTATGCTATCGACCTCCCAATTACACATTTAACTTCACATCCGAGCGGCATAATGCGTTTACCTATATCTGACGTCTAGCAGAACCCATATTATTCCAAGGCAATTTTAACTTTCCTGACCTCACTTTGCCTCCGAAAGTTATTCCAAAAAACATTACCTGTGTTTCAGGACAGTGGATTCTTGAAACTCTGTTCAATTTTTTCCCTCTTCTTAGCTGCCAATGCAAATTTATTATTAACTTGCGATCCCGATCTGGTTTCAAACTTTACCTACTTGAGCCGGCCTAAGGAACCGTTTGTTGCTCTCGTTTAGCTTCGACATTCAAGCTAACGAAGCTGACAAGTAAGTCAAGCAAATCCGTGATGGTAACAGCGATGACTTTCAGGCCACCACTGAGGAACATTATACATTTCTCGAAGTGTTATTAACAAATTTTTATATCCGAGCCACTCAAACGAACCGGAGTATTTTCATTGCTAAAATTTACGAAAGGAAAAATGGATTCTTTCACGCACCATTACACGTATACAAAAGCACTGCTGTACAACGCAGGCATTACAAAGCTTCCTAACAAAAAAATTTCCGACGCTCTTTTCCTGCAGCATTCCTTGTCACACATTTTCGTAAACAATCCCCGCAAATTCTGGCGAATCTTCAATCATTCAATTGAACTGTGAGATACAAACCGTATCTGAACGCCGTAGTAGTATGCCCCCTAGTGAGTAGTATGCCAGAAAATTATATGTAAAGCCGATCTTCCCGCTACTCTTATCTTGACCTTATTCTCCTTTGTCCAGTACCTCTTGTCTTTCTTAACCTCTCTCCAAATTTTCCTGGACAACTGGAAATTTGTGCTAGCACAGACAACCACGGAACTCCACGTAAAATTAAGCGAGGAGATGAAAGCACCCCGTATTTCCTCCGCTTTCTCCTTCTCCTTCCCGGAGCTCCCGCCGAAACAATTGAAATGTGGTTGTTGCGGTTGTTGTTGTAATTGTGGTTGTTGTTTTTGTTTTCTAAAAACACATCGCTCACACCCACATTGGCTAAAAAATTGGGAGGCATAGAAAGTCTATTCTACTGTGCAGTTCCGTTTCCAAAAAAGAAGCAAGAAAAGCAGAAATGCAAAAATTCACATTACACGCGGGAAAGCACCTACGGGGCCGAGGATTGTATTGTAAAACATAAAAAGGCAGCCGATGAGATTGCAGTGCGAACATTTGAATGGCGGGACAGACAGACCTGCGGCAGAACCCATTATGGAGGCGCCAGTGACAGCAAGAGCGGCCAGCTCAAATTAAGGTCAATCTGCTGCAAGGGCTCCTCCGACAATTCCTCTCAAAGAAGAACAGTGCGTAAAAAAAGTGGTAGGGTTTAAACGTAGTTAAACCAAGTAGACGGGCCAAAGCATGTGTTCAGCCTGGTTGTCTCATGGATTTGCTTTCCTGGGTCATCGGTACTTCTCGCGACGATTTTAGGCTGAGGTTAAACTCTGATCGAGGTTACCCTGATCAGATCTCTTTGCGCTGCAGATGGATGTTGTTGAAGACGTCGATGTGCACATCGTTATGCACTGCACGCAGACATAATTTTGCTTCTGGAAACTTCGCTTACTCGAATTAGGTCATTCTCTGTGAAACATTACTAGCGAAAATATACTATATAATATTACTAGGGATTTCAACATGCAGCTTGGATCAGAGGAAATAAAACTAGCAAGTGAAGTTAAAAGCTTAGGGGTCATCTTTAATCAAAACTTAAGTTGGAATACGCACGTGGACCATGTGGCAGGAAAGCTTGCGAAAGCTACTGGTTTGCTTTCTCGGTTCCGGCACAAGCTTCCAGTGAAAATAAACATATGCTTTATAATTCCTTTTTTCTCCCCCATATCAATTATTGTAGCCTTATCTGGGCTGAGACAAGCCAACGCAACATAAACAAATTGCGTCTGCTGCAGAAGAAAGCCATTCGTCACGTAGCAAATGCTCCCTATGATGCCCATACACAAGTACTATTTTCCTCCTTTAATGTGCTTCTTTTACAGCATGTCCACCAATTTAACCTCATTATGAAATACAAAGAAGCCATAAAGGATGACAGCGTCACTTTTATAAAGCTTTGTAATCTCAGGAAAAATCCAGAAGCACCCTATCCCATTAGAAAAAGAGAATTCTGGTCAACTCCCTTTTCACGCACAAATTATGGCCTACACAGACTACAGTACCACATACAGAAGTACCTTAATCTATTGGAAGCAAATAATATTTGCATATGTAACACCTCAAATAAAAAATGGAAAGAATACCTCATATCACAAAGCATGTAACTCTGCTAATTTTTTATGATTCCGGAGTGGCAAAGACTGTATTTGACAAAAATGTGCATTTGAATGTTCTATCCTTTTTATGTTTTCTCTCTTATTGTTGTTGTTAATCTGACCTGTAAATGACTTATTCGATGTTGTGTTTGAGCGCATGTATGATTATGGCGTTATTCAAGTTTTGTACATAAGTGCCTGTTGTCTGCTACCCATGCCAAGACAGGGGCAGGAACCCCGTCAACCTACTAGGATAGTAGCTTTTTGTTCCTGTCCCAGTGTTTTTTCCTGGCTTATTATGGAAAAAAATGCTGAATAAAAGGATTTGATTTGATTTGATTTTGTGTATTCGGAGCCGATCGCATTTGCGGCGGGGGTGGTGCCTTATTAACATTAATTTATATTAATGAATTCATCGGGCACATGTGTCTCACCAAATTGTACGACCTGACTACGAACTGTTGGCTGTTGATATCGCAATTCCACAGTGTGCTCCTCTTACCTTTCCTAATGTCTACTTTCCTTCTCGTGCCCACAGTACATATTATTAAAGCGATTTTTTGTGTTCTAAGAACAGACTGGCGATATCTGGCGATTTCACTTCCCATCACGTAATTTGGGGTTTTCGTTTCAGATGCATTTTGGCAGCTTCTTTGGTCCTGGATGTCGGCAAGGAACGTGCGCTGCTGCATCCATCCAGATATATTTTACATGCGTGCGAATTCTCGGTCTGTCATTGCCTTAACGTTGGCAGCGAACGGGGCTAAGGTCTCTTTGTGGTCTACAGTGTGTTTTACTTCCAGTGATCGCTTTCCAATAACTGTCACCATATATCTGCAGCCTTGGCTTCAAGGTAAGGAAAGGAATTGGCCGATTTACCCCAACGAGGCCTCAGAAAGAATGAATTTTAGCTGACATGCCATATGTGCACGGTGTGAGCCAGGCGCTAAAGAAAGTGGTCCGGCGGGCTGCTGTAAACTTAGTATGCAACGCACCCAGGAAAGGTGCTTCAAAGACCGTCCGGTGTAAGACTAAGAAAGAGACAAATTCATACAGGGTCTTGGTTTACAAAATCCCTTTGTAATACAGAGCATCATTAGTTGGGAAAAAGGCCGGCGTGTCAACATTCGCCTAATGGAGCATTTCGCCAAAACAGACAGGATATGGCAGCAAGCAAGACACGTGTTGTACAGTAAATTCATTCCGCGCTTTCGGCGTTGTAAAATTATGAGGAAATATAAGCGATAGCTCATGCGTGAGATATATGATGTGACATTGCATATAAGAATTCTTCAACCTGCGTAAGCACATCTTCCTTCATGTTAATGAAAAAAGAAATTTACTGGATATATAATCAGTCACGGATAAAATCCGTGATTGTATCTGGGTAGGTATATTACATTATGTATGCATTAGAACATAAAATTTCCAGAACACTTGAGAAAAGCCATAAAAGTGGGAACAAATTATGAACCCATTACATGCATTTTCCCTGAAGGGTGTAGGGGCTGTAAGAAGCGCTGAAACGCCAATGGCTCAGCGGTAATAGCGTGCGAGTCGTCCCAACACCGTTAGGTCACATTTTTGTTCTTTTTTGGGCTGGTTCTTTCGCCAAACACCCCGCGTGAAAGGTGTATCAAACCACCAAGAGTCCTCTCTGGGCCGGGTGTGAGTATGGACAGCTGAAAACTCCTTTAAAGGTGTTTTATTTTTCACAGTGTTGGCGGCGACCTGAACAGCATCACCCAAATGCTGCTTTTTGCAGCCACACTGTAGTCTTTTATGCATTCTTGGCGCAATTGTAGATCATCCCAGCGCATTAAAATGGCTTAGCCCTTATGGCTGCCAAGTGTGTCTTCTGTTTTTCTCTTTTTTCGCCGCTAGCTGTAGGCTGGATTGTGTAGCGACTTCGTGTTTGCACGTATATACATATTTCTTTAGTTTATACCTTAGTTGGTTAAGAATATTTCAACTTTCTATTTCAATGCAAGTCTTCAACATGTGTAATCAAACAGTTTGTTCTGGTGCCTCCATTTAGTTTCACTTGATATGTTTTGCATGGATTCCAACTAGTTTTTAGCTAGAGATCAAGATGTTGTTTAAATATGACTTCTATAAGTGTTCTGAAATAAACTTCTCTTAATTCAACCAGTGAGCTTGAATACTTGCATGAACTGTGAAAAGAATTCAGGAAAGAGTCTGCGGGCATTGCGAAGCAGCGCCTTTGAATGCGATCTGAGGAAGCTGCTCCGAGAAGTCTCAGAAAGTACAGACTGCTGTAGCGAACACTATGGTGTCATGGTCACCGAATGTGCTGCCCTAAATGAGGAAAACAATCATCAAAGGCGGATTACGTTGCGCTGCCTGTTTTCCCAGATGCACTATGATCCTGGCCTCAGATTACGAGCTAGCATAGTCGTACAGTTTCAGAAAAGATCAAAACAAGACGCTTTGCTTGAAAAAGCCAGAACATAAAGAATGAAAAAAAGAGACATGGGTCTCTTTTCAACACATAGTGTCTATATAAATGAACAGTGGTGTCCGTCACTGAAGAAGCTGATGGACATGACAAAGGCTCGAAAAGAACACCAGCAGTAGATAGTTTATGTTTTATGGGGGTGTAACGTCCCAAGGTGACTCAGGCTATCAGGAACGCCGCAGTGAAGGGCTCCGAAAATTTCGACCACCTGGGGTCCTTTAAAGTGCGCAGACGTCGCACAGTACACGGGCTTCTAGAATTTCGCCTCCATCTAAATTCCACCGCCGCAGCCGTAATCCAACCCGCGTCTTACGGTTCAGCAGCCGAGCGCCATTACGACTTAGGCACCGCGGCGACAGAAGCGGTCCAGGTTTGTCTGGACAAGGAATGCCCTCAGCAAGAAGGATGAAAATTCATCAAGGATTCAGACCGCTGGCATCATTCACCTTAGAAAGATTATATGAGCACAATGGGTTTAGTAATAATCACCTAGAGATTACTGATTAGTGATTTGGCAAGCGTAGCAGGTGGCGGCAGCAGGTGGGCGGATGAAATTAAGAATTTTGCGTGGTTACGGTGGCCGCCGCTGGAAATGGTCAGGGTTAATTGGAGAGACATGGGAGACGCCTTTGCCCTGCAGTGGGCGTAGTCAGCCTGATGACGATGAGTACTAGTCATGGCTTCCCTGTTGTTCGCACCTGCTGATGTCCATAGTTGTTGTTACCCTCTTACAATGGAACGTGATGTCCATAGACTGTTTGCCAAAACAAAAAGTCATTCTTTTATCTCTTTCCTAGGGATGGGCGAACAGTAATTTTGCAGACTGAATCGAACACTAACAGTGCAGCTTTGTTGCCCAGTCGAATATAAACTGCTCAGCTAAAAAACTAAGTCACATTTGAATCTAATAGTGAGAGAACCAAATCGAATACGAGTCGAATATTCATCAGCAAATGTGCGCAACAGCGAAGCGCTGCTGTCGAAGTTATTCCTGTTTCTATTAAAATTCGGAACTGTGATCTCCATTAGGGGGTCGCAACACGAAGTCAATGTTATAACTTTATAATTATCAAGCTTTGCGGATAGGAAAAATACCTTTGGCTCTTGATAACGGAAGAGAATCAACTAGCTTCATATCTCGGCACATGAGACGGGCGAGAGCTGACGTGTGAGGCATGGCCTTCGAGGTCAGCCTTGAAGGCCAGGTTTGCGGAACCTGCCTGGGCTCTAGCGCGTCGTCCAATGTGGGACGCCATGTATGAGGATTATGAACACCGCCGTGTTTATGGACCACACCGTGGCGCTGAGCCTTCCATCCAGAAAATACCGATCGCGCATCGCTGTACACGGCGTGCATGATCCTTGTTTTTGAACAAACATAGATAGAAAGTAAGGGCAGGTGTATTTCGAACATCGCGCCAATTATTCTAAACGCACACGAAAACTTGAGTACGTATTTCGTTCTTTTCGAATACATTTAGGCATATATTTGATTCGCTGACTAATCGAATAGGCGGATAATAGCTTGGTCTTCGAAATATTGGAATATTCGCACGTCCCTACAATTTGCTTCGCAATTTCTGGAAAACAAAGTGAATGGTTTACTCTTGATTTGGCACTGGATGGTTATGTCCCCACTAATTCTGTGAAAATAGGTAGGGTAAATACATGTTTTTTCCTCTTATAAACATGTTGATAGGCATATGATATAGTGGTACTGCAGCGTTGTGCAATTTTAGGCCCGGTTAATTATTGATGCTGTGGTAGGCGGCTGGGACCGTACGCCCAGTCTTTTATCTTAATTTTTCACATCTTCTTGCGAATTAAACCTCATTGATTCATTTATTGATTGATTCTCTTCGAACTAATAAAAAAAAATTATCTGGAAACCGCGGAGAAGTTGATGTATAACATGATGTGGAAAAAGGCGAATATGAAGCAGAATAAATCCGGAAGATCAGATAAAAGTTATTTTGTATCCTCAAAAAAAGATAAGATGTGACGCGAGAAGTCTGCGTTAGAAGTATATATTCTACTTTTACACTTATCTCCTCCCAGTTCGTCTTCCAGTTTGATTTCGCCCAAGCTGTAAACACAGACGCACACACACGCTTGCACGCACGCACACGCACACGAGCACGCGCGGCCCAAGAGGCATGCTTGTGAGGCTTGCTGTAGAGCCTGCGTCAAACTAGTGTACAGCGCTCGAGCAGTGCATAACTGGCAACAAAGCTGAAATTACACAGCAGCCCCTGAATTCCGTGAAAAGTGCTCATGTCTGCTTTGTTCGTGTGCTTATCTGGCACTACTTCCGCGCAAGTGTTTCGCTTGGAACCCAGCGGCTGCGACAAGATGTGGACTTCGTTTGCAGAGAAGTAAACTGGCCGAACAATTCCATCAAGGGTGACGCGGACTGTACGCCTTGTTATGTACCCTCAGCGACCGTAACCTCTCGAAAGAAGAATGGCTTAGCGTGCTCTATCCTCCCAAGCTTTGAATAGCTAGATATGCTAGGGAACCCCGCTAAACAGCTTAGAAGCAAACGTTTTGGGCTGCATACTTTTGACAGGGGTACCTGCCGCGATAATAAGCACTGTTCTCAGAACAATGACGGATCATCACGACACGACAAAAAGCATTGTTCAAATCTTTATCGTTGCTCACACCGGCAGCAATTCAGGGAAAAGGCACAAACGTCTCCATGGCGCTAATGCATTTTTAACGCGTAAGGAATACGCGTGGAGTCTGCAAATGTTTTTCTGTCTGCTTGAGTATGCATCCGCTGAAATCGATTTCAAACACTGCTGTGAAGGAAGGCTATAGATGAGACTGCATGTACATAGGCAGATGGCAGCCTTGTCACCTGCCTTCTGGAGAGCACGTACAGCTGTACTCAGCGGAACTGAATAGGGCGCAAACAGAATATATCAGCACAAAACTCTCCCGAGCCTGACCAGAAAAGACAGATGAGGACTTACCCGCCCATTAAGTACATTTTCCAGGAATGCGTGACTGGTGCTTTTAAAAAATACATACTGCAAAGCTTCGCGGAGAAAAGGTGCACAATAGTTCGCGCGTGCGTTCATTTTTCAAACTTATGGGCCTTTCTGAGTGCATTCAGAATTAAATTTCATGTATGATTTTCAGTGTGATTGCTTATGGGCAGGGTTTCAATCTCATGTACGTCGTTCCATGTTAATTGCTGTTAGTTGGTCTTCCTTGTATGGGCCGCTCTTCTACAAGGGAAGAAGTGTATGTTCCATTATCGGTTTTAGGCTGTATAAGGATTCTGGCGACAGCCCGTATGGGTTAGCTGCGTAGTCGGCCCGGGACACTTGTAGCCGGGGTCCCTGCACGGCGATAGGGATCTTGGTTCCCACGGCCTGTCCCCGCTTGGGTTATTGGATTCGAGACGGACGACTCTGCCGCCGTTTGTAAACAACATTGTTACGTAGGCAGTTAGCGACCGCCAAACCGAACAGGAGTAGCTCACCCCTTCAACTGTGCCGGCTCGCGAGCGCCTCGCCCATTCAGACTTCCCGGAAGACGTGTTCGGCTTGACACCGTGAGAACTCTCGTTCGGAGGCGAAGACAACGCTGTCTCTGAGGGGGCGATGGTCCAGCGGCACTCTCTCTCTCTTCGGCGAGACATGTGACGGGGCGTGTCCCTATGTGAAATTGTGTGTGTGTGTACGACATTGCAAGTTAGGCCACGCCCAACCTGGCGAAGACCTCCTCGAACCTGGGGAATCCTAGGGACCGGACCCTTTCAAAACCGGACGACGAATGCCATGAGAAGGAATCGTCGATCACCCTCAGATCTTCTCAGATCCTCCGACCTTCCCCCATCGCCCTCCAATGGGTGCCTAAATCTTGTAAATAATGTAAATAAACCCCCTGTACAGTTTCCTTCATAACCAAGTCCGACAACATTATTCGTAGAAGGGACCTGTGGCACTGAAAGAGTCAGCCCATTCAAGGACCCCTCATCTCTAACAACCGGCGGCCTGCGCAGGGTTGGACCGTGCGACATCGTGCTTTCTCAACCGATGAGCGTTTCGGCATTTTGCTAAAGGATTCGTCAGGCTTCAGATTTTGAGAGAATAATCTAGAGTCACAGGGAAGTGTACGTCAATTGAGAAAGAGTAATTTCACGACATTTTGAAGATTGCATTGCCGAAGCGGAGAAAGCGTTGTCATGCACCTTATGAAATTGTCAAAGTCGGACTTGCTGTTGTTATGTGAGGAACTGTCAATAGAATATCAGGCCAAAATTACAAAATCTGCAATATGAAAGACAATTCAAAAACGCGTAGAGGACGATCAGCTGGTAGATACGTGGAATTTGGTACGGGAGGAAAAAGAACGTAAAGAGAAAGCCGATCAGGAGGAAAAAACAAAAAGGGAACCGGAATGGGAAAATGAGAAGGAACGGCAAAAGTGGAAAGCTGAAAAAGAAGAAAGAAATCTAAAGCCATTGCAGCTTGAAAGCGAAAATCGGAAAAAAGGCGACAGTACGAGAGCCGGGTCTCCTGAAAGAGCAAGCGATGTACAATCATTTAGAATGAACAGATTCATGGAGCCCTATGAAAGTGGAAGTGACATAGGATTGTACCTGGGAAACATTGAAAGAACTTGCGAAAGGAAGAAATTGGCTCGCAGCACATGGCCGCAACGGCTTCTGACACTCTTGCCATGTGAAGTAGCTGAAGTCATAGCGAGACTTAGCATATAAGGCGCAGCTGACTACGTAAAAGTCAAAGCCAGCCTGCTAAAAAGGTACCGGCTGTCAGCCGAAGCTTTCCGACAGCGCTTCAGGAGCACAATGAAAAACGATAGCGAGGACTATCCGGATTTCGCGTATGGCCTAAAGAAGAAACTGCTAGAGTGGCTAAAAGGAGCCGAGGTTTGCGAAAGTCGAGACAAAATCATCGTGTGTTTTTGCCTTGAGCAATTTTACCGAAGCATTCTCCAAGTGGTGAAACTGTGGGTTCACGGTTCACGACAGGGAAACAGTCGACACAGTTGAAAGAGCCGCTGACCTAGCAGAGGAGTACGTTTCGCGCAGAAGGTTGAGCACTGAAGAGGCGTCACACGCTCAAAACGCGATGCGAGATAAAGGGCCTAGCAGAAAGACGCGAAGTGCTAGAAGTTCGGAGCAATCGGAGGCAACAAATTTAGCGCCAGAAAAGCCTGAAGAACAGGCAAAGAGACAGGGAGCAAACAAAGCCGCGAAAAAAGAGTTTGAGGCTAAAAGGCCCTTTCGTTGCTGCAACTGCAATGGTGTCGGGCACTTTGCAGCCAAGTGTACAAAGCAACGTTTGTTCTCGTGCGTCGAGGGTAACGCCGAGAATCTAGAGCTCCTTAAGCCATACCTGCATGAGCTGCACGTTAACGGGAAACCGTGCAGAATGCTTCGTGATAGCGCCAAGACGATGGATGTTGTCCATCCGTCTTACATTTCAGCGGACGATTTTATGGGAGAAGTCTCGAGGATAAAACAGGCAGTAGAAGAACACAGTGTATGCCATCCCATAGCTAGAGTGAAAATTCGTGGACCGTTTGGGGAGCTAATCACTGAGGCCGCAGTTTCGAAGGCCGTGCCACTTCAATATCATTGCCTCTTCTCAAATCGATCAGAGCAATTGCTGCGCGAGAGAAGCCAGAAGCTCGGAAGCGGGGTGATACAAGCTTTGACAAGGTCGAAAACTCGTCAGGTCGCATCTTAACTAAGTCAGATTCCCGAACCTCAGGTAGCCAGAGACGTCCCAGCCAGCATATCGTTGCAAACAAATGAGGAGGGAAGAGAACCAACGAGGAATGAATTCCAGACAGCTAACCGAGCAGATGAGCGACCAAGGACTTCAACCACTAAGTCGGTAGAGGAGGCAGAAAACGCTGAAGGATCCGTTTTATCTCCAGCATAGCGTAGTTTTGATCACCTTCTGCAGGTGAACAGGGAGTCCCTAATAAAAGAACAGAAGCAGAATCCCACTTTGCAAAGACTGCACCTTACAGGTAAAGGGGGCATCGCGAGACGCAACAATGCATGAGAAGGGAGGCTTACTATACCGACAATACCAGGACAGAAATGGCACAACATTTGACCAGCTGGTCATGCCCGAAAAATACAAAGCGGACATTCTGACTCTTTGCCACGGAAATGGCTGGGCAGGATATTGGGAATGAATAAAACAAAAGAGCGGCTATTCATGGAATAGTGTTAGCCGGGTTGTTTCAATGATGCCGAACGCTACGTGAAATCATGCCATGCGTGCCAGCGCGTGGGAAACCCGGGAGAGACATAGAAGGCTCCACAGAAAATTGTCCCATTGATCTCAAAACCCTTCCGCCTTCTTGTAATAGACACAGTAGGCCCTTTGCCTAAAACGAAATCAGGCTATAAGTACTTGCTTACTATCTTATGTCCCGCCACAAAATTTTTCGAAGCAATTCCGTCGAAGAACTTGAGTTCTACAGAAATAGTTGACGCCCTTTTGTCAGTGTTCGCGAGAATAGGATTTCTGGCCGAAATCCAAGCCGATCAGGCGACGGTCTTTACAAGCGCCTTGACGACCACGTTCCTAGAAAGATGCGGAATAGAACTATTGCACAGCTCGGTGTATCATCCGCAGTCCAGCAGTGTAGGGAAATGGCATTCGGTGCTGAACCGGGTGCTACGCGCTCTTTGTTATGAGCATAAAGCAGACTGGGAGGATTGTCTGCCGGCCACACTTTTCGCTTTACGAACAGTCCCCCACGAAGCTACGGGGTTTACACAAGCAGAACTCGTGTACGGAAGAGCCCTCAGTTCTCCCCTCCGAATGCTGAGAGAAATGTGGGAAGGGACAGGAGAGAACCAGACAGTGGTTGAGTACGTGCTTCAGCTACTGGACCGCCTTAACAACAGGAGGGAATTAGGGAACCGAAATATGAAAGCTGCCCAGGAGGCCGCCAAGGTCTATTCTGACAAAAACGCGCGCCTTCGAGGTTTCACCGCGGCGATCACGTGATGATCCTCCAGCCATCGAGAAAAAACAATTTGGAAGTTCAGTGGGATGGTCCAGTGGAAATGTTGCAAAAACTTTCGGAGAAGAATTTCGCGCTAAGGGTTCCAGGCAGGGGAAAGCAGGTGACGATCTATCACCGCAATCTGATGAAACCGTTCATGGAGCACAGCGGGAACGTCAATCTTACTCTAAATGAACCAGATGAGCTGGAAAGCGAGAGCCAGGGCTGGAAGGGAGGTGCGGATGCTAGTGATAACGTCGGGAACATTCTCGCTCTCTCCGTGAATGCAGATTTCCTAAGCAGGACACAGGTCGACACACTAAACCAGTTGTTGACCGAATTTGATGACCTATTTAGCACTCGCCCGAGAAAGGCACACTTCCTGACGCACGAAATCGAGCTCACCTCTGATGAGCCGGTATGGTCGAAAGTACACAGGGAATCACCGCGGCAAAAAGAAATAATCGACGCGAAAATTCAGCGCATGTCGAAGCTAGGAGTTGTAGCGCCAGCGGAAAGTGACTATGCCTCTCCGCTAATTCTTGTTGAGTCCCCAGGGAAAGATCCTCGTACCTGCGTGGATTACAGAAAGCTGACTGTATAATTACCAAGGATCAGCTATACCCGAAACCCAACATAGAGAAAAGGATAGAAAGGGTGAGCGGCGCGAAATTCATTCCACCCTCGATCTCGTACGGGGATATTGGCAAGTTCTCCTCTCAGAAAGCGCGAGCAGGTATGCCGCTTTCATCTCCCGAGCGGGAACCTTTCGACCCTTAATGCATAGTTTTGGGTTAAATAATGCCCCCTACAGCTTCTCGAAACTCTTGGGCATCGTACTGAAGGACCACGCAGTGCTTTGCACTCCTTTATTTAGACGAAGTCGCTATTTTTTCGGAAACCTGGAAAGAGCATCTAGAACACCTAAAGACCGCGTTTTTAAGTTTGCGACAGACCGGACTGACATTGAAGGCAGAAAAATGTAGATTTGGTTGCGCTCAGGTGACGTGCTTAGGCCACGTTGTAGGCCAGGCAACTAGGAGCCTTTCCGAGTTAAAGATTGCCCCGATCGCAGCATTTCCGCAACCACGGACAAAAACGGACATTCGCTCCTTTTTGGGATTTGTTGGGTACTACCAGCGATATATTTCTAGCTACTCACAGCGCGCTAGTCCCTCAACTGATGCCTTGCGAAACGGAGCTCCTACTAACGTAAGTTGGGATAACCAGAAAGAAAACGCCTTCAAAAGCCTGAAGGAAGCGCTCGTGTCCCGTTCCTTGCTCAGGACCCCTGACTATGGGAAAGAGTTTATAGTCCAGTGTGATGCCAGTGATAGAGGACTGGGTGCTGTGTTAAGCCAAGTTGGTTACAAACATGAAGAGCACCCAATTCTGTACATCATCCGCAAGGTGACCAGTAGAGAGGAAGCGTACAGCGCTTCCGAAAAAAGAGTGCGCATGTTTAGTTTGGGCAGCGCAGAAGTTGTCGTGTCACCTGTACGGAGCAAAGTTTGTATTTGAGACTGACCATTGCCCTTTAACGTGGCTGCGACAGATGCCCGCCAAAAATGGTCGCTTGCTCACATGGAGTCTTGGCTGTCCAACAGTACAATTTCTCGGTGCGATATAAGAAGGGGAAACTGCACGGAGATGCTGATGGCTTGAGCAGACTGATGTAAGCGGGAGAACTTAGAGGAATCTCTTCCTGTGTGAGTGTTTCTTTTTAACTTTTTTCTGAGCAATTCGGGCGAGGCAATTTCAAAAGTGGATGTTTCGTGCTCTGTCGGCACAAAATTAACCCAAATTTAAACAATTTTTTTAAAGCGAATTATTGTCACTGGAAGAAGCCTGGTGATTCTTTGGCGAATTCCGAGCGCTTGCGGGTGGGGCAGTGCTTTGCTGTTTGGAACGTCCCACCTGCGCTTTCCTTTGTTGGTGGTGCTTTGGGTTTTGCCTTGGGGGCGCTGATATTGCAATCCAGGGGACCAACACGGACTCCATCTCATCTCTTCCCGCCCAGCGATCGTCAACGCTGGACATTCGAGATTTTTCGGGCCGCGGAGGAGCTGTAAGGATTCTGACGACAGCCCGTCTGGGTTAGCTGCGTAGTCGGCCCGGGACACCTGCAGCCGGGATCCCTGCACGGCGATAGGGATCTTGGTTGCCACTGCCTGTCTCCGCTTGGGTTATTGGATTGGAGACGGACGACTCTGCCCCATGTAAACAACATTGCTACGGGCACAGTTAGCGACCGCCAAACCGAGCAGGAGTGGCTCACCCCTTCAACTGTGCCGGCTCGCTGGCGCCTCGCCCATTCGGACTTTCCGGAAGTGTGGCCGGCTTGACAGCATGAGAACTCTCGTTCGGACGCGAAGACAACGCTCTCTCTGAGGGGCCAATGGTCCAGCGGCACCCTCTCTCTTCGGCGAGACATGTGACGGGGGCGTGTCCCTATGTGAAGTGGTGTGTGTGCGTGCGTGCGTGCGTGCGTGCGGTGCGTGTGCGTGCGTGCGTGCGTGCGTGTGTGTGTGTGTGTGTGTGTGTGTGTGTGTGCGTGCGTGCGTGTGTGTGTGTGTGTGTGTGTGTGTGTGTGTGTGTGTGTGTGTGTGTGTGTGTGTGTGTGTGTGTGTGTGCGCGCGCGCGCGCGCGCGCGTGTGTGTGTGTGTGTGTGTGTGTGTGTGTGTGTGTGTGTGTGTGTGTGTGTGTGTGTGT
This sequence comes from Amblyomma americanum, assembly GCF_052857255.1. NCBI lineage: Eukaryota > Metazoa > Arthropoda > Arachnida > Ixodida > Ixodidae > Amblyomma > Amblyomma americanum. The sequence goes on along the minus strand of NC_135497.1, from coordinate 310,611,341 downwards.
GCGCGCGCGCGCGCGCGCGACAGTGCAAGTTCGGCCACGCCCAACCTGGCGAAGACTTCCTCGAACCTGGGGAATCTTAGGGACGGGACCCTTTTAAAACCGGACGACGAGTGCCATGAAAAGGAATCCTTGATCGTCGTCAGAACTTCTCAGATTCCTCCGAACTTCCCCCATCACCATCCAATGGGTTCCTACATCTTGTAAATAATGTAAATAAACCCCCTGTACAGGTTCCTTCATAACCGAGTCCGACAACATTATTCGTAGAAGGGACCTGCGGCGCTGAAAGAGGCAGCCCATTCAAGGACCCCTCATCTCTAACAGCCGGTATAAGTTAATAGTTGTGTCTTGTGTCTTGTCTTTTTGACCTGTGCTTTGTAATTCGCTATTAGGTGTCACGAGACAAAAGATTATAAACATCGGTGTCCTGATCAAATAAAGGATGTTCATCGTTACCACTCGACCAGTGAGTCTCGCCTCACATCCTCGTTGCCCGGGCCCCGGTTCTCAACTCTACCTTGGCTCTCCTTTCGCCTGCTTCCTTCTAATTTTTTGCGTGCCCATTAAAACGTCGTCAATATTTCGGAGGCACCTGAACAGGCGTTGATTTTTAATGCTCTAATGCATTTTGCGTATTCAGTCGCGGAACATTAGCGTCCGTGACGTCCGCGGGCTTCTGCCGGGGCGCAGCCGAAGATGCAGAAGGAAGACTGTCATTAATGAGGGGCTGCCAGAATGATGAAGACGGAGACGAAGAAGAAACAAAATCACGAATGAATCGGGGGGGCTTCAGATAGAGCTCCGGTAAGGAGCAGCAGTAATGCAGCGGAAATGCGGGATGCTTTCAGCTGCTCTATTACCGTAGCGATGAGCTGGGCGGATTTTGTCCAAGCAGAAAATTTTGGTTATCTACGTAGACTTTGAGCAAGATGAAGAAAAGGAAGAAGCAGTAGGAAACTAAGACGAATACGGTCAACATGACAGAGACAGGAAAATACATTTACAAAGGAAGGCAGGAAGGCGCTCTAAGAATTTTCTGGCCGGGTACTCAACACCGGACCACAATGGTTGAGAACTGGGGGAGATCAGAATTGCGACCGTGCCAGTTGGAAGAAAAAGCTGCTGGAAGGGGCCGTAGGATTGGGGGCCTTTATTGGTCCTGCGTGGTGCTACTGCAGGTTGATTGCATATACCTATAACCGTGTTGTTAAACATGTACGAACTCCGAGAGAAGACGGACTAGACGGATTTGGAGATTATCGAAATTGATATCTTCGTAGCCCTCCCCGCGCTGGTTTCCCAAAATATCTGAAGAAGCGAGACGGGTGCCTAACTTCTCAACTGCACCAGCGCGAAGGAAATGAGCAGGTGACGGCACTACGCGAGACACAATGCTTTGCAGAAACTTACGCATTCCCGCGATATTTAATGATAGTCGTCCCTCAGACTGACGTCGTACCTGACCGTCAGCTGCTAAATGTCCAATACATACAATTCATCCTACACAAGTGTCAATATGTTCTACGGAAACTTAATCGTGGAGCTGGTTCCCAAAAAAAGACCTGAACACTAAACTTTACACTCCCCACCAACGCTGTTCGCAGTGGATAGCAGCTCGCAAATTCTGAGCTACTTCTCGCGCAAACAGCACGGCGAGGGCTCAGTCTCTTTGGACACGCGTAATTAATCGAAATAAAGTAAACGATACCACCACTGCTCCCAGTCACGAGAGTCCAAGTGCTTGACTAGCGCCGTCAGAAAGCAAAAATGAAAAGCACTATCCACGGAGGAAGTCGGCACGCCGACGACGAATCGTGTGGGGAGCCGCCCGCTGCCCAAATTTGCTGTTCTTTGCATTCTGAAGATCCCATTTTACCGCAACCTAGCTCCCCATAGCGCATCCGAAATATTTTGGCAAGCAGCCATAGACACCCAGTATCAAGGCGCGTGGCGTTTTGAGTTGCTGTATTTTAGCATAGGCCCAGCAATACACGCAGACTTTTTCTTAGTCGGAAGTTTTGTTTTAGCTCTCAAAGAACTCGGCGTAAAAAGATTAAAATACAGCCATTATAACAACAACTGAAACAGCGAACTATTTAGGGAGCATGGACAGCATCCTAAGCGAAATTTGCCGTCTGTGTCGAGAGCTCACCGCCTGCGGTTAGATGGCCTATGGCTGGATATTGTGTATCGTCTGTGTCAGTAATGACTCTACGTGATAATTAACAAAACTTCCATTCCTGAGTACTTTGTCGACCACGTGGGATACGTATGTACTAAGCCTTTCTTGTGGCATCTAGAAGCACCTTTTATGCAGTTGTACCTGGAGCTTTAACCTCTTCTTAGGAGTTAACAATCCCCATAGAATAACGGTGAATAAGTGCTCGCCGAGCGCTTCTTGAGTGTTCAACAAATAATAAGACGGCTAATGCGCATTTTTAATTTTATGAATTAAAATAATATTGACAACTGTATCCAGTTCGTTAATGTAGAAAAAACATCTAAACATACAACTACGGCTTCTGTTCGGTCTTGTCACTGTCCAGGACCGGCTGAACAAGCCCCAGATGCCCGCAAACTCCATGCTCAGCAGCCTGCATAGGCGAGAAAACAGTGATCGAGGGTGGCGAATCAAAAGGAAACACAGAAGCCATCACTAAAAAATCGCGTTCAATGCCAAAAATTGTTCGCTAGTGACCTCTGAGGCCCGTGCGGTGTTACACAAAACAAGACACTGAGGTAGAGATCAGGTAATAGAGATACACCATCAAAAATGGCGGCTGCTTTTTCAGTGGCGCTCCACCATAACGCTACAGCAGAACTTTCGCTTGTATTGGATATTAAACTTTATGCCGACATGAAACGAAAGTATTTGGCGGAATGCGAGCACGTTTGCGCCTTTGATAGTCCTTATTTACGCCGTTGAACAAGGGGCGTCAGATGCAGGCGGTGTGTGAGGCAGCGTTGGACGCTTCTTTTCAAAAAACCAGTCAGCTCATCTGAAGGAGGAGGTGACGCAAATGAATGTGCTGCACGTTTTATAAACTCAAGTTTGGGTGGCCTCGTCGGTGCAGACTCTCAGCACATGAAAAGATGCTTGCATGAGTTCCATTCATAATGGGAACTCCAACTCTTTTACTTAGTAAAAATCGATTTAGTGGCTCTTTATGGCCATTTTTTATCTTCCAAAAATCATGCCTAAATTCATCACAACACTGTACTGAATTCCCTAATATTAAGACCGAAATAATTGCATGATTACTGTTAGCCTAGCCTAAGGAATGCGCGCTTAATCACGCATCGCCCATTGATTTCGAGGACGGCCACTTAAGGGCTCACACGTGTTTCATTTCTTCAGGTTTGACCGCCAGTAAAAGCTCCGTTTTGAGTAAATAGAGCCACTTTTGATAAAAGCAGGTTAATTTATCGATGCAGATAATCATCCCGACTGTCGTATTCAGCTGGCACTGATTCAGAAAAATAAAATTAGCCTTCAGGTGGTGCACTTGATTTGACGACGCTCGATTGACTGCGTCAGGGAGCCAGAGGTGACAGTTTCAAAAGACTAATGTGTCACAGTTTACTCGATTGTTCAACGCATCAGATTTAGTACCTCAGCTTTCATAAGGGGACCTGCAACAAGGGACTGACAAGATTATTCGCGGTGTAAGGAGGTAGAAACGCATATTATACCATGGCGTGGGCAATGCGCGGCTGGAAAGACCGAGAAACCGGGTCGGATATCTGTGTAAGTCGTGCAGCGTGACAGGAAAAACTCTCGTATTTTCAACAAGCATAAGAAACACTAAACCGCATTTAACTGCTAGTGGGTGGTTCACCGAGGTGTCAGCTTTCTCCCCCTCCCCCCCCCCCCTTCCCCCATGGCAGACAATGCCACAATTTTTAAGAAGTCACGGCACGGCGACTCTCCCCTCTGCTCGCCTATCGTCGATATCGCCTCTCAGTGTTCGCCCACTCTTCGTTAGCTTGTACTCTATTTGCGCGCTCAGCCTCTGGGTGAAAAATGCTATAGAAAGCCAAGAGGAAATCAGCAGAAAAATGCTGAGAGTGGCAAGAGTGGGCTGTGGGGATGGCACCTTGCGGAGCCGTAATTTACTCAGGGAACGAACATCGAAGTTCCAGTGTGTGTAATGGCAACGCAAAGAGCTACAAAATAAATGTAAAGTCCTTGCAAAATTAGTTATTTTTCTTTGCCTTTCAGGCTATTTAGACTGGTTTCTTGCTTTTATTATTACCGCGCAACAGGCTCCCTTACTGGTCTTCGACAAATAATAATGAGGTTAGATCAGCAACATTTCTCCGTCAAAAAAAGGCAGTACGGATCCAGCGTGACAGCCGTGATCCCAACCCATCAAATTGTGCGCTTTCCCTTTTCGATAACTGAGCAAACAGAGATTCCACAAAAGAGGTCGAGATGTGAACGGCCAGTATTCTTGACGTATGCAGCCACTCGCCAGTGGTTACTGTCAAATTTTGTCTATTGTGCGCGCACTTTAGCGGGCGTCAGGCATAAACTGACACTTGTAGAAACTCTGTTGCTGAAGCAGAATAATAAGCTAAGTGATCTACTTTGTATTTTTAGTACTTTCGCTTCATGCAACCAACGCCTCAGGTATGAGAAGGGCCGGATGATGCTTCAACGAAGAGCTGGAACATCTGCTGCCTCGGTACTGAACAGAAGGCAAGCTTGGGGCGGCCATACATTCCTGTATGCCGTAACTGTGTCCTCTTTTTCAACCTGCTCAGATTTTTTTGTTTTGTCGTGCGGATAGCAACTAATGATTCGTGTAAACTATGTCTGATCATTTAGAAAGTCGATTACTTGTCTTTACGGGTAATCAACGCAATAAAGGAAGCCACCAAAAGTAACCAAACATTTTAGTGCGACAGCCGAAACATGAGTGTGTTCAGCAGCGCTACCCTCGTCCATAGTGGTGGACGTAGTACGTCCTGTACGACCGTGAGTGTTAAGTGACACGTGATTGCACGGCGAGGGCGGAAGCTGTGATAGAACACAATCATGATATACCTGTCGTCACGACGTAAAACCTGCTCAGTGGTTTGTGCCAAGCTTGACCTTGAGGGCGACCATGAGCAAACCATAAATAAGTAATAAAGTATTGCCGCGACTGGCATTTGAACCCGCGGGGCACGATTGGATGGGCTTCGCTGGGCCGCTGCATGATAGTACCAAGCTATCGCCGCAGCCGATCATGCCTTGTGTTAAACTGCAACACTCTCGAGCTGTGCATTGCACATCATCGTCTTCATCAACTAATACTACTATAAACCTAATATTCGCGCTTTCATCTGTGTGGTGGTAGTGACAGAGAGACATGCGTGAATGTGTTGGCATGGACAACGTTGTTGCAGAAACCCGACACTAGAGCAGCACGCGTTGGCATTGAAAATATTACTGCGGAAACGCAGCACTGGAGCATCTGTAGGCTGGCAGCGAATTGCGTAAATAGGCAATGATGATGAAAGTGTTGAATACGCACATAACTGAATCCCTGGGACAGTGGGTACCTCACTCATTCTTTTAAGTTCGTGAGTGTGGTGTCCACCTGGTAAAAATTGTGCTCGCGAGCAATATTTCATGCTTAGCAATGCTAAACAGCCAGCAATTTTTTTCTTGTTCCCTTCCGTATAAAAACATAAAACTCACAAGGTTCTAGCAGCCACCGCGACGCCGCCGCCATCGTCATCTGCATTATCATCCTCATCATCATCACAACTACATCCGCTGCACGAGAAAAGACCCTCCCATTGATCTATGATTAACCTAATTAAAGCTAGAAACAAGGTTTCAGTTAGTTTCAGTTTGTATTTATCTCTCACGGCGGGGTTGAAGGGTCCACCAGAAAAGTGAGCAATTGACACGCCTTCCTCAAATCCAGCGGAGTGTCTGGCTGCGAATAAGCTGAGACTCAGAACTAGGCTGTCTAATCCTATTCGCGGTTTTAACACTTTTTTGCTTTTGAGGAAAGGGCGCATAACTGGCTCACATTCTAGGTGTACACATGAACCGTGCCGGGAGAAAAAATGATTTCCTCTGTGATGCTACCGCCGGCTAGACCGAGTTACGCGTGTGAAGCTGCTGCGCTGCACGGCTGACTTTGTACTCCCAATCTTGTGTTTGGTCCTCTGTGCTGCTACCGCCGGCTAGACCGAGTTACGCTTGTGATGCTCATGGGTTACACGGCGGACGTTGTGCTTCCTATCTTGTGTTAGGTCCGCTGTGCTGCCGCCGGCTAGACATCGTTACGCTTATGATGCTGATGGGTTACACGGCTGACGTTGTGCTTTCCATCTTGTGTTCGGTCCTCTGCGCAGCTACCGCCAGCTAGAGCGAGTCACACTTGTGATGCTCATGCATTACACGGCTTAAGTTTTACTTCCTATCTTAGGTTCGGTCCTCTGTGCTGCTACCGCCGGCTAGACTGCGTTACTAGTGTGATGCTGATGCGTTACACGGCTACCGTCGTACCCCATACCTTATGTTTGCTTGAGCAATGGAATTACAGCTCTCGCTGTAAAACCCTGGAACGTCCACAGTCTTGTTACGGTGAAGTCCTTGTTCTTTGAAAGGAGGAGACGGCCGCTGCCACGAGCAACGCACCGAACCTAACCGCCAGCTGCGATCTTATTCTGTATATGCAATACAACCTACACCCCTTCACTATGAGCTAAAAAAACTTACGGGTATCGAGGCGCTGGTTCCAAGCACAAAACGCAAAAATAAAACGATGAACATTAACACTATCCGCAATGTAATAAAATATTAATACTTCTCAGATACTGTCTGTGGGAACTGAGCGGACACGGCTCAATCGTACCGAAAACGTGCATTAACCTATTAACTGAAATTCGAGGTTCGGAGAACAAGTTTAAAGGAAAATCCAGTCAGTGCATCAAAGCACTGCAGAAGCTTAGGGAAGTTGGTGTGACATTGTTTTTCAGCAGCGCAAGGGACAAAGGACAACACAAGTGCACCGACACAGCGCCGTGTCTGTGCACTTGTCTCGTCTTTTGTCCCCTGCGCTTCTGAAAATCAATGTCGCACTGAAGCAACCCGCCAGGGAAGGCTTAGAAGAAAACTCACCTCGCAGGTCGGTGGGGGACAGCTGGCTGCTGCGCCCGGCATGGTGTACTTCAGCGCAGGCCTTTCTCGCAATTTAAGGACCCCTTGGCCTCGACCGCGGTGGTGGTGGTAGTCGCCAGGGGCTTCTGCTCGGATGGTACTGGTGAGCGCGGCGCCCAGGCGAGGAAGCTCTTGGTGAGCTCAGCGACCGGTTGCTGGCCAGGTGAGCGCGTTGCATGGGCTGCACTGTGCCCGCAGCACTCCCGGCAGCAGCAGTAAGCTCCTTGTCCAAAGTTGTTCTGCATCAAGACCTGAAGTGTGCCGGCAGTTTTATGGAGCTGAGGAGCGGACAGGTCGGGACGCAATGGGTGGACGCCCATGACTTGGCGATGCCTCTTGAAAGAATGGCCCTAAAGAAAAGATTGCGTGCGTTCGATGTCTGGCGAAGCTCGTGCCGCTGAGTAGGTTAGAACGAGGACCTCGAGATGGTCTTTCTTCTCCTTCCCGCTCGTTTCGCAGGCGCCCAAGCAAACCGCGAATACTCTGGAGGTGCCCGAGCATGAGATTTACTTCAATGCACACGTGAATTTCTAGTCTGCAGTGACGAAACATGGGCGTTCGCCACGTCCCTGGGCTTCTGTCCATTGCCCAATGGAAGACGGTTAAGTTCGAATGTCATTCATGTCGGGCTTGTCAAAAAATAAGGATACAGATGAGGTTTGAAAAAGATGAAGACCTGGGCGAAGGTAGATGATGTGTTTCTATAAACGTGAGGTCATCATCATCATCTGTCTTTGATTCCATTCTCTAAAATGCAAAAACTTTCTCGCCTCTTGTTCTGAAAGGATTATTAGTTTATGGTTTAGGGGGGTTTAACGTCCAAAAGCAACTCAGGCTATGAGAGACGCCGTAGTGAAGGGCTGCGGAAATTTCGACCTCCTTGGGTTCTTTAACGTGCACTGACATCGCACAGTAGACGGGCCTCTAGAATTTCGCCTCCATCAAAAATCAACCACAGCGGCCGTGATCGAACCCTCCTCTTTCGGGCCAGCAGCCGTGCGCCATAACCACTCAGCCACCGCGGCGGCATGAAAGGATTATTAGAAGATCATTTAAGGAGCCTTCCTTTTAGCATAATAGTATCAGTTGAAGCCTCGCAATGTAACGAAAAGACACGTGTGGCAAATTTGTGGCCGCCTCTATATTAAGGCGAACGCCTGTAGAGGCTAATACTTGCAGCCATGACCTTGGACGGCCTGTGGTCATGTCCGGTCTCAAGTCATGTCACACCAACGACTCGATAAGAAAAAAATTGTTAAACATAGAGGGATTCGAAACACCATCCCTCTGTTACGCAGTCCAGTGTGCTGACGGCTACACCACCCCTTTAGTATCTTTATAAGATAGAAATAGTGCACACAAGAAAATCTAAGCACGCTTACGCCAGAAAACACGAGATCGCCGTACACCCCTGCCCGACACCACCTTCGAAAACATCAAACGCCTGGGAAGCACACACATGCATCCAGAAAGGTTAGCCACTGAGGCGGTTCTTCCAGAGTTGCCAACACTCCCTGCACCAAAGCGCATTGCTCACGAAACAAACATCTCAACGAACGCGGCGACTCGGCGCGGCGCTTCATAATGAGGCTTTTTAAGAGATTAAATTGTCCCAGCAACATGAAACAATCATATGGCCCAACAGTTTTTCTCCACAGGCGAGAAACGGATAATGTAGTTTGTGATGTGAATGGCCTTCTCAATAGTTCTTTGTAATATGACGCGGAAGAACACAGCATCAATGCACAGAATAAACCCGTGGTCACTTGTCTCTGCCGTATTGCACAGGCGTCAATTCACTATCCATGGCGCACGTATCTCCTTAGCAAGAAGCCATGCCCTCACAGACAGAGTGACGACTACTCGACTTCCGGTGAACGCTTGTGTAGTTCTCCTCCTCTGTCGTATGGACGCTTGAGAGTGTTTGCGGAAAGACGTCGAATCAGATGGATGCCTCCCAAATGCCCTCCAGTGTCTCCAGCATTTAAGATTCATAAACGGTTACTTAATCAACATCTTAACCACACATAAGTGACACAAGCAGCAACACCACGCTAAAGTGTTTCGCCTCACCGTACTTTAGGTCAACAAAGTGCCCCTTGATTTCTTAGTCCTTTCTTTGTCGCTTCGGCATTACACTACAGTTTTTCTAGCTGTTCCTTGGAGTAGTGCTTGCGCTACGCCACCTAGACCCCTCTCCTTTCATAGCGGCAGCCATTACTCTCTGCTCCCTTCGAGTGTTAACTTTCCTATCTTAAGCGCGCTTCTAAGCAGCTTCATCCGCAGTTGAGCTTTGTATATTTCACATGGGTACCCGGTCACATCTGTCCGACATCTGTGAGGCTGCTGATAACTTGGAAAATGGCGTCTCGCAGCGGTCAAGTGTCACCTATCCTCCCGTATGCCACGTATATCAAAGCAGATAGACACCAGAGACGTCCGTTATTAAGCGGGCAAAACGGGTCTCTCATAACGTCTCCTGAATATGAGCGCCTCTAACAATACTGCAGCACAAAATTTATCTTACACGGCAGCTTGAAGTCACTCTTAAGAGCCTGCGCAGCCGTGAATCATCGCTAAATTTCCATCGGCTCTGGTCTAGTTTGGCGCTTTCTCCCGTCAGCGCATCTTGCCCTAAACCCGAATCTATAGAACATCAATGGCTTTTTGAGGCGAAAGCACTACTTAACGGAGTCAAACTCAACCAAAAATCTTGTGGCGTCGCTATCTTGAGGGTGCAGAAATAAAATAAATATTGCCGCCATGGTGTCTCGAAACTGCTGCGGCGCGAACACATCCGCCTCGCTGTCCACTGCTGCCGGCACACTGCAGGAGAGCACTATGCTGTCGCCGCATTTTTTTACATGACATTTATTACACTGAAATCATGTTCTATATACATGAATTACGTACAAATATTTGGAAGAACGCCACGAAGAACATGCCGATCACACCTCGTGTTCAAAGTCAACGCACTGTCGCCCATTGCATTGCCCTTCGTCGTCTTCAAGCGCTGAAAAGACTGTGAGACTCTTCAAGAGAATGATTATATCAAAAATATAACAGCGAACTTTTTGAAGCCCGAAACGAATAGGACAAATTCAGCAGCAAAAATTGGTGTAAATCTGGGACCCGGATAGACTGACTTCTATCTATTGCGTGGGATTAAACATTACTGCTGCTTTTTCGCCATTTTGAATGGCGTTTGAGAAAATAACGGCGTGGCCCGGATACTGGAACAGATATTCTTCCACGAGGCCATTTAGCACATTGGCAGACAAGTATTTTGCCTCTTGCAGCAGCGCATGGTTGAAGCAAACAGCTGGAGTAGCCGGCACCTTGCTAACGCATTGTACGTGCTAAGCGACACACCAATTCCAAGCAACAGGTGCTCTGTAAACACAAATTGTGGCAGCATGTATTGGGGCCATTGCTCAAAGCAAGGTTTGTCAAAAAATTGGGTGGAGCCACTCCAGGGATCGGCTCAAGTCCCCGTAAGAAGGTGCGCACTGTGAGAAGCTGAAGAAGAAAGTTCAAGTTCCGTACGCGGGCTTCCAGAAAGAGGACAACATTTGCCACTGATTTTGACATACCCAGGCAAAGCCCGAGATTGCGCCTCTCTAAAAACTCCAGAGGTTGAATTATATACCTAGGAAAACACAACAGAACTGCAAAATTGTTGGATAAGTCTTATGGAGAAATAATAGAGGGTCTTTGCGCATACCAAATTTCTTATTGCTGATTCGCACCAGTGACCGAGAGCCCGCTCACCTTTCTGGACAATTCTTTTGATATGAGGTCGCCATTCTAAATGAGGGTAGTATATTATTACACCTAGGTATTTCACAGACCAAACTTGTGGGATTTGGGCGCCAGGATACTGTAGACAGATATAAAGAGGGAACGCTGCTGAGAAAAAGAGAACGGGAGATTTGTTCACGTTGTGAATTCGATGTAACTTACACAGCCAAACTTCCAGGACTATTCAGGTAGGCTTGCAGTAGCTGGTAAAGTGAATAAATAACTCTAGCAGACGCATAAAAGGCCACGCACACCGCATACACATGAACTTTGATCTTTCCCTGAATAGGTATATCCGGCATGAGTATATATGTTAAAAAGTAAAGGTGACAGGCCCGATCCCTGAGGCACAGCTCTAGTCTCAGAAAACGTTTCAGAAGTAAAAGAACTGTCGGAACAGAAGAGTGTATATCTCATAGGAATTCTTGTACCAATGCAAGAATGTGATAAGGTGGCCGAATTTCTTCAAGCTTGTTCAAGAGTATCGAATGCTCTGCAGTGTCATATATTTTGGCGATATGAAAGTGACTAAAGCTCCGACCTCTTTCTGTTCTCTTGAAACCCTAATTTAGCTTTGCAGATATAAATGAGCAGTCCATATCGAGCAGCCTCGGCGAAACCCTATCCGAGAAATACTGAAGATGATAATGCCATAACGTTATCCATAACATGGCTGTTAACAAGGCGTTAAACATACTATTACAAAATTAGACAATAAAGAAATGGGCCAAATATTGTCGGTTACAAAACCCTTTCTAGAATCTTTGAGAAGTAAGGCTATTTTTGCATTTTTCCATTCCGGAGAAGCCACGCTGTCTCAAGGGACACGTTAACAATATGCAAAGCATCAGACCTAAACTCTTGCAAAAGACATTTCAACATACCGATAGTGACACTGGCGTATACAGGAGCTGTAGGTTTGAGGCCAGAAACTATAAAAATAATTAAAAGGGTTTAATCGCAATGTAGTCAGCGCGCGATGTAGAGGACGAACAGAAACATCAACTGCCATGGAAAGCGCTGAGCAAGCCGTTGAGCTATCTGGTCAAGTTTATTTTGTGCTTCCTGGGGCTTTAACGCCACTGACTGCGTAACATGAGAGGACGCTGAATTATGGTTGCGTTCCATGAACCGGTACAAACCATTGCGAATATTTCGGATGGATAGATAACTGTTCAAATTCGCATTGTACTCCGCATTCGCCTCACCAGTGGTGCTTTTAAATGAAGCCGCGAAAAATTTGTAATTTATCCTATTCCGCGGGCAGTGGTAATGAGAGAGGCTCTTACAAACAGCTTTTCTAAGTCGACATGCTCTCTCACGCTCATCGTTCCAGCACAGGGAGGGCTGTTTGTTTTTGACCGTAGGATGCACCTTGAACACGTAACGCTCAGTAGCACCTAACACGGAACAGAGAAGTTGAAGACCGCGATCCAAGGAATCAGCTGATGCAATGGAGGACAAAGAGGGACGCACAGATTTTTTGAAAAGTGCATGGTTGACGAATTTCTATGAAGAAGCATTTGTCCTAAGCGGACCAGATGCTATGGTAAAAGTTATTGGAAAGCGATCAATGGAAGTACAACACACTGTAGACCACAAAGAGACCTGAGCCCCGTTAGCTGCCAACGTTAAGGCAATGACAGACTGAGAATTGACACGCATGTAAAATATATCTCAATTGATGCAGCACTGCGCGTTCCTTGCCGACATCCAGGACCAAAGAAGCTGCCAAAATGCATCTGAAACGGAAACCCCAAATTACGTGATGGGAAGTGAAATCGCTAGCTATCGCCCCTCTGTTGTTAGAACACAAAAGATCGCTTTAATAATATGTACTGTGGACACGAGAAGGAAAATAGACATTAGGAAAAGTAAGAGGAGCACACTGTGGAATTGCGATATCAACAGCCAACAGTTCGCAGTCAGGTCGTAGAATTTGGTGAGACACATGTGCCCGATGAATTCATTATTGTAAATTAATGTTAAAATGGCACCACCCCCACCGCAAATGCAATCGGCTCGGAATACACAAAAGTTTTGACAGAGAATGACCTAACTCAAGTAAGCGAAGTTTCCAGAAGCAAAACTATGTCTGCGTGCAGCGCATGACGATGTGCACATCGTAGTACTCATCAGCATCCATATGCAGCGCAAACAGAGCTGATCGGCTTAACCTCGATCAGAGTTTAACTTCAGCTTAAAATCGTCGCGAGCAGTACCGACGACCCAGCAAAGCAAAACCATGAGACAACCAGGCTGAACACATGCTTTGGCACGTCTACTTGGTTTAACTACGTTTAAACCCTACCACTTTTTTTGTGCACTGCTCTTCTTTGAGAGAAATGTCTTGGAGGAGCCCTTGCAGCAGATTGACCTTAATTTGAGCTGCCCGCTCTTGCTGTCACTGGCGCCACCATAATGGGTTCTGCCGCAGGTCTGTCTGTCCCGCCATTCAAATGTTCTCACTGCAATCTCAACGGCTGCCTTTTTATGTTTTACAATTTAATCCTCGGCCCCGCAGGTGCTTTCCCGCGTTTTATGTGAATTTTTGTATTCCTGCTTTTCTTGCTTCTTTTTTGGAAACGAAACTGCACAGTAGAATAGACTTTCTATGCCTCCCAATTTTTTAGCCAATGTGGGTGTGAGCGATGTGTTTAAGCGATGTGTTTAAAGGTTAAGAAAGACAATAGGTACTGGACAAAGGAGAATAAGGTCAAGATAAGAGTAGCAGGAAGATCGGCCTTAAATATAATTTTCTGCCGTACTACTCACTAGTGGGGCATACTACTACGGCGGTCAGATACGGTTTGTATCTCACAGTTCAATTGAATGATTGAAGATTCGGCAAAATTTGAGGGGATTGTTTACGAACATGTGTGACAAGGAATGCAGCAGGAAATGAGCGTCGGAAAAAGGTTTTTTTTTCTGTTAGGAAGTTTTGTTATGCGTGCGTTGTACAACAGTTCATTTGTATACAATATAATGGTGCGTAAGGGAATCTATTTTTCCGTTCCTAAATTTTAGCAATCAAAATGCTCCGGTTGGTTTCAGTTGCTCGGTTACAAAAATTTGTTAAGAATACATCGAGAAATGAAGAATGTTCTTCAGTGGTGCCCTGAAAGTCATCTCTGTTGCCATCACGGATTTGCTTGACTTCCTTGTCAGCTTCGTTAGCTTGAAGGTCGTAGCTAAACGAAAGCAACAAATGGTCCCTTAGGCCAGCTCAAGTAGGTAAATTTCGAAACCAGATCGGGATCGGAAGTTAATAATAATTTTGCGTCGGCAGCTGAGAAGAGGGAAAAAATTGAACAGAGTTCCAAGAATCCACTCTCCAGCAGCACAGATAATGTTTTAGGAATCACTTTCGGAGGCAAAGAGAGGTCAGGAAAGTTAAAATTGCCTTGTAATGATATGGGTGCTGCTGAATATCAGATAACATAGTTAAACACATTATTCCGCTCTGATGTGAAGTTCAAAGAATAATTGGGAGGTCGATAGCATAGAATGGTTGCGGAATGTCTCAAATTCTCAAAATGATGAAAATCTCAAAAAGCAAATTTTCTCAGCTTTAGAATTGTTTTGCTGACATGCCTTATGCTTCTTGCTCTCTGAAACATTTTTATCACCTTCTTTGCCTTCTGGACAGCATAGTATAATAATTGGAATAACTGCTCTGAGGACATAAATATTGATATACGATTTCAAATTATCATTATTTGTACCTTCTTCCTTGCTTCGTTTTAAACAAAATAAGTTCAATTTGCAGCATATGGAAGCGCAATACTTTGTATTTATATAAAAAAAATTATACTTTTGCGTAAGAATGTTTTGGTGTTTTGCCGTTTCTACATATTAGCCAGTCAACACATTCCAAGCCCTAAATTGCATCATTCGTGAACATTTGTAAAGATAGAATACCAAAAGGAAAGCTATTTACTCAACCCACCAAAAAACAACGTGATGCACATAATTTCTTTTTTTACAGACGCATTTCGCTCTAGCTGCCAGAGATGGCGCGACAAACTTGACTGGGACGGTCAAAATGGTAAGAGCGCGGTATTTAAAGGTGGAAGTTCGCCTTGCGTACGAAAATATGACGTGGGTTAGGTAGCGTCCAGATATGTGGACCCAGCGCATGAAGGGGTTAAATACAGGAAACATCATCCAAAATGCAGATCAAGAAAGTCATATAATCGTCGTTTTGCCACATCTGTTGTGATTATTGATCCATATATTCAATTTCTTTTTTTCGTTAACATTACTGACGATGTGCTTTCGCAGGTTGAACAATTCTGATGTTTGATGTACATCTGCTATATCTCGCGCATAAGCTTTCGATTATATTTCCTCAGATATTTGAATTCTCGAAATTGTGGAATGCACTCGTTGTCCGTCATGTGTCTTGCTACCATGCTGCCATGTCCTGTCTGTGTTGCCGATATGTTCCATTAGATCTATGTTGACACACCGACCTCATTTCCCAACATATGACGCTGCTCATGACTGAGGGATCTTGTACACTAAGCCGCTGGCGCATACTGTAAATTTGTCTCTGTGCTTCGTCTTACACGGGGCTGTTTTTGAAGCACATATGCTGGGCGTGTTGCATAATCATTTTAGCTATTTTCGGCGAAAACAAATGAAGCCGTTGCAAAGAAATTCTACCAGCGGCAAAGGAAGGTCAAGTGTCAAGCATTGAAGAACGATGCCCAAAAACTTGTGTGAAGCCAACAACTTGACCAAACTAGTGCTGGCTGTGAAGAAGGGTGGGGGCCTATGCCTTCTGTAAGGCAGAGACAGGCAAGAAAAGCTGGGCTTTTGGTGTAATTGTCTCTGAACAAGGATCGTAGCAGCAACCCTTAGGGTGGTATCTGCAAGAATTGCTCTCCTTGCTCTCTGTGGAAGACTTTTTCCTGCCAAAGAAACCAGAAATGTTTGCATAGCTCTCGAACAGCTGTCCAGAAGAATTGTCTACTCCATTGTAATCAATGACTTAGATTACACGCTGCCACATACCACCTTGTTTGAGATGGTAAGCAAAGCCATTGATTCCATATGGGCAGTACGATTCCAGAACCAATGCGGATGGATTCGTGGAGTTGTTAACCACCTATTTGCGTTCTACCTATGTAAAGATTAATGATTATGTTTACATTCAGTGGCAAGGAGTATGCGCCGCTTCCTGCGTTGGGCCAATTCTCAGTGACTTTCTGCTGACCTGCCGGTCAAGATCGCCAACTAATTGAAACTTTTCGTGGCACGAATATAATAACGACCTACCGATTGTACAACTCCTAGTAATCCACAAGCTAACCAAGAGCAGCACAAGACATTTTTAATACCTCTGAAGTTCTTGCCAACTTTGACATGACCAGAGAAATGCCAGTAGATGTACAGTTTCAGTTTCTCAATCTATGACTGTACATCGGAGAGGCCCATGTGTGCTTGTCTTATCTTCTGCAGTCGAAAAAACTGTTGTGGCGACAGACGCACTGAAAAAGTTCCTATACAGATTGTATATTGACCGTCAGCAGGAAAGTGTCGAGGCCCAACTTACGCGGATACGTGAAGCTAGTTACACAGATGTCCTCATCTGCAGCCTTGGCTTCGAGGTCATGAAAGAAATTTGCCGATTTACCCCAACGAGGCCTCAGAATGAAGAATGGAAGTTAGCTGGCATGCCATATGTGCACGGTATCAGCCAGGCGCTAAAGAAAGTGGTCGGACGGGGTGTTGTAAACTTCGTATGCAACGCACCCAGCAAAGGTGCTTCAAAGACTGTCCCGCGTAAGACAAAGCAAAGAGACAAATTCCGACAGTGACTTGGTTTACAAAATCCCTTTGTAATACAGAGCATCATTAGTTGGGAAAAAGGCCGGCGTGTCAACATTCGTATAACAGAGCATTTCGCCAAAACGGACAGGATATGGCAGCAAGCAAGCAAGCAAGCAAGACACGTGTTGTACAGTAAATGCATTCCGCGCTTTCCACGTTGTAATATTCTGAGGAAATATAATCAATAGCTCATGTGTGCGATATATGAAGTGTACATTGTATATACTAATTCCTCAACCTGGCGATATATGAAGCGTACATTGTATATACTAATTCCTCAACCTGCGTAAGCACATAATCCCTAATGTTAATAAAAAAAGAAATTGACTGGATATATAATTCAGTCACGGATATAATTCGTGATTGTATCTGGTTAAATATTCACGAGAGATGTCACAAATTGATGATTCCATGACCTTCGTTCTCAGTATTTTGGATGATGCTTCGTGTATTTATTGCGAGCAAAGCAATAAATTCCTTAGTTGTCAGTCAGCACTGTATATATGTCATCTTGTCGGTGTCCTGTTACCCTGGGCTGTTTTGCCAAGAATCATGCAAAAAACTGGCCCGGTGGCTTTCTGTGAAGTAGTTTAGTGACCTCGTGCAAATATTTCTTAATAGCTTTTGAGTTTAGTGGCTGCAGACATGGAAGATATCTTAACTTGGCACTGTTGCGGGCCTTTTAAGATGTCACATACTTGATATAATAATGAATGCATTGTTCGTGTTTCGTTGAAGCGGAGCACTCTTTGAAGGGCTTGCATCGCTGACTTTGACACAGATACTATATTTTCTTCTGTCGCAGTGAATATTACACCTAACTTGTCCTTGGAGGGATTGTAAAGCATTATGAAGATCACTATATTTTCGTCTGCTGTCGTGGTGTTGTGGGCCTTTTATAGTCAGTTCACTCTCCAGCAGAGCCAGTGGTTTGCACTAGCTTGTGCCAGTTCATGCGGAATTAATTGCATCACCTGACCACCTTCACTCCATTTTTTAAAAAGTAGCTTTCAAGCTCATTGTTTTTATAGTGCTGTTTTGAGCTATTTTCTCTGAAATCACAATGGCCTCCTTGGAATCGTTTACGGAATTCAAGCTGCGCTTGCTCGCCATATGGCCAGATTTTATTCTCTCTGTTAGCGTTAGCATGCATAATATCACACATCATTAATGAGAAGTATGTTGTTATTTTAAAAGGATCATTGAGCAATGTAAACTGATATGAAATGCTGTACTGTTTTTATGTATTATGCAGACTCGCACCATGCACGCCGTTCTGTGAAGGAAATCCTGAGGTCGCTGAGAGCCTGTTCGTCGAGGGACTACTCAGCTGGCTCATTACTGCGGTTCACTCTACAACTGCCATACTGTCAAGATTACGGATGTTCAGTATAAGCTACAGTATGCTTGCATACAAGCTATTCCTGGAAGTTAATATCACAGTCCAAGCCTTCCTAGAGCTGGTTTAGAGCTGGTTCTTAATGATGCACAGGCATGAATTTTTTATTGATTCATCTGAAAAAAATTAGCAGGTAGATGTAACTGCAATTGAATCTTATTTTTTGCAGCACCATGAAACCAATAAAGCAGACATGGTGGAGTTGTTCCTTGGATGGCAGTAAGGAATTCATTGCCGAAGGTTCTTGTGTTTGTGGATGTCCTTGTTCCGACAATAGAAATTTTCCACATTTCTACAGTATTCTGATATGCGAGCGAATGAATGTTTTTTTGTTGGCGCACAGTCTGCCTGCTGCTATGAGGAGCTGCAGGAATACAGGAATATTACATTGTGTAAGCAATATAATGGAAAATTTAAAGTACACTTGAGAAAGACAATAAAAGTGGGAACAAATTATGAACCCATTGCATGCATTTTCCCTTAAAGGTGTAGGTGTGTAAGGAGCGCTGAAACGACAATGGCTTACACCTTCGATGGTTAAGTTTATGCCTTCGTTGGTTAAGATTTCAACTTTCTTTTTGAATGCAGGTCTTCATCATGTGTAATCAAACAGATTGTTCTGATGCCTGCATTTAGTTTCACTTGATATGTTTTGCATGGATTCCAACTAGCTTTTAGCTACAGATCCAGATGTTGTCTCAAATATGATTTCTATAAGTGTTCCGAAATAAACTTCTCTTCAATTCAAGCAGTGAACTTTAAAAGTTACATGAACAACTGTGAAAACAATTAAGGAAAGAGACTGCGGGCATTGCGAAGCAGCGCCTTTGAATGCGATCTGAGGAAGCTGCTCCGAGAAGTCTCAGAAAGTACAGACTGCTGTAGCGAACACTATGGTGTCATGGTCACCGAATGTGCTGCCCTTAATGAGGAAAACAATCATCAAAGGCGGATTACGTTGCGCTGCCTGTTTTCCCAGATGCACTATGATCCTGGCCTCAGATTACGAGCTAGCATAGTCGTACAGTTTCAGAAAAGATCAAAACAAGACGCTTTGCTTGAAAAAGCCAGAACATAAAGAATGAAAAAAAGAGACATGGGTCTCTTTTCAACACATAGTGTCTATATAAATGAACAGTGGTGTCCGTCACTGAAGAAGCTGATGGACATGACAAAGGCTCGAAAAGAAAACAAGCAGTAGATAGTTTATGTTTTATGTAACGTCCTAAGGCGACTCAGGCTATCAGGGACGCCGCAGTAAGGGCTCCGGAAATTTCGACCACCTGGGGTTCTTTAAAGTGCACAGACATCGCACAGTACACGGGCCTCTAGAATTTCGCCTCCATCGAATTTTTACCACCGCAGCCGGCATCCAACACGCGTCTTTCGGGTTAGCAGCCGAGCGCCATAGCGATTGAGGCACCGCGGCGACAGAAGCGTTCCAAGTTTGCCTGGAGAAGGAATGCCCACATCAAGAAGGATGAAAATTCATCAAGGTTTCAGATCGCTGACATCATTCACCTTAGAAAGATTATATGAGCACAATGGGTTTAGTGATATTCCCCTAGAGATTGCTGATTAGTGATTAGGCAAGCGCAGTAGGCGGCGGTAGCAGGTGGGCGGATGAAATTAAGAAGATTGCGTGGTTGCATTGGCCGCCGCTGGAAAGGTCAGGGTTAATTGAAGAGACATGGGAGAGGCCGCCTCTGCCCTGCAGTGGGCGTAGGCAGCCTGATGACGAAGAGGACTAGTCATGGCTTCCCTGTTGTTTGTGCCTGCTGATGTACATAGTTGTTGTTGTTACCCACATACAATTGAACGTGATGTCCATAGACTGTTTGCCAAAGCAAAACGTCATTCTTTTATCTCTTTCCTAGGGGGGGGGGGGCGAATAGCACTTTTTACAAACTGAATCGAATACGAATAGTGGAGCTTTGTTAACCAGTCGAATACGAACTGCTTTGCTAAAAAACTAAGTCACATTTTAACCTAATAGTGAGAGAACCAAATCGAATACGAGTCGAATATTCATCAGCAATCGTGCGCAACAGCGAAGCGCTGCTGCCGAAGTTATTGCTGTGTCTATTAAAATACAGAACTGTGATCTCCATTAGGGGTCGCAACACGAAGTCAATATAATAATTTTATAATTATCAAGCTTTGCGGTTAGGAAACGTACCTTTGGCTCTTGATAACGGAAGAGAATCAACTAGCTTCATATCTCGGCACATGAGACGGGCGAGAGCTGACGTGTGAGGCATGGCCTTCGAGGTGAGCCTTGAAGGCCAGGTTTGCGGAACCTGCCTGGGCTCTAGCGCGTCGTCCAATGTGGGACGCCATGTATGAGGATTATGAACACCGCCGTGTTTATGCACCACACCGTATCGCTGAACCTTCCATCCTGAAAAAACCGATCGCGCATCATGGTACGGGGCGTGCATGGCCATTGTTTTTGAAATAGCATAGATAGAAAGTAAGGGCAGGTGTATTTCGAGCATCGCGCCAATTATTCTAAACGTACACAAGAACTTGAGTACGTATTTCGTTCCATTCGAATAGTTTTATGCATATATTTGATTCGCTGAATAATCGGATAGGGGAATTATAGTTAAATTTCTGAATATTCGCACGTCTCTACAATTTGCTTCGCAATCTCTGGCAAACAAAGACAATGCTTTCCTCTCGATTAGACATTTGATGGTTATGTCCCTACAAATGCTGTGAAAATATGTAAGGTTAAATACATGTTTATTCCTGTTATATACATGTTGATAGGCATATGATACAGTGGTATTGCAGCGTTGTGCAATTTTATGCCCGGTTCTCCTTGATGCTGCGGTAGGTGGCTGGGTCCATACGCCCAGTCTTTTATCTTCATTTTTCACTTCTTTGATGTGAATTAAACCTCATTGATTCATTTATTATTTGATTCTCTTCGAACTAATAAAAAAATTCTCTGGAAACCGCGGAGAACTTGAAGCATAACATGATAGGGAAAAGGGCGAATATGAAGCAGATTTAATCCGGAAGATTAGAAAAAAGTTCTTTTGTATACTAAAAAAAAAGATACGGTGTGACGCGACAAGTCTGCGTTAGAAGTATATGTTCTACTTTTACACTTATCTCCTCCCAGTTCGTCTTCCAGTTTGATTTCGCCCAAGCTGTAAACACACACACACACACACGCACGCACGGACACGCACACGAACGCACGCGCGCGCGCGGCCCAAGAGGCATGCTTGTGAGGCCTGCTGTACAGCCTGCGTCACCCTTGTGTACAGCGCTCGAGCAGTGCATAACTGGCAACAAAGATGAAATTACACAGCAGCCCCTGATTTCCGGGAAATGTGCGCTTGTCTGCTTTGTTCGCGTGCCTATCTGGCACTACTTCCGCGCAAGTGTTTCGCTTGCAACCCAGCGGCTGCGACAAGATGTGGATTTCGCTTGCAGGGAAGTAAACCGGCCAAACACTTCGCTCAAGGGTGACACGGACTGTACGCCTCGTTATGTACCCTCAGCGACCATAACCTCTCGAAAGAAGAATGGCTTAGCGTGCTCTATCCTCCCAAGATATGCTAGGGAACCCCGCTAAACAGCTTAGAAGCAAACGTTTTGGGCTGCATACTCATGACAGGGGTACCTGCCGCGCTAATAAGCACTGTTCTCGGAACAGTGACGCATCATCACGACACGACAAAAAGCATTGTTCAAATCTTTATCGTTGCTAGCACGGGCAGCAATTCAGTGAAATGGCACAAACGTCTCCTTGGCGCTAATGCACTTTTAACGCGTAAGAAATACGCGTGGAGTTTGCAAATGTTTTTCAGGCTGCTTGAGTATGCATGCGCTGAGCTCGCTTTCAAACACTACTGTGAAGAAAGGTTATAGATGAGACTGCATGTATGTGGGCAGATGGCAGCCTTGTCACCTGCCTTCTGGAGAGCACGTACAGCTGTACTAAGCGGAGCTGAATAGGGCGCAAACAGAATATTAAGCACAAAACTCTCCCGAGCCTGACAAGAAAAAACATATGAGGACTTACCCGCCTATTATGTACATTTGCCAGGAATGCGTGACTGGTGCTTTTTAAAAAAGCA